>NC_045545.1:63923802-64523802 GCF_009769535.1 Thamnophis elegans
GAGGGGAGATATTTCAAGAGGCTTGGAACTCTTATCACTGTCATCTATCTGTTAACATAATAACACTTCAAAAAACAGAACAAAATAGGATACATCTGGAGTGGCAGGAGTAGCTGGCAAAAGAAAAATGGAATTTTTAAAAAGAGCCAAATCTCTGCAGAGAAAAACCATCCAGAAAAAGTTCCCCCATGGATCCCTATAGAACAAGCAGTTGGGCAGCCATCCACAATGTTGCCAGCTGTTCCAGTCTAAGCCCATTCCCTCTTCCTCTTGCATGATCCAGGGTGGAGGTGCAATTAAGGGGTTGAAAGAATTCCAGAAATGTTCTGCAGGCTTTCTATATCTTCTTTACTATTGCTACCTAACAATTCTATCATCAGGAAGTTAATAAAGCTGGTTGCTTTTATTAAAACTCATATAATCAAAAACTCACTCATTTTGAGTACCTCCAGACATATCTCCCAAAATTTTGTACCTTATCTGCTTATGGAACAAATTATGCTGCAATCATATAGAACTTTGAAGGGCATCTCAGGAGCCATAGAATCTTATTTCCCCATCAAGGATGGAAAAGGAGGTCTCTATTTATAGGGGGAGAGATGCCCCATTTTGAATGTTCTCAAGCTGCAGAAGAGTCTATCCTATCTCCAGAGGTGGGTTCCTACCAGTTCGCACCAGTTCGGTAGAACCAGTTCATCAAATCTACCGAATCGGTTAGAAGAGGTTCCACCAGTGGACCCGCAAAGCATGCCACACCTATAGAAGAGGTTCCAAAAATTTTTGAAACCCACCACTGCCTATCTCCCTTAATATCAGAATATCAGAATATCAGAATTTGAGGACAGGTAACGATGGAATGGAATGTAACTATTCCTAGGGATGTTGGGAAAGCCATTGAATATACAGTCATCCTAGACTTCAAAAAATAACTGGAATTAGGGTCTAGAGTTGCTTTAAGCATTTCAAAGAGAGGGAATGCATCACAACAAAAGCCCAAGGAGTAGAAAGGGGGGAATGCGGGAATGCCACATTTTCATTCTTCCTTCCTGCTAGACCTGCCCTGCCAAGACTGTAATCCATCAGAAGCTCTAGCATTGGAATTCTTTCTTCAGGGATTATTTTTATATTGTACTAATCCCTGCAGTAAAGACACTCAGTTTTAGGCATACTTGTTACACTCAATCTGAAAGTATATACTTTGGCTTTGTTTCTTTTTTTAAAAAAATGGGGTTGTGTCCTAATAAGTTACAGAAGGAAGCAGATGCTGGAAAGTAAAGCAGTAGTGCCTGATTGCAATGAGGTCCCTCTCCCACCAGGCATTGCTCTTGTGCAATTAAATAGCAAGGTATTTCTCCTATTGCAACCCTTGCCACCAAATCATCTTCTTTCATACGAGACAACAGGAAAAAAGAAGAGAACCTCCATACCTTTTCTCTTTCATGTGGTTTGGCACCTTTTCTCTGGAAGTCATTAGGGAGCCTAGCCAGTTCATCTAGGGAAAGAAGACAATGCAGGCAAAGAAGAAAATGCATTGCCCAAGGGTATAATGGTCACAGAGCTAAGCCTTATGCTGGGAAGTTGATGGATTTCAACATGTTTTTGAAATTACCTGCCACAATTTCTACCAAAATTGACATTAAATCATTGAGTTGAAGCTATCAGGTGAAATGGTGCAGAAACAACAAAGCAGAGGAAGAGAGAAACCAATTCTATGGGTGCAGTAATGATGACCGTGTGGCATGCAGAAAATGAGAAATAGGTGTTCCAAGAACAGAAGAGCATCTGTTAAAAGAAATGGAAGAGAGATCTGTAAAAATACCAAGAAGAGAAAATTTGAGCAAAAAGGAAAAATAAAAAGCATTAAAAATTAAAACAGCAAGTAAGAAACAACAGATGGAGAAACTGCCCTTCAACTGATTACAAATTGGTGCACAAATATATTGAAACAGCTGCACTTCTAAGCACGCAAGTCTCTACAGAAAGAAAACAACATA
Organism: Thamnophis elegans; assembly: GCF_009769535.1. Taxonomy (NCBI): domain Eukaryota; kingdom Metazoa; phylum Chordata; class Lepidosauria; order Squamata; family Natricidae; genus Thamnophis; species Thamnophis elegans. Next base: position 63,925,797 of record NC_045545.1, read on the forward strand.
GGAGGCTGCTCCCTTTTACTGAGTCAGAACATTAATCAATTAGACAAGGGTTGCTGATAAAATTGGTAAACTGCAGAGATTTATCAGCCACTAACTATCTGGACACTATAGAGATTGAATCTGGACTCTTCTACATATCAGACATTGTTCTGTCTGCTCTATCAAAAAGCTATAGTCCCTCACAATATCATCTACTATTTTTTTGCACATGAGTATCCTAAAGTAACTGGCTTAGAAAACTGAAAAACATTGCATAGTTGTTTTTTTAAATTGCCTACTCGCATTTTTTAGCTACTGAGTATATGAACTCTAATCCACTATTTTAAATTGCAGTTCCGACAGCATGTTATATTCTTCTCCTTCTCAAAGTTCTCAGTGAGACAGAATGAATAGGCTACCAATGCCTAACTTAAGGAAGTTCTACTCCAGACTGTTCCAACTTGGTACCACGCCAGCTAGTTAGTGCATCATAAGACTTGGAGTCTAATACATCTGAAGAAAGGGAAAATAGGAAATCAATTCTTCTAAAACCAAGCTTGTGATAACAAGTTGCAATCCCCCATTAAGTCAGATACACATTGGAAAGCAATAGTAATAGTAATGTGGGTGCTGCCTTTCTCACTCAAAGCTAATAAAATTTCAGAACGATACGACAAAGGCTTATGTATTCTGACAAACCCATTAAACTGATAATTTGATTTTAATTTTATTGTATGCCACAGGCAATAATGGAAAGATGTCTTCTCTCTTTTATTACACTGGAATCTGAGATCATCCAATTAAGTAAAAAGCTGAAAGTCATGACAGACCCAAAGGAAATATTTCTTCTTATTGCATATAATTAAACTATGATATTATGTTGCTACCACAACATTCACCAATATAAGTGGCTTTAAAAAAAACTTTAAAAGCTCATGTCAATCATGTCAATCAATGAACAAAAATCATATTGGCTATATTTACTTCAGGTTCAGAAGCAAACTGTCTCCAAATGCTAAATGATGAAAAACAAGAATGGAAGACTATATTACTGTTCTCTTGGGCACTTCCCAGAAGTGTCTGGTTTGGGGGTATTTGGCCTCATCAAAAGAGGCATTTAAATTAATTTATTTATTTTCTACCCAGGAAAGAGGAAGGGCTTTTCTTGGATAATTGGAGTACTTTAAACATGTGTATATACATGTATCTTAATTCAACTACATTCCTATACCTATTTGCTGAATATGGTACAATTTATTTCTTATTTAAAATGTATAGAGCTATGTGGTTAGCATATAACATTACATGAATTGCTAAAGAAAATATGCTAACAGTAAGAGAAGAGCATACAATATAAATGTAAATTGGAGCTATTGGATTGTGAGGATCAGAAATAAGTAATGAACAAATATAGTAAATTTACAGTTTAGAGATAATGGAGATTTCAAGATTTTTGTGTTGAAATAAGAAAAATATTATAGCAGAGGAAAAAAACAAGGTAAAAATTCTTGTAAGTAATTAAGAAGTAGAATATTGGGATAAGCAAATGTGGACAGTGAAAAAGCTGACTGAATCCAAGCATAAATTTATATCCCCCCTCTGCCCCAGTCAGTAATAAAATTTAGAAAATTGTTTCTGTAATCAGCAAACATATTTATTTTTTCCCTTTATTTATTAAACATGTTTCTGTCCTGCTGCAATCAAACAAGACTCTCAGTAGTTTACATAGAATAAATACTACAGTTAAAACATCCATGGTGCCGTCTAAAAACTTGACAATCATAAATAAGAAAAGTAACAGTAAGCAACGTTAAGCAAAAGCCACAGAAATTACACAAAAGTAGACAACAGAAAATAAACAGGGGCAACAGTGGAAGACTTCAGAAATGAAAGAATTGTAGCAGTCTCTGTCAAACAGTACTAAACAGTCAGGCTGATACTGGGTAGATTAAACGATGCTTAAGCGATAAGATATCCAGGTTCCAAGCTGTAAAGGGCTTTATAGACTCAAACCATCACCAAATTCTCTACAGTACATATTTCATTTTAGTTTTATTAACAAAAGTAGAATTAGCTTATCTGGTTGTGTTTCCTATCTCGCCTACCGGGTAAGACTGACAGAAATGTCCCTATGCCAGCATGTTTCTACAGAAGCCCATGAGATTCTCCTATAATACTCATAAACCCTAAACATCATTAACCATTGCAGGGCATAGCTTGGACATCAGGATAAGTACTTTGCAATCACTATTTTTAAAACCCTTCAATTTCTCTTTGAGCTTATAGAATCAAAGCTCTTGCCTATGATGTGCACTGAAAAGAACATTTCAAAATACTAACAAAATGAAGAAAAGTTTCATCCGTCCCATGCAGTGCACAAAACCAGTCTTGAGAAATGGCCGACCCTCTACCGCTTCCACCCCACCCCACCAAGGATTGCTGTTCAAGTGAGACACACACCAACATACCTGAGAATAAATTACATAATAGGTTTGTCATGGGTTGGTTATTTCTTCTATTACAATTATGGTGTTAGCACTTTGTGATTTGACGCTATTACACAAATAAGCTGTGGGGAGAGCTGGCTGTGAAGACAAAGAGAACATTTTGTTTTTGAACAATTAATCTATTTCTAAAAAGTTGCATACTTGAGGTATTTTATGCCTGGAGCCCTGGCAATCTTCATGTGTGCAGTTTTGAAGATCCATTTACGTAAGCAGTCCTAAAGCAAATAATGAAATATAAAAGTGGGTGGTATGGCAGGATTCCCTACTGATTTCTTGATCGGGGTTTTTATTGCTTAAGAATTGACTTTTGGTTGGAGCCAGAGGTATCATATATGCAAGGCTCTTGCCAGGAAGCCTCCAGCAAGATGCTTTCTGGGAGGAGCCATAGAGATGTCTTGATTCTCCTCCTCCCAATTATTTCTCTTCCCATTTTCAGCATCTTTGTGCTTGCCCCTTCTTCCTTTCATTCTTTCCACATTTACAGCAATGTGCCACATTTTACTTTTCTTTGCTTTAATTTTCAAAAGTAATCTATTGGAAGCAGAGGAACGAAAAAGAAAGGGGAAGAACAATAACTCTGCTGATTTTGTTCAGAGAGAAAATAATGGTGATAATATGGATTTGTGGGGGCTTTGAATTTTAGAACCCAAGCCAGAGGTGGGCTTCTGCCGGTTCAATGCGCACATGATTATGCCTGTGGACTGACTGTTCTGACTGTTCTTTGGAAGAACAGGCACTAAAGATGAAACTCAAACACTTTGGCTACAAATGAGAAGAAAGAACTCATTGGAAAAGACCCTGATGTTGGGAAAGATTGAAGGCAAAAGGAGAAGGGGACAGGAGGATGAGATGATTAGAGTCATTGATACAGTAGGAATGGATTTGGGTGAACTCTGAGCAGGGGTGGGTTCCTGCCAGTTCTTAACCTGTTCTATAGAAGAGGTTCCACAAATCTACCGTGCCGTTTAGAACCGGTTTCAGCTCCCTCCTCCCACCCGTCCACACCACACTTGCCCTGCCTGCCGTTCACTAGTTGGTGGCTCACCAATCGCCCTGCCCGCCTCTAAGAGTCCTATCTAAACCTTAGCTGTCAAGTTTAAACAGGTTTTTTTTCTAAAGGATTAGGGATGCAAGGGTCTTGTAACTTGACAGCTTTAAGACTTGCATGCTTCAAATGCCAGAGTTTCTGAGCCAACATTTTGGTTGCTAAACAAGAGCGTTGTTAAGTGAGTTTCACCACATTTTGCAAGTTGGTCATACCCACCCAGTCACATGACTGCCAAGCCACTCCCACTTGGTCACATGGCTGGCAAGCCACTCCCACAAAGCAGGCCACACTTACAGAAGAGATTCTAAAAAAAATTGAAACCCACCATTGACTCTGAGAGACAATGGAAGACAAGGGGGGCCTGATATGCTGTGATCCATGGAGTTACAGAGAGTTGAACATGACTTAGCAACTGAACCACAGTAACATTATTGGAGATGACCAGGCTGAGCCCAAGGGAGGGATCAAGCATGTCATCAGTCTAAGTCCCTTCACGCCCACAACAGATCTAAGTCCAGCCCACCTTGAATTCCATTGACTCTTATCTACTGCCAATTTGTTTTGACCATTAGTAGTTCAGATTCTTGTAGAGAGTGTTAGCATGCAATACATTTGTATTCATTTGAACCTCCTTGGCTCCTGATTTCCTGAGCTTGACATATTAATAGCTATGAACTCTCACCAGCAATAAATGAACTTAAAATTGCCTTCACTATTCACATGAAATATTCAAGATTTCATATAATCATTCTGGGCTTTTCTGTCCCAACCTCCCAAAAAATTAATTAATATATCGTCAAAGAGCAACAAGAAGTCAACTTGATAGCATGGTTTCACTAAGAATTGACCCACAATGATCTCTTGGACACTAAAAAAAAGACAACAAAATAATATAAAATTAAATAAGTTCTATGATTCATGCAAAACCATTCTGCATATATAATTCTGTCACTTCATCCCATATAATTTCATAATTATTTTCTGAATAACTATAACTCTGCTTGTTTTTTCTTGCATTCAGAGCCTTCTTTCAGAGTAGTTTTCTCAACCTCGGCCCCTTTAAGACATGTGGACGTCAACTCCCAGAATTCCCCAGGCAGCTGGCTGGGGAATTCAGAGAATTGACGTCCACATGTCTTAAAGGGGCCGAGGTTGAGAAAATCTGTTTTAGAGTCTTACATCTGTATAGTGAAGGACCCCCCAAGAGAATCCGTGTCCCTGAGGTTTACTTTCAACTTGTTAAATAAATTCAACCAAAATTGAAAACACATGGAATTCAGAAGCTTCCTCAGTTGAGAACCAACACTCCAAGGAAGTATTATAGAACAGAGCTTAATGTGAAGGAATGCCTGGAGAAACAGACAGAGGAGACAGCTTTGATCCTGTGAAATGATACTAACATCTTTTTGGGAGCAGTGTAGGTTTGTTCAAGTTCTGAGTCAATAGTGAAGAGATAGAACAAGCCCTACTTAGTCAAAGCTGCAGAAGTTGCCTTGGAGAGAAACGGTTGAAATCTACAGGACATAGTCAATTATCAATGATTGACATCTACAAGATGCCATCACAGTCTTTTGGGGGCTAAATATTACTATTGTAGAAAACATATATATCTTGTTCTAATGCAACAGCCAAAATAATACATATGCCTCTCAAATAGTTTGATTTTATGGCCTATTTCACAGAGTTGAATAAATCCTTCTGAATTGTGCTCAATAAAATACAGTATGCTCATCCTCCACTTGGCTTCTTTGACTAGCAGACAACACTAAGCAAAACAGGAGGATTTTCCATGATTTGTTGAACATAACAGATTAATATAGGGATTTCTGCCTGACTGGATTCTCTCCTAACAGTCCAGAATGATAAGTGGTGCCTGGATTACAGTTATGACTTATTACTAGAAAATACATCACTAAATTTAAATAAGAATAGAAAATATATCCACCCAATAAATCTTTGTCACTTTGAAAACAGTTCTAGACTTTTGTATTCCTATAACACTAAATATGTTCTGGAGCTGTAAAACAAACCCTTTCTTTGAAACTCCATGGCTCTCTGGTTCTTGTGCATTGTTCTCCTGCAGTTTTATAAGAACTCTGCCTTCTCCAAGGCTTTAGCCATTTAGCGGTTCTTTCAAGGGGGAAAAAACCCTTTGCTATTCTCTTTCATAGCAGCTGCTTCATGTGTTTCGTTACATTTTTCTTGCACACAGCTTGACAAATGTACACAAAATGTTGCAAGGAAGTCATGGGATACATGATATTCATTTTATGTTTACTGTTGGTGGAATGGAGGTGTAATAAACAGTGGTTCTTTCTTCCTTGTTTTCGGCACTGCAATCTTAATAAAAGAGAAGATGTTAAGGGATCATCTTTAGACTACTTCTAAGGGACTGGGAAATGGAAATGGTGGCAGTGTGAAGTCTTGATTAATATTCCTGTTGAAGTAGGAGTAGCCACTTGTTCAATCACAATGACAAAATTCTGACTTATTGTGATGTGCAAATTTGTCATCCCTACTATCCCTACCATAATTTACAAAGTCTTACAAAATTGGGTTTGATTTTGTCTACAGTATTTCCCTCCATAAAGTTGGTGTTCCTTCCGTTCTCGGTTTTGTTGTTTATTGTTTACTTTAGGTATACAGTATTGTACTCTCGCTTGTTTGCAATATTGGGAAGTTTACCATTTTATCACTTCCCCAAAAGCATACTGTACACTAATATTATGACTCAGGAAAGCAGTCAAAATATGTAGTAGCTTTAGGCGGGAAATAGTCAACAGAACTAAAATAATGTTGTGTGAAAAAGTCTAGAGGTAATGCACCCCCCCCCCTTTTGGGGGGGAGGTGGTCTGGAACAGTCACAGAGTGACAACAACAGCTTAAATTCCTGGAAGGAACTTAGAACAGGATTTTTAAAAAAACCAGACTGATTCCAGGCCTGGTGGCTGAACTCATGTCATCAGGAGGTTTATTAGCTGCAAATGTGTGGTGTTCTATGGAAGAAGGGATGATTCCATTCCATGCAGTTTCATCTTGGCTTCCTATGCAGAACCACTAGCTTCCAATAGGCCAGAAGTTCCCAAACTTAGCAACTTTAAGACCTGTGGACTTCAACTCCCGGAATTCTCCAGCTAAGTTTAGGAACCTCTGCAATAGGCCAAACACTAAGCTGAAGCTTTCACCATCTCTTGCTCCCTTTCTGATTTCTTATTTTATTTTCCTTTTTTCTTCCCCCTCACACGTTATTATTAGACTCTTAGCTGTGTGTTGTTGGTTCAAGGTAATAACTCTAGCAGCCTCAACCAGCAATCATCATTTTGCTACTGCCAATTTACTTTTACTCTTAAATAAACATAGATTCATGTTCTAAATATGAGTCTATGGAGGCTTTCCAGAGCAATAACAACTTCAGTTGGCATATTACTTTTCCAGGAGAAAGAGAGAAATGTTAAAAGATTCCAACTTTAGAAGATATACTAGGTGCAAAACCTAACTGGATAGCTGTAAATTTACATAGTAGTTTATGATCATTCCTTCTCATGCCCATTCCTCATTATTTTTGGCAGTATCACTGAGCTCCAGAAGGCTGTTAGTACGAATGGTAATAATCCCTTTTCATATATATATATATATATATATATATATATATATATATATATATATATATATATATATATATATATATATATATATATATATATATATATATTCATTCATTCATTCATTCTAGTTTGTGTTGTCTGGATAAGGGGAATTTTTTTTTTCTTTTGGTGGCTTGGGGCAGAATTCCAAATTCTTCAGCTTTCTCTTATTTTATTCAATGATTTTGCTATTAAAAGAGACCTGCATATTCAATACAAGGAACAGGGAGACTGTGACTTGATGAAGAGAATATTTGTAGCTCAGGGTTGAAATGTGGGGTCTTTGGTGCTCTCTGAGCTTGGTTGTATTTTTCCAGATGTTTCATTATCCAAACTAGGCAACATCACCAGTTACTTAGTGTCGGTAACAAAACTTCTGCAAGAAAACAACCAAGCTCAGAGAGCACCAAGACCCCCTCAAACTGTGTATTCCAGTCCCACATTAGGCATGAAACCCAGCTGGGTGACTTTGACTTATTCAATCCAAGTCTCAGTCTCAGGAGTTGTTGCTGTAGGGAAAGTAGTAGTAGTAGGAAGTAGTATAAGATAAGATGGCCACCTTGAGTTATTTATTTAAAAAATATTTTTAAAAAGATGGCAGGTGACAACTATTGAACAAAACTCAGAATTTAATAATTTGATATCCTTATCAAATTTGAACTTAATTCCCACAATTCCTAGATAACTAATTTAAATAATACTCCAAATATTGTCTAGTTCAGGGGTCTCCAACCTTGGCAACTTTAAGACTTGTGGACTTCAACTCCCAGAATTCCCCAGCAGCAAAGCTGGCTGAGGAATTCTAGGAGTTGAAGTCCACAAGTCTTAAAGTTGCCAAGGTTGGAGACCCCTGGTCTAGTTGATATTTATGATAATCAATCAGTCACCTTCCAAACTGAAGTCAGCCCTGGCCAGCGACCAAATTGTATTTTTCTAGGAACAACATACTATAGATCTGAAGAAACAGTAGAAATGATAGTGTGAAAGATAGAGCTTCTAGCATTTTAAAAAATGCAGAGCTGCTAATAAAGAGCCTATATTCATATAAATGAAATTTTGAAATGATAATGTACCTAAGTTCCCAAGTTTATCTAGAAATCTCTTATAGTGGATTTCTTAATTGCTTAGTTACGTATCAGCTTTGGATGTTCATGGGTCAACAAAAGGCTAATCAGTTCAGGGATTATTAGAATATCTCTTAATAATCTATTGTAGAAAGTTAGGTTTTCTAAATTCCCAGTTGTTCAATAATATCAAAAGCAAGCATAGCTTTTTCTCTACCCTTATTTCAGGGGTGAAATTCAGCAGGTTCTGACCAGTTCTGGAAAAGTAGTTCAGAGAACCAGCTAATACCACCTCTGGCTGGCCCCAATGTGGTGGGAATGGAGATTTTGTAATATCCTTCCTCTGCCACACCCATCAAGCCATGCCCACAGAACTGTTAGTAAAAAAAAAATTGAATTTCACCACTGCCCTACTTCCACTATTAAAATATTGAAACAAAGAAAATGTCATCAGAAAAACAGGACTTGATTTTTGTGGTATGTATGTATGTATGTATGTATGTATGTATGTATGTATGTATGTATGTATGTAACTATAGGTCCTTGGCTGGGTTTCAGCTTAGACGTGCTCTTTTCTTTTGCTTAAATTATTAGTGTCTTAGCTGTGAACCCTAGGTTTTCATTTGCTGCCATTGCATGAACCTAGGGGTTGTAGTAAAAAAGCAAATGATATCTCAGTTTGAAATAGTCTACTTGCACAGCCTGAAGGAATTAACAAACCTAGAACAGTGTCTCTTTCAGAAATATTATGAAATATGGGGAATAACCTGCCAAAGTTAACATCCTGCATGTTGCATGATATTACATTGCTGCCATAGGTAATATATTTCAGTTTAAACATTTATTTAATAGCCTAAGGTATCTTTATTTCATCCCATAAATAATTCAATATTGTTGCTGTTGTTATTGCACATAATGCCCTTGTAAAGTCATCAGTTCCACAGTAGTACTACAGAGAAATGTCCCTGGCACAGTTTTCAGTGGCAAGGTTTACTGTGAGTAACCTCCCATAAAATTATCTTATCCAGATGTTTCTTGACTATTCTCAGATTGGTAATCCAATACATCTGGAAGACAAAAATTTGGGGATGGCTGACATAGAGAGAATCCTAAAGACCCGAGGATAGTCAAAGTACTGTAAATCTGAGGAAATTGCTTCATTCAGATTAGCGCTACAATAATTCTTTTTTTCCTAGAAATTATCTTGACAAAAGTAAAAAAAAAAAAAAACCCGCAAAAATTCTTAAACAAGAAATAACTTCATCATACCCAGAAAGTGAATATGGGAAAAATATAGGCTTTGGTTCCTCATTAGTGAAAGAAACACTGTCTATGGTAGTTATTACACTACACTTGATCTTAGCCAAAAGGCCAAGAAGAGATAGTAGTTATTTTTGCTAGTTATTTTGGTAGTTATTTTTCAAATTCTGTTTTCCATAAATTGAAATTCATTCTCTACCTAAGCCTTGGCAAGTACTCAAATTAAGGGTTTTTGTTGTGTCTAAATGTATTCTCTCTCCTGGTCTCTGTTGTACCTATGCCATTTTTCTTTCATATTTTTTTAATGGCACATGTTGATCTTCTCTGTCAATATTCTTTCAGCACAAACATTTATTTCCTTCCATTCTGCAATTGTATCCATTCAATTTACTCTAAATGCACGTGCTTAAACTACAAAGGCTTCATAAATAGCCTTCTTATTTTGCACTTGCTAAAATTATGGTAATATTTGTAAGAGTAATCTGTGAGAAAGTTACTTTGCTGTACAAACAGATTGTTTGTGTCTGATATAATTTATTTTTTTCAAGAAATTCAGTGATGGCTCCTCTTTCTACAGAGATCTGCTTAAAATGCCATGTATACTATCTCAGCCAATCAGAGGCTTTATTCATATTTGCTCTCAAAATCGCAAAGAATGCCAGTATTCATGGAAGAAGAACTATTCCTGTAGGTACATGTAGTCGGCTAGAAATCAAGCCAAAATTAATCATCATTTTTTTAAAAAATGGTGTTGGATCAGAGCACTTTAAGAGAAAGTATAAAAACACACAAAAAAGGGCATTGTTGCTAATTATATTCATTGTCAAGTAATGTGTTGTTTTGTCTACCATTTCTACAATAGATCATAGTGAGGGCTGCCAGTGTCCTTGGATTCACAGAATATTCTGCTTAGCATTATTTTCATTATAGAGCTAGATATATGGATATCTTATTTGTTATAAGTCAACACTCAGTGCTATTGGATGTGGGGTTTATATATAATAATTTACCTTGCCAGTATTGATGAAGGTATGATTTCTATTTAAGGGGGAATACTGAAGAAAAATACATTCCTCTACCAACACCGGAAAGCTACTGTATATTAAAAAACTGGTTATGAATCAGCTTATTTATTTCACATTTATGTATCTGTCTGTCTGTCTGTCCGTCTGTCTATCATCTTGTGATTTTTTAACATGGCATATTGTCAGGTATATTGTCTGTAACAAAATATTTTTTCATGCTTTGATTCCTTACAAGTAATTATAAAAACTTTTATCTGTAATGGTGCTAATCTAACAATGTCAAGAACCTTTGGGATTTGCTAACTTTGTAACAACTTTCCATTCTTATGTAAAGGAAATAACTTATATCATAGGAAAGAAATACTTGGAATTGAAATGGTAGATGTCAAGGAAATTGTAATTGTGTGATTTTTATGGATACATTCATTTCCATCCATCCATCAAAGCCCAAAGATAAAAATATTATTATGAATCATAAGCTTTTATATTACTGGAAAAAATATTTTCATTAAGCCACTACTTTAACAATAGAATTCTGGGGAACCCTCTCTACAAAAATCTGGATTAATTCAAATCCAGAAATGAAGGTAGGGATTGACCACCAAAAAGGAGTGTTAATATTGAGGATCTTATCATGTATAATCTCACTTTCTCCTTAAATGTTTAATGATGCTAATTCATGTGATAATATATGATACTCCAGCATCACCACCCTTAGAACATCATTTGGGCAATTTTATAAGCTCATGTAGTAACAATTAAAGGTAGGACTGTATTTAGTATTTAGTTTGTTTTTTTTAGTATTTTATTTGGATTTATAGGCCGCCCTTTTCCCTGAGGGGACTCAGGGCGGCTTACAATCATTAGGGAGGGGGTGCAATTCAAAACAAACAATATGTGAACAAAATAAATAAAGTAATAAAAACACAACTTGCATTCAACATTCAACACTCGGGTGGGGCAAATTAGAGACTTATCCCCAGGCCTGTTGGGATAGCCAGGTCTTAAGGGCTGCGCGGAAGGCCTGGACGGTGGTGAGGGTGCGTATCTCGACGGGGAGATCGTTCCACAGGGTCGGAGCTGCAACAGAAAAGGCTCTCCTCCATGTAGTCGCCAGTCGACATTGACTGGCGGATGGAATTCGGAGGAGGCCCAGTCTGTGCGATCTTATCGGTCGGAGGGAGGTAATCGGCAGAAGGCGGTCTCTCAAGTACTCAGATCCACTACCATGAAGGGCTTTAAAGATGGTCAACAAGACCCTGAAGCGCACCCGGAGATCAGCAGGTAGCCAGTGCAGCTCGCGGAGGATGGGTGTTATGTGGGCAAACCGCGGTGCGCCCACTATCACTCGCGGGGCCGCATTCTGAACTAACTGCAGCCGCCGGATGCACTTCAAGGGCAGCCCCATGTAGAGCACATTGCAGTATTCCAGCCTAGAGATCACAAGGGCTCGAGTGACTGTTGTGAGAGCCTCCCGATTCAGGTAGGGTCGTAACTGGCAGACCAGGCGAACCTGGGCAAATGCCCCCCTGGTCACAGCCGACAGATGATGGTCGAGAGTCAGCTGTGGATCCAGGAGGACTCCTAAGTTACGAACCCTATCTGAGGGGTATAAAATTTGACCCCCCAGCCTGATAGATGGAACATTAGCCAAATTGTTGGGAGGGAAACACAACAGCCACTCGGTCTTGTCCGGGTTGAGTACCAGTTTGTTAGCGCTCATCCAGTTCTTAACGGCCTCAAGACCCTGGCTCATCACGTCCACCGCTTCATTGAGTTGGCACGGGGCGGACAGATACAATTGCGTATCATCCGCGTATTGATGGTATTTTATCCCGTGCCTCCGAATGATCTCGCCCAGCGGTTTCATGTATATGTTAAATAGTAGGGGGGATAAGACCGAACCCTGCGGCACCCCATATTTTAGGGGCCTCAGGGACGATCTCTGCCCCCCGACCAACACTGACTGCGACCTGTCCGAGAGGTAGGAGGAGAACCACTGCAAAACAGTGCCTCCCACCCTCACCTCCCGCAGTCGTCACAGAAGGATACCATGGTCGATGGTATCAAAAGCCGCCGAGAGGTCAAGGAGAACCAGGATGGACGCATGGCCTCCATCTCTGGCCCTCCAGAGATCATCGGTCAATGCGACCAAAGCGGTTTCTGTGCTGTAACCGGGTCTGAAGCCGGACTGGAAGGGGTCAAGGTAGCTAGCTTCCTCCAAGGCCCGTTGAAGCTGGAAGGCCACCACCTTCTCAACAACCTTCCCAACAAAGGGAAGGTTGGAGACAGGATGGTAGTTATTTAAAATGGCTGGATCCAAGGATGGTTTCTTCAGGAGGGGTCTCACCACCGCCGTTTTAAGTGCGGCGGGGAAGTGCCCCTCCCAAAGGGAGGCGGTTACGACCGCCTGGATCCAGCCACGTGTCACCTCACTGCTGTTGGCAACCAGCCAGGAGGGACACGGGTCCAGAATACAGGTGGAGGCACTCACAGCTCGAATGGCCTTGTCCACATCCCCAGAGGCAACATCCTGAAACTCAACCCAGAGATGGTTTGCCAAGTGATCCTCTTGTGTCCCGGCTGGATCTGCAGCGGTGGAGTCCAAGTCCGACCGAAACCGAGCAACTTTGTCCGGTAAGAATTGGGCATAATCCTCAGCTCTACCCTGCAAGGGTTCCCCCGTATCCCTCCTATTTAGGAGGGAACGGGTTATCCTAAACAGGGCGGCTGGGCGGGACTCAGCAGACGCAACCAAGGTGGCAATATGAGATCTTTTTGCTGCCCTAAGTGCCCTGATGTAATCCTTGGTGCAAGTTGTTAGGAGTGCTCGGTTCGACTCGGACTTATCGGACCTCCACAAGTGCTCTAGGCGTCTCCTTCGGCGCTTCTTCTCCCAGAGCTCCTCGGTGAACCAAGGAGGCCTCCGGGATCTGCTGACCCGGAGGGGCCGTAGTGGCACAATCCGGTCGAGAGACTCCGATGCCGCCGAGTACCAGGCAGCAGCCAGAGTCTCCGCCGAACTGTGGGCGAGAGTATCAGGAATAACCCCAAGCTCCGTCTGGAACCTCAAAGGGTCCATCAGTCGCCTGGGGCGGAACCACCTGGTCGGTTCCTTCTCCCTACGGTGGGGGTTTGGCCTCCGGAAGTCAAGCCTCAGTAGGCAGTGGTCTGACCACGACAGGGGTATGGTCTCATTACCCCTCAGACCAAGATCACAGATCCACTGCTCCGAGAGAAATACGAGGTCGAGCATGTGACTCGCTGAGTGGGTTGGGCCCCGAATTACCTGGGTCAAGCCCATGGCTGTCATGGAAGCCATGAACTCCTGCGCCCCATCAGAGTGTTCACCGAGCGATGGCAAATTGAAGTCCCCCAGAACCATAAGCCTGGGGAACTCAATTGCCAGCTCGGCTACTGACTCGAGGAGCGAGGGGAGGGCTGCTGCAACATAGTTGGGAGGCAGGTACGTTAGCAGCAGACCCACTTGACCCTTGAGGTCCAACTTCACCAGCAGAGTCTCACACCCGACAAGCTCCAGAGCAGGGACCCTACGAGGTACTAGAGACTCCCGGATAACAACAGCCACACCGCCACCCCTTCCCTGGGCTCTCGGCTGATGAAGCACCTGAAACCCTTCTGGGCACATCTCTACAAGGGGGACTCCTCCTTCTGTGCCCAGCCAGGTTTCAGTAATACATGCCAGGTCTGCCCTCTCGTCTAAAATTAAGTCCCGGACGAGGGGAGCCTTGTGAACAACAGACCTGGCATTTAGCGACAACAGCCTGAGACCAGGGTCCTGATTACCCGCGCCATCTGGCCTCGGAGTGGGACTCATAGGGCCGGAAGGAGGGATCTCTGTGACGTAGCGAACCCTCCTTCCCCGGTAATGTATGAAAAAATATTTATCAGAGTTTGGGTTATACTGCCCTTTTTTTTAAGATCCAGGAACTAGTTCATACATGACATGTCCAATGAGGGAACGACACATTTTTAGACTTTTATCTCTTTTGGAAAATGTGACAAATACCTGTCTGTCAACCTAGTAAGTAAATGATGGGCTATTAGAATGGCAGGTACATTTTTTACATGTATTTAAAGTTGTCGTACATTGCTTGTCCTGGCAGCAAATACTGAGGCTGCTGTATTAGCTTCTTACTGCCGTTGGAGTGAGCTGCAATGAAACATTTAAACATACACTAAAGCAGCCTTTACTGGCCTGCGATCCTCCAAATGTATTGAACTACTGTTCCAAGAATCCTCAGTCAAGTGTGTTTTCAACAAACTTGGAGGCTATCAGACTGAGAAAAAATATTTTGCTATATTTCCATTTTTTTAGGATAATAAAGGGAATAGAGCAGGCAGTAAAATATTAGGCTAAACTGAAATGGTAGTCTGGACATATCTAAGAGGAAACACCAGGAACAATTGTTATAGAGCCAAAAAAAAAAACCACATTTCCCTATGAGATTCTAGGCTATTTGGGCCCAGACCAAAAGATTCTTATAACATCTCTTTGAAATATCATGGTTTTTAAAGTCATGTGACAGAATGATTCTGGAAAACTCATCTAGTAACCTTTTCTAACCCTTTGCAATGTTACACTCTGGTGAGCTTTTCCAAAATTATTAATGTTGATTTTGTCTTCTTTTTTTCCTCCCAGGGACCTAAATTATAATGAGCTGGTGGAATTTCCAATGGCGATTAAGTCACTCAATAGACTTCAAGAGCTGTAAGACTTTTATTTTCTTTCTGTAAGAATAATGTTCAAACAGATCATTTGGGCTCAACTCTAATGTGGGCAAACTACCATCCCAAACCCTAATGGGCATTCTTTCACCATTTCTCCATAATTCTGCTTGATCATATCCAGCATGGCAGTTAAATGTTTCACAGACATCATTAGTGTATTGTAAAATTTCCATACTGTTAATTACCAGCAGGGAATCTGCTGTGAACTTTATTAACGATGGCTTTGACCCTAGTGATGACATATGTACACACTTATAGGTCTGGATAGAGCCATTAAAAGCACACAGAACTAACAGGGATATACTTTTCTTTATCCTTGGCTAATTTTTGCTGCTCCTGCTGTTTCTCTGCTCCCAGGAAAAGTTTTGGGCTTCTAATTATTACTTTTGGTAGATTTCCCTTTTCCACATCACTGGTCCATTCATTCTTTTATGACAAGGACAATTTGTGACATCTCAAGCAAGGTTCATGCACTATGAGTAGATTTCCCAGGCATTAAGGCATATCCGCATGCTGCTAATTGTGTGGATGATGCTTCCAGTTCAGTGGTGGGTTTCAAAATTTTTTGGAACTTCTTCTGTAGGTGTGACCTGCTTTCTGGGTCCACTGGTGGAACCTCTTCTAACCGGTTCAGTAGATTTGACGAACCGGTTCTACCGAATAGGTGCGAACTTGTAGGAACCCACCTCTGTTCCAGTTTCTGCATTCCACTCAACTGGAATACTTTAGTTGCCTTGGTGACATGAAATTACACTGCTCCCAGGATACAGATGTAGACTCTCAAGTTTACCTTGTTGACTTTTTTGAGCGAAGAGGATGTCTCTTGTACTTAATCCATAATCCATACTCTGATGATAGAACTCCTGATTGCCATATGATACTAGACAATTGCTCTAATTCAGATTTACTAAAAAGTCAATTATGGTATTTGGTTTACAATTTTCATTCCATATTTCCATCCCATAAAACTATACACACAAACTCACTTATATCATGGAGGAATTGGAGGATTTAAACACAATTTTTGTTTTCGTGCAGGATACATTAAGAGGTTATTTGACAAATAAAATAAAATTATTAATATGTTTGCATGTCCGTGCAGCTGGGGAGCATGATTTATGTCAGCTTCCAGCCATGTGGATTCAGCAAAAGAGGAATCTGTCCATTTGTCCCATTCAATCATTATTCATACAGCTGTGCAATAAATTTTAAGTTTTCCTGCTCTCTTTCTTTTAATCATCCTAGCATTTTTGTTTGTTTGTTTAAAGGGGCTTCCATAACAACAACATCCAGGCTATTCCAGAGAAAGCATTTGCTGGAAATCCTGTACTTCAAATTATGTAAGAAATAGCACCATAAAATTCAGGGGCATTTCTGGATCCCCAGTCTTTCAATTATATTTACAAGTAATTTCATAAGCATTCGTACTAATCCTTATGATGGCAGAATAGTGAAATAGTATTGTGATATAAATAACCTAAGGACTGTTCTTTTACATTGAGATAGTGTGCATAAAAGTGCCATTTATGTCATGGCATTGTAGTACCTTCATCATTGCCTTTCCCCTCCTGTGGATATCTCTGTGCGTGAGAGTCCCAGAGATGGAAGGAAGAAGGAAAAAGATAAAACCTGTGTGACAAGACCCTCATGCAATTGCTGCCAGGTATGAGATTCGCATTAGACATCATGATGCAACTATTTATTTGCATAATGATGTCATCAAATTCATATTGTCATTTTGACATCATTGTGCTTTGCTGTGGATGCTGTTATGTGTGAATGTGTTGTGTCACTGATTTCTAAGGCAGAAATATACTGCCAATTTCCTCATTTCTGACTCAAAATGCATATTTTGCCTACTCAAATTTCTGCCATGTTCAAGAAGCAGCCTAATTGCTCACATTTGGTATCAGATGCTAACTCAGCACTCATAGCCTTCCGTTCCAATGTTGCTCTATTGTGTCTCCCAGCATTCCTTACCTCAGTGATGCAGATTGGGACAGCTGTGAATTTTAGTTGAACAACATCTGGAGAACCATAGTTTTCCCATCCCTGTTCCAAAAAACATAATCTTTCAGGAAAATGAAAAACTGAAAAAGCATGTTTGCACATCATTTTTAGCAATGCCACCTCACATAAATCTTTGTATCCTCCTATATCTGGAAAAGTACCATTATTCTGCATTGTTTTACCTAGGAACAGCTGTTGAACCAATTATATATCCATTTCCCTGTTTCATTTTTCTATTGGGATAACAGAGGATTATGTGAGTTTAGAAACTGGGGGGGGGGGGGGGGGGAAATCTAAGGAAAACTTTCCAACCCATCTCTGTGTTGTTTTCTTAATTTCCTTCAAATAAATGAGTACAAATGAGTCTTGGAAAGTATGTCGCAATGTCAAGAAGATGTTCACATGCTTTGTGGTAAATATCTTTTCATGTAACACCAATCATTTATTGAACAGGCTTCCCATTGACTATCCTGATTTGTGCTGTCTTGAGCCCTTGATGAAGTAAAGGATGGTGTGAAGTATGCTTTCCCCTCTCTCCTGCAGGACTTTAACCCAGGCTGGAATCCATTTGCTTCCTGGAGGAATGTGTCAACAGTTGGCAAGCCTACGGGTTCTGTGAGTTATAAGTACATTTTGCTTTCTTCAGGCTTTGGGGAATTGCCTTTATCACCACTACACCATTCACAGGTCTTTTGCTGCCTTTATCACCACTACACCATTCACAGGTCTTTTGCTGAACAATATATTTATTTATTTATATATATATATATATATATATAAAAACAAGATATAAGAGCCATAGTGGCGCAGTGGTTAGAATGCAGTAGTGCAGGCTATTTCTGCTGATTGCCGGCTGCTTGCAATTTGCCAGTTCAAATCTCACCAGGCTCAAGGTTGACTCAGCCTACAATCCTTCCGAGGTCTGCAAAAGGAGGATCCAGATTGTTGGGGGCAATATGCTGTCTTTTAGAGAGGGCTATAAAGTACTGTGAAGCGGTATATAAGTCTAAGTGCTATTGCTATCAGGGTTCTTTTGTACAGTCATGACAAGTGCTTAATTTGCTTTCTTTCTCCATTCCAGGAACTGATAATAAGGGAACTGTATGATTATATCTGTGCCCTTTTTCAGATTTCTTGCATAAATTGAGAGCCCTGGTTACAAAAAAGCAAGGGTGGGGATGGAGAGAGAAAAAAATCATGTCTGAAATAAAAAAAATGCTTTAGTTCAAGTTGATGGAAACCCTGCTGCAATTGAGACACAGGGAGGGGGCTGTAGAATAAGAATCGAGCACTTGAACATTCCCAGCACACAAACAAAGCTGTTTTAAAGTAATGTAATGGCATCACATTTATTAATATTTGGGATTGTGTCCATGCTGAACATTTTTTATTTATTCTAGTCTTCTTAAGTTATGTTATTTTGAACATCGTTCAAAAATACCTTACATAAATTGAGGCAACATGAAAGCATATGTTATGCTGCTCTAACATGTGGGGATAATGTGCGTTTGTCATCTTCTAAAGCAGTAATGGAGAACTTGCAGCAGCTTTCCACTTGTTGCTGGACTTATTTTATTGTGGGCTTTTTTTGAAGAGCTTCAAAGCCCTCTGTTGTTTTGAAGAAACACTAGATAAGAGTTGTTTATAGTTGTTTTTTTATTTTTATTCAATTGGGCGTAATAGACAAGTTAATAAGAAATGGATTGGGGTAATCAAAGAATAATACCAGAAACCGGATAATGAAATGAATA
The DNA here is from genome assembly GCF_009769535.1 of Thamnophis elegans. Taxonomy (NCBI): domain Eukaryota; kingdom Metazoa; phylum Chordata; class Lepidosauria; order Squamata; family Natricidae; genus Thamnophis; species Thamnophis elegans. Next base: position 63,944,837 of record NC_045545.1, read on the forward strand.
AAAGGAGCAGTGCCAAGCATCAGTTGGGTACAAGAAGATTTACCTGTCTGTGGGGTTTCCTGCTTCCCCAGCTGCATAGCCTGAGGTCATGCACTCCCTTCCTGTGTACCATATGCATGCCAAGAGGGCCTTTAAGAAGACTGGCTTTGTTCTAACCTTTGTTATTTTCCACACAGCGAGCTTGCGCACAATCACATTGAGAAACTGCCCAGTTTTCATCAGTGCCAGAAGCTGGAAGAAATGTAAGTGTAAGCTTTGCTGTGAAATTCCCACATCCAAGTAACTTATTGAGCATCTGGTGGGTATGTGTGAACAATTCAGAGCTTAAACCTGGTATACAGTGACCTAGTCTGGACTCCTCTGAAAATTTTATATCTCAAAGATTTGGGAGGGGGGGGACGACACATTCTTCCTCTCTTTCTATCACTCACCTTCGAGATGAGGTGGACCAGTTGCTTTCGTGGTGTGGAGACAATAACTTGGTCCTTAACACCAATAAGACCAAGGATCGTATAGTGGATTATAGAAGAACTAGATCAGACATCCAGCCCTTGCTTATCAATGGAGACCGAGTGGAGCAAGTGGCTAGTTTTAAGTTTTTGGGTGTTATCATAAAAGAGGATCTCACATTGCAGCACTGGTCAAAAGGACCCAGCAGAGATTATACTACTTGAGACTTCTCAGGAAACAAAAGCTGAATGAAAAACTGCTGGTGACCTTCTACCACCGCACCCTAGAGCAGTGTTTTTCAACCACTGTGCCGTGGCACACTAGTGTGCCGTGACATAGTGTAAGGTGTGCCGTGGGAAAATTACTTTATATATAGTCAATATAGGCACAGAGTTAAAATTTTTTAACATTTTCTAATGGTGGTGTGCCTCGTGATTTTTTTCATGAAAAAAGTGTGCCTTTGCACAAAAAAGGTTGAAAAACACTGCCCTAGAGGGTATTTTAACTTACTGCACCTTTGTATGGTTTGCTAATTGTACAGTGGCAGATAGCACAGCACTCCAGGGGGTTAATGTCATTGCCCAGAGGGTCATTGGTTGCCCTCTCCGCTCTTTGGAAAAGCTTTATAACTCCTGCTGCAAGTTCAAAACATTCTTAAAGATCCATCTCATCCTGGGAACCCTTTTTTGAATTATTACCACCTGGCAGACGGTACAGGATCATAAAAACAGGGACAAATAGGCTGAAAAACAGCTTCTATCCCAGAGCAGTAAACTATATTGAATTATACTGTGTATTGTAATATTAATGCAGAATCAGGGGTTTTCAATTCAATTGCATAGAATGAGAAAGATGTGTGTTTGTGTTTTATTTTTATAGTTATAATGTACACTGAAAGTGGCATTTAATTTCATTGTACAAGGTGCAATAACAATAAAGTAAAGTAAACCTTTCTCTCTTATTACAGAGACCAGTAGATAACATAAAAGCTTGAATTAATCTTTGTATTGTTCTGGTGCTGAGAATAATGGGAGCCTCCAAAATATTTTATAACTGAGTTTGAGTTGCAAAGGTTACAGTGAAAGCAAGACATGAAAGCACAGAGTCTCCAGTGTTTTCTGCCTGTCCCCTTTAGATATGGTATTCTTGGGGCCGAGAATATCATCTTGTGTCATGGAGCTCTCCAAGCTCCATAGCAGGAGCAGATGTTGAAGAGGCCTGGGAATTCTTGGTAAAAAGAAATGTTGTTACTTGCATGCTTTTGATTTGAATAGTGTGCTGCCCCAAGCCTGAGGCTCTTCAAGGAGAAAAGGGTGGGAGAGGATTGGGTGGGTATGTTCCTTGACCCACTTTCCCCTTGAAATTTGAATCCCATGCAATCCTTAATAGATGTAACCTTCTTTGCAGAAGTGCTTTCTTCTGTTGCCAGTGAAGCAAGTTTTTCTCTCTCATTGCAGCCTTTCTGTCTTTGCAGTGGCCTTCAGCACAACTGTATCCACGAAATTGGAGCAGACACCTTTGGGCAGCTCACAGCCCTCCGCTCCCTGTAAGTACAGCCGTCAGAGAGCTCTCAGGGCCTTCTGTGATAGAAGAAAAGAGTCAGGAGATTGTGAACTGAATAAGGCTTTGTGCTCTTGACAAGATTACAGGCTCAATTATATAAAGAATTCTTCAAACAAGTTGGCCTGTTAGCCCATGGTCACCCAACATTTGATCCCAATACAGTTAAGCATAGACTCAGGCCTACAAAAGCACTCTACAAAATGAGTTTAAAATATGACTACAGAATAAGTCTTTCCCACATGGTACTCTCCAGAAATGTTGGATTATAATATATGTTCTCTGATTCTGCAATCATTCGCCAGCATGGCTAGTGATTGTGCTAGATAGCGATTTGGGGAGTGAAAAGTTCCAATCATCGGTAAGACATCATATTGGGGAAAGCTGCCTTTGTTGTGTCATCTCTCTCTCACACATACTCTGTGAAAAAAAACTATGGTATGTTACCTTCTTCAAAATCACAAACAGGAGGAGAAACTGATAATATTTCCAATTTTTATCTACAAAATATTTAATGAACAAGATTCACCATTAATTTGCTAGCCTGTAAACTATTTTAAGTTCTCTGCAAAAAGTAATTACCAGTATATGCCGATTCTTTTAACCCCAAAGCCCCGAGTGTTGATTTCTCTCCCTTTCCCTATACCAGTTTTTGGAATATGGGTTAGAAGATATTTTAATAGCACCACATGACTTATTAGTATTCAAATGTACACAGAGACACACAATCTCTCTCACACCCACTAGAAGTCTAAAGTTTGGGAAAATACAAATGCTCCAGTTTCTAACAGCTTTTCCCAAATGGAATAATAGTAGAAGCAAAAGTGCCATCAGCGGACAATTTGTGTAAGCCGCCATATGGAAAATTACTTCCATGTTCATTGCTCCTTATGCTTCCATATGGTTGTAATTGGACTGAAAATATTTGGATGCCAACTAGATGACATAAATAATCTGTCAGTTACCAAATTTTTGAAGACTATTTGTGGTAACCCTGAACTAGGAAAGGCCATGGTACATGGAAAGCAATAACTATAAAGATGGCATCAAATAATTAGGCCACCTTGACAGTTCCTGAGTTTTCCTTCATTCATCAAATGTGGGGCGCTTCCAGGTATAATGAAAGATGGGGATGGAAAAGAAAATCTGTTGTATCTCCTCACTGAGAGGTCTATCATTAATATCCATTAATTTGTTTTGACCTGGAAATCATTTTGCATGCAAAGGGCACAATTGGGAATAAGAAATCTTTAGAATTTCTGAAAGCAGCTTTGTTATAGAATGTTTTTTCCCCCAGAGAAATTATTTGGCCACCTCAAATAGCTTGTTATGTTACCAGATACTTTATCTTTTTAAATTTATTATTTTTAAAGAATTTTCTACTACATCTAAAACCCAGTGCCAGGCAATTTTGCCACTGCTCATACCAGAACAAGCTGATAGGAATTGTCATCTAAGGTTTAGATGGTACTGTGTTGCCTTCCTCTAATCAATGTCCTTCAAAGCAGATTGCAAGTATTATGTATACCAACTGTATAAACTGTATAAAAAGTGGAATGTAGAAAAAGTCAGGTAAGAAATTATGGTTTCTAAAAATGAGTTTTCAATACAGTTGCAATAAAGACATATGTGGTTAATAAAAACAGATATTCTGCAAAAGAGAAGTTATCATAAATCTTCATGCAAACATGAATTTCTCTGAGCACAATTCAGGAATTGACTTTGACTTTCAAGAAGTTGGCATCCCAATAATTAAATTGAACATATTGGCTTTGGTTATAATGGGTAACTGTGCAAAGCAAACAGGATCAGCATCTATAATCTTACATTTGTCCTCTCTAATGCCTTCTAAATATGTTGAATTATAATTCTAATAATTTTCAGACAATAAAATTGATTAACTATTTATAAAACAATTATTGTACATAAAATCGCTACCTAGAGAGCAGCAAGTTGGAAAAAAATGAATATAAAGCATATTTCCCATCACAATATGTATTTTGCTTTGCAGAGACCTGAGTTGGAATTACATTCAGTTTATCCACTCTGAAGCTTTTCTGATGCTTCATTCCCTCATCAAGCTGTAAGTTACATTGCATAGGACAGATATATGCTCTCCATAGACATTTAAGCCTCAGGGTGATTGGGAAATGCCCAGAAAAAGGCCATGGCAAACCACTTTGGTTTTATTGCTGAGTAAATTATATGGACATATCAACTATTGTAGTCACCTGATGATATTATATGGCGAAGATATAAAATGCATGAACAGAAGGAGAAAAAATAAAAAAAATCTGTTTGGTTTCTTTAAAGATGATGGCTGAAAGTAGAAGATCAGGTACACAAACTGAGTTCCCTAGCTTCAAGGAATCATGGCAAATTTAGGTAGCCTGCATAGAAATAGCAAACTATTAAGCTTCGCCATTTAAGCTGGAGATATTTGGATATAATATTGATACCTTATTGACTGCAAGTTAACTTACAGTAGTTAACTAAGTTAACTTATTGACTTAGTTATTGCTTTTTGTAGAAACTGAAATATAAAGATATCTAAGTAAGCCAAAGGTGTTATGGTGCCACTAGTTCTATAAAAGCCGTGGTTGTAAGGTGAGTGGCCAGTAGGGACTAATAAAATGGTCTACAGTGTATAACGGATCGTTATGCTGATGTTTACCATGTTCTGCAATGTTAAGGTGCTGCAACCATCTATGAGACTAAAAGGAAAACATTAAATCTGTTTATAGAGCCAAGTATTCATATTTCATTTCTAAGATATCAAAACTATGTCACATGAAAGAAGCTATTTTAATCGCTTCTTCCCTTACAGGTTGGCACTCATAGCTGCTTCTTTCTCCATTGAGGTGGAGATAGCATCCAGGAATGGGTTGACCTCATCTGCTCACTGATTGGACTGAGTCTGCCAGTTTCCAGGGCCAAACCACTGATCAGACCTTTCCTGCCTGTCCCCATACAGTACAAGCACAGATTAGTCCCAACTCATCACTGCTATTAATTTATTACCTGGTGTAGCTCTACTTCTAAAACACATACAAAAGCAAAGGTATCAGTTTAGTCAGAATTCTGATAGAAACACATGCTTCTTTCTTGCTTTATTCCCAGCAATAGCCCATCAACTCACCCCCAAAATACTTATTAGCTTTAAAATAATCAAGAACTGAAGGCAAAACTTAATTGAAGCAGCAACTGTATACATGCTAAATCAAATGCTGAGATGCTGCTGCACTGAGTCCCCCACGCCTCTTTCTGTCCATTCCAATGGGTCCTGTGCTTTTGTCTGTCACAGGGATTTGACTGACAATCAATTGGTGATGCTTCCATTGGCTGGCTTGGGTGGACTGACTCATCTGAAGCTCAAAGGCAATCCTGCACTGTCTGAAGCATTCACTAAAGAAAGTTTCCCCAAGATAAGGTGAGCTTCATTTCTAATTTCTGGCTTCCCAGGGACCAAAACTTAATTTACTTCGATCTGACTTTTGCTGTCTATGTCTTTACTAGGCAGTTCCATATAATTCAGTTCAGCTAAAGGTTTGAGCAGCTCCTGCTTGCACTCTGTGTTCATCATTGACTTGAGAAATTGATGAGCCATTGAATGGCTTGTCATGGGCATTATCCAAACTCACACACACAAAGCAATCAGCATGGTAACCTATTAGTCTGATACAAAGAAAGCACCAATTTGGTTATAATACAGGCAGCTAACACATGATTAGTTCTGATTCTATAAAGAGATTTAATGATCTCTGTATTTGCAGGAATATAAATTAATAAACTATGCAAATAGGGCATAGAATTTCCATATTTTATATTCCTGTAAACACAGAGAATACTAAGAGGGCACTTGGATATGATACAAATATATACTTATGTATGCCCATTTAATTGTTTTATCTTTCCCAGGCAATCTTGGGAAATACAGTTCTATAAAAATGGTGCTAGAAATTATCTGTCAGGAATCCTTAACCATATTTACAAAATTAGTTTCCAGAGAGAGGGAGTGATGGTTAAATTAATCAAAATTTATACATTCATACATTTATGCATGCATATCCAGAATCAAAAGAAGCACTTTGGACATCATAACCATTTCTTACCTTTACCAATTTAAATTTCTAGCCCTGAAAAGTTTAAATTTTGAATCATCTGTTTACAATATGTAACACCATGCAAATTCACAACAAAGCAAAACCAAAAAACTAAACCTGACAATGTAAGATTATAAAATACTCATGGTGAATAATTACATTTGAGTGGCTATCAAGAAATGTTCATTCTTCACTAACTTCCAAAAGGCTGTCACTTTTCTATACTCTTGGCAAAGGTCTCCTAAGGAAGTTTATTTCTACACTTCCTGCTTCTTGCTCATTGCCCTTTTTCTGTGTGTTAGTTGGACTGACATGCACAGCATAATCTTAGTCTTCAATATTACTATACTACGTGATATACTGAGAATGCAAAAAAACAACAACACATGAGTATTGTGCTGGGTGTCCATTACATGCAAAGTAATAGATACTGATCTCTTGCATATTTAGAATTATGGTCCTCTGCACCTTTAGTGGTTGTGTGAAAGGAGGGTGATTGATTGTTTGCAAGTCTGCTTGTAAAATACCCATGTAAAATGCCCTTCTACTGTGAGAGTGTCAAAGGGTCAAGATCTTTGATCTGGGAATTCTCCAGCTTAACTTTATCCCTTCCCGTGTTCAATTTGCAAACAAAACAAAGCCACCTTAGTTCCAACATCTATTTCTATGCCCATTTGGGTGCAGAATGGCAGCATGTACCATAACTGATAATCCTATGTTCTTCTTCATAGGGTCTTGGAGGTTCCCTATGCCTACCAGTGCTGTGCCTATGGAGCCTGTGGCAACGTCTTCAAAATCTCCAGTCAGTGGGACCCGGAGGACATGAGTCCTGAGGATGTTGATGGCTACAAGAGGACCCTGGGACTTGATCATTGTAAGATCAAGTTTTGATTTTAGGCTGCTTCTGCCTTTTAAGTTTGCAAAATTTAAGTTTGCAAAATCTGAGGTACAGCTTACAATAACAAATGCAGGAATACTATTGGAAGGGAAAGGCTACCCAAGCTCTTTTTACATGTAGTCCTCGACTTATGATGGGTCACTTAGTGACCACTTGAAGTTATAATCCCCCCCCCCAATCTACTTATGATCAAATTTTGAAGCTATGACAGCTGCACACGCATGCCCTGAGGTAACGTGATCACATTTTGTGACTGGGCAGCCAGCTCACTTTTACGGCTATTTGCAGCCTCAGTTATGTGATTGCAATTTTTTTATGTTTTTTGTCAGTTTCCAGCAAAAAAATCAAAACCAAACCCATAGATTTGTTTAATGACCATGACATTTGCTTAATGACTGCCACACAGAATATCATAAAATTGGGTCCAGTCACATAGGGACCACTTACTGACTGCAACAACTTACAACCATAATTGTGGGCTCATCTACTGTCATAGGTTGAGGACTATCTGTATTTGGGGTATTTATTTATTATTAGAAAGCCAGATTGCTTAAAGCACCAGGAGAGCATGAGTTGAATGAAGCCAGTTGGGTGACTTTGGGCTTGTCATTCTCTCTCGGGATTAGGAAGAAAGCAGTGACAAACTACTTCCAAAACTCTTGCCAAGAAAACTGCAGGGACCTGTCCAGGTAATTACCAGGAGTCAGTGAAGACTGTGCATGTGCACACACATCAGTGGTGGGTTTCAAAATTTTTTAGAACTTCTACTATAGGTGTGGCCTGCTTTGTGGGAGTGGCTTGCCGGCCATGTGACTGGGTGGGAGTGGCTTGCCAGCCATGTGGCCGGGTGGACGTGGCCAACTTGTAAAATGTGGTGAAACTCACTTAACAACGCTCTTGCTTAGCAACCAAAATGTTGGCTCAGAAACTCTGGCATTTGAAGCATGCAAGTCTTAAAGCTGTCAAGTCACAAGACCCTTGCACCCCTAACCCTTTAGAAAAAAAAACCCCCAGGGGTGTTCAAACTTGACAGCTTTAAGACTTGTGTACTTCAACTCCCAGAATTCCTCCTCTCGCTCTTCATCTTGATGATGTGCTGACGGGGGGGGGGGGGCGCGGGGGGGGAGCTGGAACCGTTTCTAAATGGCACTGTAGATTTGTGGAACCTCTTCTATAGAAGAGGTTAGAAGTGGCAGGAACCCACCCCTGACACACATGCACACACACACACAAACACAGACACAGGAATTGAATGGGCAAGTGCTTAGGGGTAAAGGTAGTCTTTCAGACAGGGAGGCCCTAAGGTGCTTAAAACTTCAGAGGTCAGCCTCAGCACTTTAGATGGCGGATAATTGGTAGCCAGCACACCTTGTCCCTATATCTGGTTCCTATTAGAAATCTGGGTAACACATTTTAGACCACTCACATTTTTAAGATGCTTTTTAAAAATAGTCCCATTGCATTCATCAATATGAGTTGTGCCCAAGGTGATGATAATTGTTGCTAAACCAGGTCAGTTCAGGAAGGGTTATAGTTGGCACTAGAGCCATATGTGTGCAAATCCACTCCTAATAGTACTATTACCTGCAAATCCAGTGGCAGCAGAACGCAAAGTGCTCTCTCCAATTGCCAGTCTGTTTGTAGAGAACCGCAACCCCATCCAGAATAAGCTTTCTCCTTAACAACAATACTTCCGCCTTATTTAGATGTCCTTTCAGCACAGCCTTTAAGGCAGACTCCCTGGCAAACAGGACCAGAACTACTGGAATAAAGTATATAAGCAGTCCTCCACTTGCGATCACAATGGAGATCAAAATTTCTGTTATTAAGCAAGGTGGTTGTTAAGTGAGTTGTGCTCAGTTTTATGAGCAATTGCTTTTTTGCCACAGTTGTTAAGAGACTCACCACAGCTGTTAAATGAGTCATACTGTCATTAAGTGAATCTGACTTAGGCAAAGATTGCGAGTGGTAATCCTATGACCCCAGGGAGCTGCAACTGTTGTAAATACATGCTGGTTGCCAAGCACCCAGATTTGGATCACATGACCATGGGATGCTGTGTGTATGTTGTAAGTGTGACGACTGGTTATAACTCACTTTTTTCCATTATAGCAATAGCACTAGCTATAGCACTTATATATTCACAGTGCTTTACATTCCTCTCTAAGCAGTTTACAGAGTCAGCATTTTTACCCCAACAATCTGGGTCCTCATTTTACAGACTTCAGAAGGATGGAAGGCTGAGTCAACCTTGAGCCTGGTGAAATTTGAACTGGCGAATTGCAGGCAGCCGGCAGACAGCAGAAGTGGCCTGCAGTACTGCATTCTAACCACTGCGCCACTGCGGCTCCTATAACTTTGAATGGTCATTAAAAGAATGGTTGAACACCAAGGATTACCTGTAAATGATTATCACACCATCTGTACACTTCCACTGCTTCTGTAATGTTTATGACTAGTCTCAGTCTTTTATCACAACTTCTGTACATGTACTTCAAAAGAAAGACTTAGATTCACTTCAGAAAAAAAGTCTATATAACTAGATGCCTTGTGACTACTAGGTAGAAGATTTGTCTAGTATGCAAATCCTTCTGTGGTGGTGGAGGATTTCTATGAAGTTGCAAGAGACATGCAAAAACATTGATGGAAGTATATGAATTCTCAAACCACCACATTGATTGTTTGTTTGTGGCATGACATGATTGCATAAACATGCAGCCCACACACGCGCCCAGTATCTAGACTGAGAGTGGACTTGAAATGAGAAACTTATTTGATGCAGACTACTGGGGAGAGAGGACTTGCTAACCCTCGCTCCTTTTAGATCCTGTTTTTAAATTGTGACCTAAAGTATAATGGTCTTATCATACTATATTAATATATTATATTATAGCTATGGGAACAGTTTCTCAAATTTGGACAGATATGGTTCCAAGATTGAAGGGATACACCTCTGCTTGCAATCTGATTAATGGTTTCTGGGTTTGATTAGAATTTATATTTAATTGGTAGTCTTGTGTTATCATAAACTTCCCCTGTCTAGCCCCTTGCTCTATATTTTTTGGAGATGAAGAAATAATAATAAGAGCTGTGGTGGCACAGTGGTTAGAATGCAGTATTCCAGGCTGGCTCTGCCCACTGCCAGGAGTTTGATCCTGACTGGCTCAAGGTTGACTCAGCCTTCCATCCTTCTGAGTTCAGTAAAATGAGGACCCAGATTTTTAGGGGCAATATGCTGACTCAGTAAACCGCTTAGAGCAGGACTGTCAAACTCCCAGCCCAGGGATCAGATGCGTCATGTGTTGGCCACGCCTATGCCTGGTTTAGTGAAGGGGAAAAAAGTCCCGATACATCATGTGATGACACCGTGACAACATGAGTTTGACACCCCTGCTGTAGAGAGTACTATAAAGCATTATGAAGCGGTAAATAGTCATTGCTACTTTTAAAAATAGGATATCTAGATATCTGCTCCAGTTACCATTTTCCCCTATTGTAGGTTGATTGACTATATAGGAATGCCTTATACTCATTCCTCCCTTAATTCCTATGTCTTGATTTCAGGGACAAAGAATATACGGTAGTGCTTGCAGATAGTTCAGTTACTTGATGGTTTGTGTAGATATGAGCATGTTGATGTAGGAATTAATTCCCATTCTTTGGGAAACAGAACGCCCACTTTGACTAGAATCACTTTTTCTTTTGTCACCTTCCAGCACTATCAGTAACTTTGTAGTATCAAGGAGCCCATTAGTTTATCATCTACAGTGGAGTCCTGTGGTTCTGCATCTGCTTGCCAATGACTGGGAAGAAGGGTTTGCTCTCTTCTCTTCCTGGAAAATCTTTAGTTCAGCCACAGTCAGAACTAGAAAACAGAGTCGATTCAAGCCAGCAAAAGAAGGGGTCTTACACATAGTGTGCATCAGACCATTGAGTCTTGCTATGCATTCAATAGCATACAAGGTCATTTTTTGCTCGCGAGTTCAATGGGAGCTCTGTATAGCTCCCTTTGTATAACTGGGCTGCTTTTCTGGCAGGATGTTTGTGGGAAAAGAATATGCACCTTTTCTAAAACTGCCCCAAATCATGTTCTCAACACCTTCAAGAAAATAAACAGCAAAGTCTAGACTACTGGGCAACAGGTCCTTCTCTGGGTGCCAGCATCTTACTAGTTCGGCTGAGGTGGCTCTGGGTTTACCTTTGTAAGGCAGTAGCAGTGACCTGAAATTCAGTCTCCCTCTCTCCCTCCCTCTCCCTCCCTCCCTCCCTCCTCCCCCCCCCTCTCAAACCTCCTGGAAATATTCATCATATTATGTATTGTGTAAGTTTTCTCTTGAAGACAGAAAACTAACTTCACTGGAGGGGAAAATACTTAATGGTAGGATTTACATCATTTTATTGACAAAAGTAGAAAATCTACAGAAACAGCTTTTCATTCATTCCAGAATAAGGAAAGAAAGTTGCACCTAATGAACGTCTGTACCTGGACTAGCACTGATGATGTAACCTAGTTTGGGAAATGAAATGTCTGCAAGAAAACAACCAAGCTCAGAGAGCACCAAGGATATCTCATTTCAACCCTGAACTATAAATATTCTCTTTATTGGAGTCTATACCTGTGAAATACATAGTTCATTTACTAACCTATGTCACAGGAGTCACTTCTAGAATTGGAGCTAAATTGTTGAAGATTCAGAACTAGTGGTTCAACCCTATCTTAAGAAAACTTTCCAGAAGTGATATGCTACTACTATGGAACTACCCAATGCCCTTATCATAAAATCTAAAATTAAAGATTAGAAAATGTTCACAAGGCAAGCTAGAAAATTAAATATGACATGCACAAAAATACTTTTTTTAATTAAAGAAAAAAATATGGTTCTAGATTTCCTGGGATATATTTAAAGAATTCTGAAAGTACTTTCTCTTTTGTTCTGACTTAGAATTCTTCTAACATGTCCCTTTAGAATTAAGCAACAAAATTTCAGGGGGGGGGGGACACACAACAGAAATATCCTTTGATTCCTGCCAATTTGGTATTAAGGGACCAACTGTAGCTATATCTCCTTTGAGACTGCAACCTTTTAATGCTCTACAGAGTAGTTATTTTATGGATGTAACTCTATAGAAGTAATTTTTCAATAAAAGATAATTTCCTAGTCTGGAAATTTGTTTTTGTCCTTTTATTTTTAACAATTATTATATATGTTTAGTTTATTTTCAGTTTCCTAGCATGGTAAGTCATGAACATATTTTTTTTCAAGAAGAGCTGTCGTATAATACAGCAGAGTTGACATTTATGTCACTTCAACAGCCATGGTTTTAAGAAAAAAAAAGGAAAATGTTTCATTCTAAATATAAAAACAAGTTAAGTTTCAACATGCTTGTAATTCTTCCTTTATTACTGTTTAGATGACTTAGACATGGATGACTTCCAGGCAGACCCTGATGATTCAAAACTTCGTACCAAGATCCAATGTACACCCAGCCCTGGTAAGAACATTACTAAAATACATACAATATAATTTACAACAATTACGCAGGTTTGACACCCCTGATCTAGCCCACAATAACCTGGAAATAAAAGGGGCATGAAAAGGTGCTACTGTGAAGAATAAGAAATGTATTTGTCACTGCATTAAGAATAATGCAATGGTAATGAATGCAACAATTTGATTACCTTTTTTATATACAGCAAAAATTTAACTTCTAATATTGGTGGGGGGGGGGGTGAGGAATCATGTCACAATAAGCCCTAAGACATACTTTAGAAATCACACACAATACAAAACGAAACCACACTTTGACATAGCACAAAGCGTAAACACCGCATCTGTTGAAATCACAGATGAAAATAAACAGATTTTTCAGTAATCTAGAAGAGTTTTTATTCTTCTATTTATTTGTTTCTTCCTACAATTAGTGGAAGCCAAATGCAATATCCCAAATGAACCGTTTTTCTCTGAAAGGTCAGCTGCAAAACTTTGATTGCAGCAATGACCTTAAAATGGTGAATTAAGACAATTTACCACGGCTCTGCTTTGTGCCTTTGGCCTCGGAACAGCTGCTCTCTATTTTGGTAACCTTCTGTTGGCATCGTCGTCATCATCTGTAAAAGCAAGTGAGACGATATGGATAAGACATTTTTTGAATGGGTGCTCAGCAGTTTTTGTGCCACTTATTGTTGCAGTGAATTTTCCTTCCTTTTAGTCATTTGGCTCCTTCTTTCTTTCCAGGTCCTTTCAAGCCCTGCGACCATCTGTTTGAAAGCTGGGTTGTTCGCCTGGGTGTCTGGTTGATCATGCTGGTTTCTGTGCTGTGCAATGGGCTGGTTGCAGTGGTTATCTTCGCCTCGCCAGGCTATCTGTCCCCAATCAAGTTTATCATTGGATCCATTGCTGGAGCCAATATGTTGATGGGGATATACTGTGCTATTCTAGCGTTTGTGGATGCAGTCACCTTTGGTCATTTTGCAAAATACGGGGCCAGGTGGGAGATGGGTGCAGGGTGCCAAGTGACTGGATTCCTGTCTGTTTTCGCATCAGAAGCTTCCATTCTTCTCTTAACCCTTGCTGCCGTGCAGTGCAGCTTTTCAGTATCATGCATGCGGACGTACAGGAAAGCTCCTTCCTTTGGCACCATCAAGGCAGGTGCCCTAAGTTGTCTTCTCTTCTCTTCAGTGGCTGCAATGTTGCCCCTCTTCTCCATTGGGGAGTATGGGGCGTCCCCTCTCTGTCTGCCCCACCTGCTTCCTGATGGGAAACCTTCCATGTTGGGTTTCATGGTAGCTTTGGTGCTAGTGAATACGCTTTGCTTTCTCATTATCACTGGGACGTACATCCGCCTCTATTGCAACCTGCTGAAAGGCGAATTTGACTCTGTATGGGACTGTGCTATGATCAAACATGTTGCTTGGCTCATCTTCACCAACTGCCTTCTTTACTGCCCGGTGGCTTTTCTCACCTTCTCTTCTATGCTTAGCCTCATTCTCATCACCCCCGAAGTCATCAAGTCTGTGCTCTTGGTGGTGCTACCCCTGCCAGCCTGCGTGAATCCCTTGCTTTATTTACTCTTTAACCCCCATTTTAGAGATGATTTGTGCCTTTTGAAGCAGAAGAGTCAGGTCCAGGAAAGCTGTGCCCAGTCCTGTATTTCTGAGGATACAGAGAAGAGCTCATGTGACTCATCTCAAGCTCTTGTTCCTTTCTCTGATATGGATGATATATTTAAAGCACCGGATCTCTTTAGGCTGCCTCCTAGGCGTTCCTCGGTTCTGGATGCCTACAGCTTCTCCTCAGTGACTTTGATCCCTTGCCAGCAAAAAGCAGGTGCCAGAGGACATGTCAGTGGCTTCTCCACCCAAGCTTCCTACCTTGCCGACGATGATCTGCTAATTGCATCAGAAGCCAGAGAACAGGCAAAGAGCAACCTTTGGATTGCCTTGTTCCCTAAACCACCTTCGCCAGCCTTCACATCTCATTTATAAGAGCCAATCCACATTCTCTCAGTAAATGAATGAATCATACAAGATCCTCTCCTGGAGACACCAACAGCTTGGGCAAGTGGCTCTTCTAGGAGGAAAGGTGACTCACTGCATTTCTTCTTCTCAAAACAAGGTCAACAAAATCGCATCAATTCCTTTGCAGCCTAGCCTGCTGGGGTCTGCCTCCTCCTCTCCTGCTGCAGCAATGTGAAACCTGATAAGGATATTCCTAGCTGCCTAAGAAATTAAGGCACCCCAAATAAAAGTTCATAATTATTGTGTATCTATATACAAGTCCAAGAAAAATAGCAAACCCAGGATAACAAGAACTCTGGCAATTCTGCCCTTTTTAGGAATTACGCTGTTCTATAGCTCTTAGTTTTTATGATAGGTGGATCACTTTAGTTGATGAATCTATCTATCTATCTATCTATCTATCTATCTATCTATCTATCTATCTATCTATCTATCATCTATCTATCGATCGATCTATTTATCTAAATGGTTGTGTGTGTGTATGTGTGCATGTTCCAGCATAACTGTGGAATGCCTCAAGCAATTTCAACCAAACTTGGTACACAGATGAATTACTCTCTGGAAAAAATATTGTGGGAGTAAGACACCCCTAACACCCCTCGGGGTGTATGTTCTGTTAAGGTACAGCCTGTTGTGTGTTAAAATGACTTATAGTGTACTGTTGTAAAATAGCTTCTACTGTACAGTGCAGTGGAGTTCCATGGTAATGGGCCCACAGTACTCCATAAGGGGGCTCCCTCTGGTAAGGGGGAAAATCCAACATTAGAAATTATGTTTGGTCCAGACATTTCCCCCTATAAATCCATACCTAGGCAACATCGGGTTATCAACTAGTATCAAATAAAAAGGACTGAATTGAGTAGAAACATCAAGAAAACAATGTGATTTCAGTTCCATTCCCATGGTTTTTAACTAAAAAGCAACCTTTACATAGCGATGTCTCTGTCTCATAACAATCTTGTCATCTTTTAGAACTATTGTCAAAAAAGCACATGAATCATAAACAGATTACCCAATCATGTTTATCCAATCCAATGTGTGACTGCATATGTATCCACCTGTAGAAACAGAAAAAAATTCCACATAATAATAATCATACAAGGAGACATAGCCACTTTAATCAGTCAAAAACCATGCTTCCTACATGCTCCTACATGTAACTAAGCATGTATTTAAAAGTGTTTAGAACCACTAGGAATCAAATTGTAGTGATAAAATCAAATAAATAAATGATTCAACAAATAAAGCAGTGATGGTGCAGTGGTTAGAATGCAGTATAGCAGGCTAACTCTGCCTATTGCCTGGAGTTCGATACTGATCGCCTTCCATCCTTTCCAGGTCAATAAAATCAGGATCCAGATTGTATGGGACAATATGCTGATTATGTAAACTGCTGTAAAGAGTTTTATAAAGCACTATGGAGACATATATAAGCCTAAGAGTTGGTACTACTGGTATTGCTAGGACAGTGACCATTCATAACAAACTCAACTAGCCTAAGGTTTAAGCTTGAACATAGTGCTATGAAAATTTGGTTTAGAACATTTAATTTTTAATTGCTTTTTTTCCATTTAAGACTGGAAAAGTCATTCATTATCATCAGAGCAGCATAGGATAATCTAAAGCTAGATCCCTTTATATTCAATTGAAGCCTCTACAGCAGTGTTTCTCAACCTTGACAGCTTGAAGATGTGTGGACTTCAACCTGGCTGGGGAATTCTGGGAATTGAAGCCCACACATCTTCAAGCTGCCAAGGTTGGGAAATGCTGCTCTAGAGGGTTTATGTAAATTTGGATAGCAGTGTTACTAAATTCATTCTTAGAAGGTACAATAAATTTTCTCAGGCATTTAAAAGCTACAGGTTGATGGTACATTCCCAGATTAATTACTCACTCTTTTTTGCTAAGAAAGATAGTTATCAGCACTAATTAATAATGCATGTAGGGCATGAAGTTTTTTCATGGAATTCTTATTAACATTTTAGAGTTCTGAAGGGTTTTACAGAATATAGACAGACTATAGTGGTAGGTCTGCTTTCATAAAGGTGAGAAAACTGAAAATATGGAAGGTAAAGTGGGGAATGTTACATATTGTCCAGGTGCTTTTTCCTTCTATGCCCTCAAAACTGATCTTACTAAAATAAGAATCCTGATTACTGCAATTGTGATGATTTGTGAAGAATCCTGATTTCTAGAATTTCACTTTCATAAAAGGATATAAATGAAAACATGGTGTTTTTCTGGGAATTATATCTTACAATCCCCAAATATGATTATTTAGAAGAATGATCCACTGAATTCAGTGAAATCCTTTTCTAGAGAAAGAATTATTAGCTGTTGGTTAAGAATTACTGGTCTTCAAAAATAGAAAATAACACAAATGATTTGTAAGCATTCTTAACACACTAAACAAGGTCAAAATCTTGAAGTTTAGCCATCACAACAGGAAAATGTTATATTTAGTAAAGCACATTTAGGCTGAAATCATATACACATACTGTATGTTAATCAAATGTGTTTCTGTGTAGACAGAATCCACATCCTTACTATTTTGGAAATTTATATGTATGTGTAGTCCTCAACCAATGACCACAATTGAGCCTGAAATTTTGGTTGCAAGTTGCAATCATTACATAGGTCTCCACATCACCTGGCTCAATTTACGATCATTTTCATAACAGACTTTATGTAAATTACCATGGTTGTTAAGAGAATCAGACTACTACTACGCTACTATAGCATCAGATTCAGCCGGCAACCAGTGAATCAACACTTGGCTCAACTGAATTTTGTTTTTCAATTTCTCCTGCATGGATGGGAAAACACTAGAATATTTACACCTACACATACACACACTTCTTAAATCATTTGTTAATTGTTCAATATCTTGATTTCTGCTGTCTTCCTGACGAATAGGTGCACTTATTAAAAATACAAAACATGTAGCCGAATAATTCCAGGTTCTTTGGGTTTGGATACCATTTGAATTATTTTGAACTTGTCCTCCATGACATTGATTTTCATCTTCTCTCTAATAAGATTAAACCAGACAATATTTAGAAAAAATAATTATCCTTAGTTGCTGCTTAAGTCATGATCAAATAACTCACAGAGAAAAATTCTACATCTTTGATAAAGTTCAAAATCATGGCAAGATTCCATATTATATCTGACAAAAGTATCAGATGAAATTATTTTAAATGTCATGTGTGCTTTTATCTGTACATACATTGTGCCATAAATGCAATATCCAGCATGTTTGTATATTATGTGTATATTTATATATAGAGATATATAGCTACCATCCCTTTTATGATCCTTCTATAAACTCCTAATTTTCTTTTTTGTATATTAATTTGTAAAACATTCTTTATTGAAGACCACATAGAAAAATAAAAAAGAACAAATTTATACGTTTTTTAAAAAGACTTTTTTATTTTTGAATAAACACAGACAAAACACACAAACAACCCCCCCCACACACAAAACATCTTCCATTACAAATTGTAGAAAGTGTGTCAATTGGTTACAAAAACTTCTGTGCATCTCTTCCACAGTCATTACCTACAATTCATATCAAATCATATATTTTAAATCAAGTATATTTATATATATATATTACTATCATCATACCTTTACCTTCATTTGACTAGAATTGTTTTTGCGTCATTTTATATAATATATTTATATAATATATTCCAAAGCAAAACCACATAATGGCATTCCATTAGCTCTTCCCAATATCATCTAGTAACATTACATCTTTATAACATGCTCTATATAAAAATTGGTTATATTTAATAACAGTTTCTAAACCTCCTTTCATAGTCACCATCTGCAATTTATATCAAATTTCCTCATATATATATATATATATATATATATATATATATATATATATATGCATTATTATCATTATCAATCAATTATTTAACTGTATCCATTATAACTTCATTTTATACATAATGCTCTAAATTTAACTAAATTTGACATAATTTTTTATTATAAGCTTTCATTACATCAACCTGTGTCTTTCCAGTAATAGTGCAGTCTTATGTCTCTTGCCATTTGTGGCATTAGTATTCTGGTTATTTTCTTAGTAAGTTTTGTATGGACTTCTCTTTGCAACTTATTGCTTATTGCATATCTTCTATAAGCTCGAAATCCTCCATCTGCTTCGTTGATCAGCTTATCTTTGGTTATCACTATTGGTTCTAACAAAATATCTCTCCTTAGTTCCATCAATTCTTCTCTCTTTTCTTCTTCTATATTTTGAGATTGGGGTAGAGCTCTAGTCCATCTATCTCCCCTTTCCATATTCCACTCTTTGTCAGCGTTCCAAATATCATGCAGAATTAAATCAGAGTCCAACGCAGAGCTATCCTTAAAGTTTCAATTTAATCAGACAGACATGTTGGCAACAAAATTGCGGAATCCCAAATCTAAAGCTTCCTGGGATTCCACCCAGTTGAAAGTTCATGATCTTATCCCCACACCCATAAATCACATGCTTCAACCATGCTGGCATCTCCACCCAGCTGGTTCCGGTCAGTTGCAGAGGTACAGAGAGAAAAGATGACCTTGGGTTTCTAGAAAGGAATGACAACAACACATTCCACAATTCTACTCTCCCAATTACTATACTAATGAAATAATAGAGAGTGTGGCAGGCCAAAGATCCTAAAAAGGAATATGACTGCAGACCTGACACTCTTTCCATTTCCAACCACGGTCAGTTCACTGTCAGTATCAACAATTTTCTTTTCTCTTTGTTTATTTTTTCCTTCAGTTTTTAGAACTCTGACTCTTCATTTGATGAACATCCTCAATGTGTCCATTAAATTTTGGTGTCCCTGAAATCAGCAGGATGTACTCTTCCCTATCAGTCTCTTCGGGATGGTTTAGGTCCAAGATCGCACATCATGTCGTTGCAACATTAGCTCCTCCTCTCACAAATTTTATACTTTAATGACTTTAATTATAAAACTACAAGACTGCAGACTTATCAATTGTAGAATGTTAATATATGAACTAACATTGCACATGTCCCCCATAACCATAAGACATGCATTTGCTGTTCCTTCAGGAGGAAAAGCATGTATATTATTTTCAATATACATTTCAATGTATATATTTCAATATAAGGGGTTACTCTCCAGTATTACATGTATCTGTCACCCTGCTTATGGTTTATGTAATCTTTCTAAAAAGGCTGTTATGTTGTTGCCTGTATTATCCCATGTTGCAAGTCTTACTGTGTTCTCCTCCCCTTGGATCCCCAAAAACCAGTCTGATACAATTTACTTAGCTGGTTTCAGATGATAGGTTATTCCAAAAAGGAAATTACATCCTAGGAACTGTCTTTTGGGGGATTATTAAATAGGAAGTGGAATTCGAAGACAGTGAACTAAATCTGGGCAGTGTAGTGAGATTGATGGTAAGAAATAAAATTGACCAAAGGATGTCTCTACATTTAGATCTGGTCATCTGTGTGTGCGTGCATATGTATGTATATGCTGAGAAGAACTACTAAATGGTCAGATATATTGTAGTATGCTAGGCAAGGAGAAATTGAAAATTCCTCAATTAAATGTTTGTCATACAGAAAGATAAAAAAATTAAGACTATACCTCAAACAAAAATAGCAAATATTTTATTTTAATAAGGAACTTTATCTTGGTAGCAGCTGAACGATCTAAACTAAACTAAACTTGAGGCATCACACGTATCCTCTCAGAAAACTCTTCCCCCTCCCCCACCCAAAGAATTATCTCAGCTTTTACCATTCATGTATATAGTTCAATAAAGATGAATAAGCACTCTTCGTTTAATGCCAGTTGGGTTTAAAGAAGGCTTAAGTGCAGTATTAATAGTCTGTGATTTCAGATAACTGAAAAAAATAAACATGTAGATCAAATGGTGTTGCTTTTAATCAAGATAATTAAATCTATGAGGAACTGGAATGTTCAGTAAGCTCATCATTTTTTTTCAACACTTCAATTTTTAAAACATCTAAATAATATTGCAATCAACTACATAAAATACTGAAAACTACAAATGCACATAAAATAATTGGAAACATCAAAGTAAGTACCTAGAACATGATGGGAAATAATAAAATCACAAATCTACAATTGAAAATATAAAAATATTTAGAATATGGTAGGGGATAATAAATCCAGATTACCTGGGCTTTGTCAAAGAAACGTCTAAAAATCAGAGGAAGAAACTAAAGACATGTATAATGGTCTGTGGGAATACTTTTGAGATAGGAGGAAGTGCCCAGCCAAAGCCAAGAGTCAGGTAAGACACATTTCAGTCCACTGAAGAAATGGTGGTATGGAAAGCACCTCAGAAGGGACCCTTCCTAATTTCCTGGACAATAAAGGCAAAAAGGAGGGGAGAGTGATGTGGTTTCAGATTTGCAAAATTCTATTATTATACACTTACAATAAATGTAGTGTTAATATTCATCGTTGGTTCTTGTTTGGACTAGCTCACAGGGCTGACTGCACAAGTCAAAAAGTGGATTAATAAGCAGACTTAAGAAATTGGGGAAAGACAAAGTTTAATCTTTGCTAAAAAAAAAAGTGTCTTTGTTCTTTGCAAGGGAAAAGATACACACACGGCACACCACTGGGACTTTAGCAGAAACTGGGATTTTTTCTCTCCAAACAAAATCATAGAGAAAAGGAAGAAAAATTCTCAGAGCTATAAAGCTATTCATTCATTTATTCATTCAATTTACATAGCTGCCCAACTCACATGACCCTGGCATCTTAGAGTTAAAACACACACACACACAAAACAATACAAAAATGCAGGTAGTCTTAAACCTACCACTCATTTAGTTACCATTCAAAGTTACAATGAAGGTTTGAAGGTTTGAAGGTTTATTAACATTTATATGCCGCCCTTTTCCCTGAGGGGACTCAGGGCGGCTTACATAAAATCAGGGGAGGGAAATGCAAACAATAACGTAGACAAACATCGAGTAAAATAATAAGCAACATTCATTCATCATTCGGGAGGGGCGATTATCTTTGTCCCCAGGCCTGACGGGCTAGCCAGGTCTTAAGGGCTATGTGGAAGGCCTGGACGGTGGTGAGAGTACGAATCTCCACGGGGAGCTCGTTCCAAAGGGTCGGAGCTACTACTGAAAAGGCTCTCCTCCTTGTAGTTGCCAGCCGGCACTGGCTGGCAGATGGAATTCGGAGGAGGCCCAATCTGTGAGATCTAATTGGTCGCAGGGAGGTAATTGGCAGAAGGCGGTCTCTCAAGTACGCAGATCCACTACCATGGAGGGCTTTATGGGTGACTAGTAGCACCTTGAAGCGCACCCGGAGATCGACAGGTAGCCAGCGCAGCTCGCAGAGGATAGGTGTTATGTGGGTGAACCGAGGTGCACCCACGATCACTCGCACGGCCGCCAATGGCACTGAAAAAATGACTTATGTCGAGTTGTCACACTTACAACCATTGCAGCATACCCATGGTCACATGATCAAAATTCATGTGCTTGGCAAATGGCATGTATCCTCTCCCGGGGTCATGTAATCACCAATTATAACCTTCCTACTGGCTCCCGACAAGCAGGCAATGGAGGAAGCCAGATTTACTTAACGACTGCATGATTCACTTAACTAGTGATTTTTTTTAAAGGAAGCATATAAGAAACATCCCTTGAGATCAAGTAGCTGCAAAAATATTTAAGATAAAATTCTTCTAGTGCCTTATCTATATCTATATCTAAACATCTGAAGATTCTAAAAGAGGTATATAGCTGCCAATTAAACATTTAGATTCCCAAACTATAAAAATGAGAAACGATGGGAATTTCTTTAATGTTGTCTGTATAACAGCAGCTTTTCTGCAGTGTAATTTCATATCACATAAAATATACTGTAGATCTGCTAAAAAGAAAGCTAAAAGTCAGGTGTGAAAAATCCCTACGGTCCAGGGATTTAAATTTCAAGCATTCATATGGTTCTGACATTTCCTCTCTCCATCTTATCAACTATTTTTTCCTAATGAAAATATGCTTATAGATTAAATACTGTATATGTATGTATGGATTCACCTTGAAAGTTTGAAATGTTCAGATGAATATGCAGCTTGCCAAAAATAGACTATGACTTACAAAACAGCTGAAGAACATCAATATACCTTTTAATATTTATTTATACTGTGGCAAGTGAAGATGAAGCAACCACACAACTTTTTAACTGTCAAAAGAAACTGTTTACAATACATTCATAACATCAGTCATAAGAAATTCCAATTATTATGTATTCTTGCTTTCATTCTAAATATACATAAAGTGCAGTGGAACATACTCTTTATGGAAAGATTTAAAGTATGTTACAGAAATAATGTAAGATTTTATTATTTTTTTAAAAAACAGACATATGCCATACTAAACATCATGTCACTGATACAGCAAGACTACCATTACAAAATGAATAAACAATTCCATTAAGCCTATTTAAAAGATGGAAAATTAGATTAAGAACGAACAGTAACAGCCACTGAAATACTATAGCAGGAAATCATTATGTTTCTAAGCGACATTTTTTGGACAATCCACTGATATTGCTTCCTTTCCTCTTCTGGGAAATACTGGAATCTTTTGGGAACTCAGCCTGGCTTTTGTGATTCTCTTCATTGGTGATTTCTAAAGGCTGAAAGAGTATCAAAGAAAAACAATGAGATGGGAAAAGAGTGTTTCATTCTCTAGTCCCAGTTGTTCAAAGAATGAATAACTTTATTCATATCTTGCAAGAATGTAAGCTTCCCAGCTTAGAATTTTAGAATCAATTTTCTCCTCTTTAAATACACGGACACTATATTTTTGCAATTCACTACAGATTCTTTAGGAACTCTATTTTACAAGTTACCATTTTAATAGCACAAACAGCAGGAGAGAAAAATCTTTTCTTTCATTGTTTCCTATCACAGAACTATATTTCTGTTCGGAATGAATAAATTATTTTCTGACACTCCTGCAGTATGAAATCCATAATGTTTTGCAAGTCATAAAAGTTTTTATATACTTTCTGTACATCTTTATTACAATGACTCAAATTCTCACAAAGGCCAGTCAGGGAGAAATTCTGGAAAGAAATATCACTATAAAAGAAATACGAATAGAAAGATCCTTCTACAAATTACAAACCTAGTATTTTATTTATGTTAGTTTGAAATACAAAAAATAAAATTTTACTTTCTGAGTTTTCTTTAATTAGAAGAAAAAAGCACAACTACTGCAGTACTATATTTTTTAAGGATCAAGTGCCTCCTGGTGTTTCAACTGTGTAATTACAATACTTTTTTCTCCCTAGTAAATATTGTGTAAGTTTGTACATAAATAAAACACATTATTGTTATTTACTAAAAGCTACTTTATACAATTTGCAAAACAGGCATTCTCTTACATTAAAAATCCACACTGGCTATTCTATCAAAATATGAATATGCATATTTAGATATTCAAATACATATACGTGTGTACCACTGTATTATTTCTACACTGTTGTCTTACACTGAGGTCCATGTACTCTAATTCACTTTTTTCTCAAACAAACAGACACACCCTTTCAATGTTTCTCCTATTATGAGTGCTGGAACAAGAGTAGGAAGCCTAGTCTATCAACTCTCCTCTCACTCCTGAATTCTTCCTTTGTTGGGAAAAGCAAAAGGAGTCTAAATACAGCAGATTGCTGCCACTTCCTTGGAAGAAACATGAAACTGCTAAAACTGGTCCCTTCTGCCCACTGACCTGGAACCTGGATCATGCAGAACCAACATGTAGCTGAGGGGCTGCATATCCTTGTTTATTGGAACAGAGAAAATATTTTTGCTACAGCTGTTCAGTTTTTGTTCATTATATGTACTATACAGTTAAATTGGATGTTTTAATAACAATAGTAATTCAGCTCCAGTCTTCTTTAAACTATGATTCAAAAGTTTCCTGTTATCCAAATCCCACTATACTGCTTCAAGTGAGGAAAGGTACTGGGAAAGGTGAATGAAGAATATCAGGACTGTATGCCAAGACAGGACAATCATTCAGTGCAAAAAGCAGACACCTATATCAGGAAGTAGAGTTGATCCATCCAATTAAAACTGAAATATTAAAAGTTAAACCAAGATGATGGTAACCTCAGGATGAGAATCTTTCTGTCAGTCATCCTCAATGTAGCAAGCCTCTCAGGGTCCCAAACCAAGCAACGCAGCAGGTTTTAGGGTCTTCTAGAAAGTCAGGAGTGTATTAATTACTGCTCAGATCTACCTAAAAGTCATCCTCCTGATGGTGTTTACTAACTAGGAAAGGCAAGCATCTAATAAACAACTAGCTGCCCTAACAGTCCCAAGGACCCTATCCACTTCTTCAGATCCAACTGGATCAAACAGTTCTCAGATAACTGGTTAAATATAATCCCTAAAATAAAAAAAAATCAGAGAACTGTTAAGAGACAAGAAGCAGTTTAAAGTGACATTTATAAACAATAATTTCTAACAGTTGCTGAACCAATGGTCATAAATCAAGAACTACCTATATTTTACTCATATATTAAGCATGTATGTTCCTGAGTCACGTACCTAATAGACGTCCAAATAAAATATGGTTGTAATAGAATAAATTCCAAATTATTTTTACCCAAGGCATGTTTTACAAAATCAGGCACTAATACAATAATCTGTCAGTTGAAAAAAATATGGATTTTTCCTTGACATTTTGAGTTATGCTAACCTGGCCAGGAACCCAAACTCCTCTTATACTGCCATCCCAGGAAACACTTTGTTTTTCTGGCAAAGATAAAATCCAGGATATGTACACCATGGCACATTCAGGACACTACAACTCCACAAACTCATTTACAGGAAAATAGACAATTATGCAATTGAGATTTCACTCACAGCAAGACTGCACATGTGAAAATTAACCAACACCCCATTCCTTTGTAACAGAAGTAATGTATTTCTTACCATTGTTGTCTGGCTTGCATATTTTTCTGTCCATTGTCTGGCATTTTTGAGAAATGCTTGCTTGTTGTATTTATACTCTGAAGACTAGACATAATAAAAAGGGCAAGAAAAGGATAATTATGGCCTCTCATCTTAACATATAGTTATATTTAATGGCAGATTCATCTGACAACTTGGAAGACTTCACCTTATAGATATATATAGATATATATAAAGACTAAACTTTGAAAAATGCCTTAATGGTTTATATATTGCATGTAACGTGTGAATTTTGTAACATGAACACTGAAAAAATCTATTAGCATATTTTACTACGCCATAAATTATATTCATTGACTTTCTATCTGAAGAATATCGTGCAAATAAATATGAAGAAATCACAAAGTATCTCCTTATAAACCAGGCAATTTAAATTTCTAAAGTACAGTATATTCCAATTAAATAAAAGAATGAAACCTACTATGTCAGCCATGAGAGGGTCATCAGGATTAGGTTCATTCATGAGGATCTGGATGGAAGTTAGCAAAGTAGCAATGTTCAGGGATGGCCTCCAAGCACCCTTACATGCAAGAATAGAAGGAAAAACATATTGAAGAAAATAAGTTACCCTCCAAGATTTTTCAAGTATTATTGCAGACTGAGTATTTTAATTGGCTTCCAAGTTATAGAAGTGTAGCCAATAGTAAAAGAGTTGCAGAGTAATCTCATCTCTTAATGAACATGCACTTCTTTACCTTCTAACCAGTTAGGCATATACTTTTTCCAAGGCAGCCCTAAGTTACTCAGTTTAGTTTATGTACACAGTAGTTTTCTTTTCCGATATTCAATGGCTCTTAAAAATCACTTAATATACATTGAGCTTAATAAACTATTGGTGGATGGAAGTAAGCAAGATGTACATTTTAAAAAAAACATAACATTGGTAACTTTCTAGTTTTTAGGTTTATGGTTCTGGCTGTAGTTCATAGCTTTATGGATGCTATATCCATGAATAATAGTAATTCATGTGTATGGTGAAATAAACATATTGGAAAAATATCACTTCACACATAAGGCTCTTAAGTTTTATAATAAAATTACTTCAGCATGATAAACTCAGTAAGTGATCTCCTTGTAGCAATATGCATGCCAGGGACGGCATCCTGCACAGATAAAGCCATTTATATCAGTAACCATAGCAGCTGTCATAGATCTCCATGTTAGTGTAATTTTATTTAAAATAATACAGCATCAGCCCTCCCAAATAGACTAGACTTGGAAACCAGAGGAGCTAATGCTAGCTTTATTAGGTTATAGTAGCAGAATCTCAAAAGTTTGGATGTGATTTCCTTCCCTTTATCTTCACGAGAACTAAGCCACTCAGAGTCATTGGAAATGAGATGGGTAGCAAATAAATTTTATAAATAAATAAAATAAAAACTATGGAGAGTCATGACTGAGACCCTTTCTCAAATTACATTTCTATACCAGACCAGATTTTATCTGACCATTGTTTTGGTTGAGGTTCTTCCTCCTGTTTCTCAAGGTTATTTCTTCTGCCTATTTCAGATAATGAAGCTAGAGATAAAATTAAAGTCCCGTTGTCACAGGATTTTAGAAGAAAAGAGTGCAATCCCTGCTATTCATTATTCCAGAGTGTTATAAATTTCATCCCAGTAAAACCATCCTTGGAGAATGAGATTTTTAAACTAATGTTTCTGGGCCATTTTCTTAAGGATAATAGAACTGCAATTTATAATTGAAGCAATGCAATGCATTACCTTGGGTGGTAATCTAAGAACATCCAGGCAAATTCTTCCAGCTGAATCAATGTTGGGATGATAAATGGGAGTAAGAAAGCGCATTTTTGGAGGTTCAAATGGATACCTATTTCAGAAATAGTTGTCATTATTAGAAAAGAAAGACTTTTTAATGGGTTACAATCTTCTTCATTCCCAAGTCATTTTTCAACTTATACTTGTCACTGAATTTACTACAGAGAAGTTCATTGACAACTTTCTGGTTCCCATTCCAATCTTTTAAAGATTCATAGTTAATATGCCCATTTTATATGGCCATTTGTTTTAAATTTCAAAAACACAGATTCAACATTTACCTTTCAGGAACAATTACTTCCAAAGCAAAAACTCCTTTTTCGTATGGGGTATTTGTACAACCTAGTATTTCTAAAAGAAAAAGATACAAGAAATGTCAACACTGACCTCTTTAAGTAACTGTTGCACTTACTGTAAAAACAAAGTTAGATCTAAGAAGTGATAGTAGTATAATAATATCTTTAACATCTGTTCTATTCAAGAAATTCAGTTGACTAGGAACAAAGAGCATCAAAGAGTCTGATAATTACTGATTATTCAAAGTTGGAAAATAAATTAGGATACATTCCGCAATGGATTTCCACAATTTCAAGTACAGGGTTACTGGCTAAGAAAAAAAATAGAAACTACAACTACTACTTGAAAAGGGAGCAACTTTTCTATTTCCTATTATAAAATGATCACTTGTTTTCTATCTTTTGCATATACAGAGAGAAATTCATAGACACATATTTTTCTTCTACATTAGCAAAGAAGGTTTCTTTATTCTGAAGAAAAATGTGGGGCAGGAGTGGAGAGGGGCAAGAGCCAGAATAGGAAAAAATCATATGGGCTTAAATTTCTTAAGTATCTATAGATCCAGGATAAACAGATTAATAAGAATAAATGTTTTTATCTTTAAAAGGATTGAAATCTATAGAAAACAAAATCTCAGAAAACAGACATGCGTGACTGTTTCAATAATTAACATTTAACTACTTTTTGAAATTATAAGTAAATTATGACAGCTCTTTGCTTTTTCAGTTTTAAGATTGAGGTTATTCTTAAATACATTTCATGTTATTTATACACTTTGTAAATATACTATCGTTATACCCTGTTTTTACCGAAAATAAGACCTCCCTGGATAATAAGCCCAATTGGGCTTTTGAGTGCATGCACTAAAATAAGCCCTCCCAGAAAATATTGCAACACAGCAGCGGCCATTAGGTGACCAGGCTTGCTGTCTCCTGCACCTCAAAAATAATAAGACTTACCCGAAAATAAGGCCAAGCACTTATTTCAGGGATCAATAGAAAATAAGTCTGTGTCTTATTTTCAGGGAAACACGGTAGTATATTAGGTATTGCTAAATAGAAAAATCTGATAATGTAAAGTTTAAAGGTATGTAAGTATAAGCTTTAATATTGTATTGTGCCTTAGATTCAGTTGCAAAATGATTCTTCATAGTACATAGTGGCACACACAACAGATGCAACGGCTTTACAAAACAATCAGGCCCTGTATTTTTGCCATATGCAATTAATTTGTGAAATTCATTTAGTCACATTTATAAATCCTTTAAATGACTGATACCAAGCAATAGTCAATGCCAATTGATAATCATCATTCAAAACAAATTCAATCATCAGAACACAGTATGACAGCTTTTTTACCTTCATCTATTAGAAGTCTGTGATGTGCTCACTTTAAAGTTACAAATATTTATTATTTTACCAAAGTACAAATTCTTTCATTCAAGCAAATAATTATTTTTCCCAATAATTATTCCCATTTGGTCCTGGAATCACTAGATATTTCCATCTTATGATGTTGAAATATATTCAATGGAATCTACTCTCAAAGAAATTTAGGTTTAATTTAAAATAAATAATAGTTGCATATATGAATACTGAAACCAGAGATTTGATTTCAATTTTTAATTTAATAACACAAAATATAGATTGTGTGTCTCAACAATTGTAATGTTTGACATAGATTATATGAAGCCCTATTTTCTTTCAAAGTTGAAATCACCAAGATGATAAAAAATCAGGTAGAAAACACTTATGGAAAAAATTGGCAGGTTTTAGATATCTTTGGTCTGAAGGGCTGTCATTTAGAAGGTAGGACAGGATTATCCAGAGTCGTTGCAAAAGACATAACATAAAACAGTAAGTTTAAATTACACAGAAGGCTTCATTTGAGCATTAAACAGTCCTAATGGTGAAAGTTATTTAACAATGGAACAGGCTGGTATAAAAAGTGATGGACTCCCTTGCTAGAGACTAGATGGTCATCCATCCATTGGGGATGCCCATTGTAATAAATTCTGCACTGGACAGGGTGTTTGACCAGATTCTTTTTTACAGCTAGAACTGTAAAAAATAAGACTTGTAAGCATCATACATTAAAAAGATGATTGCAATTGCAACCTAAAAATAAATGGAATATAATATTTTGTGTATGTATGTATGTATGTATGTGTATGTATGTATGTATGTATGTATGTATGTATGTATGTATGTATGTTTGTATTTGAGGAAATACATACGGGCTCGAAGATCATTTAGATTTACATTCTGCCAGCAGGTAATTCCTGGGGGTGGTTCTGTGGCCATTAACTGCAGCTCTCTCTTCAGCCGTGAAGCCCTTTGCATTGCACTGCAATGACATAAGCAAGAATTCTACAGCATTTAGTTCATTTCTTTTCATTTCCCATAAATCTTCCTGAAATCATAAATTTTAGTATAAGACATAAACTTTCATAAGCGGCAGTTCACTTACTCAAATGTTGCATCTCATGAAAGCTTATATACCTTACAATAAAATGTACTGGTGTTGAAAAATACTATGAGGATCTTTCTGGTTTTTAGCTACTATAGACTAACCTATACCACCACCACCACCACCGCAATTTTACAAATCTTGCAATAATCCTCAGTAATGATATCATAGTATAGATTGTTTTAAAAATGACACAGGCTGTACAGAACAATTAAAATATTTTTTATCTGAAAATACTAATACAGACCTCATAATAACTATATTCATGGAGAAATTATCAAAAGCATTTCTACTGATCAGCAGCAACCATACTAAGTTGACCCACTTAACCGGCCTTGGATAGGACACAGAAAAGTGGATGTGAAGTGGATGTTCAGATGTGAAAGTATGGCATCTTTCCTCCTACCCAGAGTCTCTTCTGTTAGGCAAATTATTAAAACAGTAAGACAAATAAATCAAGCAACCCAAAGAGGTTTTGAAGTTTGGAAATGATGGAACCTGTAATCCTATACTTATCAACAGCATCATATTAGGGAAGCCCTTTGATTGCGCAAGTATTCAAGGTTGGGGCTGGTGCCCTGCCTTTTTCTTATTTCCCCAGTGTGTCTGCTCAAGGAAATGAGGGACCAGGAGAGCTTTACTGTTGACCCAAGGAGTAACCCGGGTTTAGTGAGCGAGACTACCCCCCTCCCACACACATATACATTTAGACTTAGAATAACTTTATTGTCACTTTAAATGTACACTAATCGGCATACATTAAAATGAAATTTTGTTGCATACCCACTACATAAACACGACAAAATAAATACAAAATTATGCATAGACCCCCTTATATTATATCATATTATATTATACACACGAAGGGCTCAAGAAGGCATTCTGTCAAGAGAAGGGGGAGCAGCAATTTAATAATAACGTTAAGATTTGAACATACACACCCTAAACTATGGTCGTTTTCTTCCCACCTCCCTCCGCCACGAACCCTCTCAGGACCCGCGCGCTCAAGCCTTTGCTCGGACCACCGAGAGTACGATGCTGGAGAGCAAAGCTCCCTCCTACGAAGGGAAGGAGTCGGCCCCGCTCGTTTTTTCGCCTCTGGGAGACGGTAGGAGTCCGAGAACCGAAGACAGGAATCTGAATATCTTCCCCTTTAGCAGCCCGGAAAAGAACCCGCAGAGCTCGGAAGCCAAGCTGAGGGGAAACTTCGGAAAAGCGCGCCACAAGTTCTCAACCAGTAAGAGCCAAGATGTCAAACGGCTTGCAATATCACCGGGCAAAAAAAATGCCCATCAAGATCTGACTTTATGCCGATTGGCTATTACAAAAAATTGTTTCCGCCTCAGGAGTTTAAATCGGCGGAGCAGCTGTAGGAGGAAGTTGTCACT
Source organism: Thamnophis elegans (assembly GCF_009769535.1). Taxonomy (NCBI): domain Eukaryota; kingdom Metazoa; phylum Chordata; class Lepidosauria; order Squamata; family Natricidae; genus Thamnophis; species Thamnophis elegans. The sequence goes on from NC_045545.1 coordinate 63,976,324, forward strand.
TGGTTAAGGTTTCCGGACCGGGTCTGTAGTGAAAGTATACCGAATACATTCATATATCCTTGCCTAATGGTTTTACAGTTACAGCTATCGTCACGCAACCACCACTCTGCGAATTTAAATGTCTCTCTCAGTTGCTGTTATATTCGCACATCGATGGTTGAATGACAATCGGCGCTCTACTGTAAATCACTAGGAAGAAATGGTTTTGTGGGCTTGTGTTTGTGGTTATCAGCATAAAGGTGGAGCAACAGGAACTGGCAACATTTAAGTCAAGAATTTACCTTATAATACTAATTCTGGTCATTCAGTAGGGATCATGATCCCAACCAAATATTCTCCAAACTAGACTTTGGGACCTTATGAAAGAACTGCCAGATATTCTATGGCTGTGTGAGTGTGCACATGTCTTCTAGTCCAACCCCTTGATTGAGCAGGAAACCCAATATCATTTCACACAAATGATTATCCCGTCTCTTTGAAAGCATTCAATGATGGAGCACCCACAACTTCTGAAGGCAAGCTATTTAATTGGTTTATTGCTCTCACTGTTAGGAAGTTTCTCCTTAGTTCTAGATTGCTTCTCTCCTGGGTTAGTTTCCAACCATTGTTTCTTGTCTTGCCTTTTAGTGCTTTGGAAAATAGTTTGACATCACCCCTACCCCATTTTTGTAGGATCCCCTCAATTATTGGAACAGTGCTATCATGCCTCCCCCCCTCCCAGTACTTATCATTAGACTAGACATACCCACTTCCTATAACCATTTTTCATACATTTTTAGCCTCCAGCCCCCTAATCATTTTTGTTGCTCTTCTCTGCACTCTTTCCAGAGTCTCAACATCTTCCCCCACAATTCTGTGGGTTGGGCTAAGAGAGAGTGACTGGCTCAAAGTCACCCAGCTGGATTTCATACCTAAGGGGTGTGTGTAGATGTAGAATGTAAATTCTGATCACTTTTGGCCTGCTAAACCTAAAATTGATGTATTTAGTTTTAGAATGAATATCCCTACTGTGACATATGTAATTTGTCCAAAGGATTTGTTCTTTCAGATGAATTAAAAACTATTAATAAAATCTATACGTAAATATTCTTTTTAAGCCGGCAGTAAATTAATCTGCCAAACTGAAAAAGTAGCATCATGATCAAAATCAGAGAAGAGTTCTAATTTCCCTTTTTCCCCCCAAACAGGAAGTACTCATATCAAACCGGATATCCTTCTTGCTAACTCCCGGAAGCTAAAAACCTCCTTCCCTCCAAGTGGCTGTAAAGGTAGCAAAATGGCGCCCCTTTATTAAGAAACGAAAGTAGGACGCTATGAACGGAAGTGTACAGGAAGTGGCTGTTTAAGGATGTACAGCGAAGACAAGAGAGTACGTCCATTAGAGTGGATTTAAGGGTTAACCCTTGGCAAAGGAGTGATTGTCATCTCGGATCGGGGTAACTTCCGGGATTTAATCCTGGGCTTCCCCACTTGCGATGTCCGAGATGGCGCTGGCGGTAGTAGCTACGAATGGAAACGGGGAGGGACAGCCTGCAGTTGACACCCCATCGTAGTAAGTATTGAAGGACATTTTCCTCCCCAGCTCTCTGTTTGCGGTGGTCAAGGGGCGGGGGGGGGGGGAGCCGACGTAGTAACAGACCACATCAACTATCCCGGTTGGTTGCGAAGACGGAGGGCTCGGCTGTCTCTCTAAATTGGAGGGAAGCAGCTCCGCGTTTGTACCCGGCTCAAATTCCAGGGCGCCCCGTAGTTGCTATAGGTGTACCCGCTGCTCCTTCGCAAATCCTGTACTGTAGGGGTTCCTCGCTGATTCTTGAGAAACATGGCGAAAGCCATCCCTGCCTCTTCTTTTTATGGTCAGACGTGTCCCTTTAATCAGTGTTCCTCAACCTCTTTAAGAAGGTTGAACTTCATTTCCCAGACCTAGCTTAGCCTAACCTTAAACCGTGTTGGCTGGGAATTCTGGGAGTTGAAGTCCACTCATCTTGAAGTTGCCAAGGTTGAGAACCATTGCCTTAGATCACTGTTTCTCAACCTTAGCAACTTGAAGATATGTGGACTTCAGCTCCCAGAATTCCTCAGTCACCTTGCTTGCTGGGAATTCTGGGAGTTGAAGTCCATCCTACTTCAAGCTGCTAAGGTTGAGAAATACTGCCTTAGATAGTCATTGAAAGGTGAGGTGGTTGGGGGAAAGGCTGCAATTTTTATCTTCCTGAATCCTTAGTGGGCAAAGTGCGGCAAAAGCAATGTGGTTTCAACAGATCTGAGCTTATTGGTAGGGATCTTATTAAGTAGATCTGCAGAGTTTGGAATGTCAAATGTTTAACAGCAGCCATCAGGGAAATATATATATATATATAAATTATAAAAGAAATTGCTGAAAAGAAGAAAGCTTGGGGTAATTTGGAGCGGGTACTTGTAGAAAAAGGCTGAAATTCTGATCTGAAGTAAAATGTTGTAGGTCCAAAATGGATTTCATTATATGATTACAATTTGTGCCTAATCACAGTTTGTGCATCTCAAAGAATAAAGGAAGACAGTGAAAATAATACTCTAAATTTGAAAGCATTTCTATTATGTTGGAGGCAAATAGCTCTAGACTTTCTATTGGCCTGATTGATCAATCAATTGATTCCATTGAATGTATATTACACTGCATTCAAATTATCTCACCTTTATTATATTACCTAGAACAGGTAGGTTCTGTTTCCCTTCTACCTTCTAACTAAAAAATATTTTAATTCATTTGTTCAAAGAATATGATAAGATCTTAGGTCCTATTTAAAAAGCAAAAAAGCAAAAAAAAAAAATTAACAGAACAACTGTTGACTGGAGGAATGGAGAAGTGATATAATCAACAGTGAGAGTGTGCCTTCATTTTTCCTTCAGTATTAGTGTTTAAATTACATTTTAGTGCTTAAGTTGCATTAAGTTACATTTTAATAAAACTAACATAGTAGGTGGAATGATTATTTTTTCTGTAAATAGTCATTAAAAGGCTGTTGATGGTATTCTAAATTTTGAAATTTAGAAGAAATCCTACTTAAAGTAGAATAATGATTATACTCACAAAATCAAAATATTTATTTGAAACTTAATAGCTTGTTATAAGAGTAATGGATTATATATATATTTTGTCTTTTAAGTATTACAGAGTGTGTATATCAACTAGTTCAAATGACTGGGAAGGATGGAAAAAAAGTTTTGAAATTGTATCCAGCTTCTAAACCTTTAAATAACTTGAAGCCTCTGGTTCAGTCTCCAGTCGTGTCTCATGATGTTAAAGGAAATGTTTCACTATCTGTTCATGATTATGCGAAGACTTCATTTGCAAGTACTATTACATCTGCTGCTGCTAAAATCTCTAAATTAAAGACAGTTGAACCCAGGCGTTTAATTTTACCGAAGCCTTTAAATCAACTAGAACAAGTTAATGTAACTATTGTTGTAAAACAAAATCCAATTGCATTAACAGTTTCTGGCATTCAGAGTAGTTATTCAGCTGATAGATCATCTTTGCAGAAATCTTTTGCTCCAATTTGTTTGGACACAAACACAACAGTTGTGAAAATGGAAAATACTCCACTTTCCATGAAACTGCCAATGTTACCTTCTGGCCCCCAACTTCAAATACCTGCTCATGCTAAAGTTAAAACTCTTCCAGTTTCTGTTTTGCCACTAGTAGTTCAGGACAAAATCCTAGCTGCAGCCTCAAATACTTCAGGGACAGGTGAACATATCAATGCACCAATTTTTATATCACCAGTAAATACAGTGAAGATGCTTGCTTCTGAATCATTGGAAACAAAATCACTGGGAAAAGTATCCAGTTCTTTAATACTGGCGACACCACAGAAGTTTGTCAATAGCTCTGCTATAGAAGTATCAACCTCTGGTAGTATGGAAAATAAGATGAGTCCTAGCAAATTGATTGTTCATGAAAATTCACAGTCATCAACAACTTACCTTGTCCCTGTAAAATCATCTAACAAAGTTGCATCTAAGCTCTTAATAACATTGACTGACACGAAAAATACCAAAAACAATTCTACCAGTATTTTGCCTATTTGTTCTAACAGCCTTCATGAAAGTCATGCAAATATGCCATCTATAAAAGAAAATACTCTATTTATTTGCAACGGAAAGGTGTATTCACTGGCTAAAAAGAAGGCTAATATTTTATCAACACTCAAGCCTATCAAGCAAGAAAGCACAAATGTCAGAAAACAAACATCAGAATTAATTAGTTCAGTTACGGACAACACTATATTAAATCAGATTATCAATCTTGTATTATCAAAAAATAAAAGGATTGCATCTAATGTGAAAGAACCCAAATTCAGTGACAATACGATACCGTATCTAAAATCTGAAGTAAATAAGGATTTTAAAGTAGAATCGACACCTTCTACCTCACCACATGACAATTTTCAAATAAGCAGCATCAGGCAACATGAAGCAGTGTCCACAAGGAGTAGTGCTTCCATTGGAATAAATGTTGCTCGGAAATATATCAAAAAAGAAAACACATATGATAGTACACATAAAGATCTTTCTTCTAAAGCAGCTACTGATCCTACATCACCACCTGTGCTACATCATGCAGTCAAAGAGGAAGAACAAGAGGTAATTATTCATATCAAATTGTATTTATATTGAATATTTATATTATTGGGATTGTGCTCATATCTGCCAATATGATTAGTGGAAATGGAAATGAAATATTTTTTTCTGTACCAACCTCTTGAGGAATAATTTGCTGAAGGATGTTGGCCTGGGTTTCTTCCATTTTTTTATAGGCCTCACAATTTTAGATCATCAGGTGATCTTTTTTGATAAATAGATGCTTATATTTTATAAGATATCTTTTTATATTCAGTATTTACATGTTTATTGACTTGTAAATTACTTTATGGAATAAAATGATTGAAATGAGTAATGTTTACTATTTTAGGTGCAAATAACTTCAGGAATGCCAATTTGGATGAAGCATATCCAAGAACAACAGAAAAAAGATTTTCTCAATCTTCAGTTGAGAAAAAAATTTGGTCTCTTTAAAGAAGAAAGAATTTATCTTAGGAGAGTTTCATCAGTTCCATCTAAAAATTCAGAAGCATATGTATTTTCCAACAGTGTACAAATGAATGACATTGATAATTTGATGTCTATTCCTGTGAAAAGTGAATCTGAAAAAGAAGAAATGGTACGTAGAATATTACATTTATGATTAATATTCTTTGATACTTATCCCTAGTAACAACTAGTATGAATAATAAAGCCTGTCACAATGATTGACTGGATTGTTGTAATATCATTAAATGTTTATAGATTCATTATTTTTTTTTACAAAATTTGTGTTTTTCAAGAAAGGTATGGAAGTATTAAAGTAACATCAAAGTATATGCCTTATTTATAGCTTTTGACATTTTAATGCTATTTAATGCTATTTAATGCTATTGTAATGCTTTTTGTAACATCCAAAACATCCAAAAAGGAGGAGATATAGTAGTGAAGCAATTTGAGTACTTTGACTTTTGAACGTGAAATAATGTCCCGCTACTTTTTTTTCCCTTCATGAAAAGTGATATATTAAATGTACCATGAAACTGTTAAACAGGGAAGTTGTCAGTTTTATAACCAATATAAACCAATGCAGTGATGCCTTAAAAGAACAGTTTTAGGGGGCCATGTGCTTATCCCTTCCATCCAAAATAGGTTCCTTTCAAGGACTTCCTCCCAGGACAAGCAGTAGTGGCAGTAAATCTAAACTAGTGGACTTTTTGAAGTTGCATGTTAGTTTAGGAAGAGTGTTTCAGAAGGCTTTGAATTCAATAGAATCAAAGCTTTTCCTGGTATGTTTTCTACCCCAGTCTGTAATACACCTCCTTTTGACCCCTTCCAATATTGGACTTTCTAACATTAGAACATCTTCAAAGTAGAAGAAATGTGTTTTTAACCTTAGGAAGAAAAAGAGCTTAGCTTAGCTTAGATTTTATTTAGAATACTCCGTGATTAATATTGATCTGTTATTTAAGTGAGTAAATTCATTTCAAAACTCCTTGGGACATTGCCTGCAAGACATTGAGTTGCATTCTGAATAGCTGTAGATTGGGTTGCTTAATTTATATTGTCACAATAATATACTACTCTTTTTATTCTTTATTTACAGATAATTGGAGAACAAGGAAGAAAGTTGAATAAAAAGAGGAAGACAAAAGCAATACCAGTTTTAGAAAATCCAAAGAAGAGAAAAAATGATGTTACAACAATGCAGAACTCCAACTTTGAGTGCAACAGCTCTTATTCAATAATGGAAAACTTGAACAATTCTTGCACACAGAACTTATTGGAACACAAGCATTCCAGTTTTCTTCAGTGTCCTCATGTCTCAAATCCTTGGGTTTGTAACAACTCTGAAGAGAACAGAGTTTTGAATTCTACTTCGAATTGCCATGAAAGTGAAACTGCTCTTGGTGAAAGTTCTTTCAAAAAGGATATTTTTCCTTTCATCCCCCCAGACTTGGAAGAAACAATAAAAGATGAGAAAATAACAAGGCTTAAATTATTGCTGAGAGAACGAGAGGCAGCCTTGGAAGCGGTTCGGAAAAAAATGCATCGATGTTAACAAAGCTAATTTGCAAATTGCTGGAATGTTACCTGTTGCTGTTCATTTGACCTATAATAAATCTAATTTTCCTTATGTTTGCATAGTATTAATAGGTACAAGTATGAATGAATGGACTCCAGTTCCAAGACAAGAAGTATGCAAATCTAGAATCTTATTGACAAGAATATAACTTGCTGAACAATTTATTTAATTCATTATAATTTTTATAGTCAATACAATTTATATTCATGCTGATCATGATCAGTCTCCAGACTCTGGTTTCACAAATGAAATGTAGATAGAATTCTTCAGTTGCAAATGTTTCTAAAGCATAGGACTAGCTTAATACTGTCAGAAACGTACTAGCTTAGATTTTATTTAGAATACTCCGTGATTAATATTGATCTGTTATTTAAGTGAGTAAATTTGTTTCAAAACTCAAAATAACATTTTTGAGTCACTAAAGATCAACAGCAGTAGCACTTACATTTATATACCGCTTCATGGTCCTCGCTAAGCGGTTTATAGTCAGCATATTGGCCCCAACAATCTGGATCCTCATTTTACCGACTTCGGAAAGATGCAAGGCTGAATCAATCTTGAGCCTGGTCAGATTCAAACTGCCAAATTGCAATCAGCTGGCAGTCAGCAGAACTGCTTTCTAACCACTGCGCCACAACAGCTCATAGCTCATTTATTCCAAAGGTGCTTTTTTTCAAGAGACAACTGAAGACATTTCACTTGTCATCCAAGAAGCTTCTTAAACTCTGACTGGATGGTGGGGAGTGGAAGTATAGACCCATAGCTCATTTAGTTTCTTAAGAGATTAAATTTAGATCCTGACTTAAAGAAATAATATATTGAAAAGAATTAGAACAACGAACTGTACTGCAAAGCACGGTAATTTGCAGTGTGCTACTTACCAGTATATGCCTTTCCAAGATATTCTAGCCACTATCTGGTTTCCTACTTACTTTTGATCCTATGCTGACTATAAACTGCTTAGAGAGGACTGTGAAGCAGTATATAAATGTAAGTGCTACTGCTGTTGATCTTTAGAGATCCCTTCATCTCTTAAATACTTACATAGTCAGTTTTGTGGCCCCAGAGAAGCTCAGAAGTAATCAGCTTGTTTGGGATTTGTTTTAGCTTCATAAAAATCTGGATTTGGTAGAATGAGTTTGCTATTGAAGTAATATATTTTTTCCATATTTGATTTAGGTTTGAACACCAGATGATATCTAACCTACATTTTCATGACCTTTTCTGTGAATAAATTTAATTCATTAATTCTTTTCAGAAAATCAGTGTTTCTTCTTTTCTATAATAAATATATGAACAGGGAAATCTCACTGCCTTATTCTTTAACAGTATTACTCATTTGATTGGAATATAACCCATGCTGATCTACTAACCCTAACTTAAGTTTTTGTTGTTGTTGTTGGTTTCTGTATGTTGTTGATGGAGCTATGTGTAGTTGGTACCTACCTGGACCTTTTTGAGATACAGTGCTAAAGGATAGAGTTGTCCTATCTTCAATTGTATTGGATCGTAACTTGACTGACTAGACTTTGTGTAATAGAGCCTTGAGCTTCTGGTTCTGTGAAAATGATCTTGCTTTTAATAGGGGATTTTGCCAGGAGGAGATACCATAGCTTAGAAATACAGCACTGCTGGGGATCTTGACAAAAGTCAAGATAGTGTTTCACTATCTGGCAAAGACAAGAGATAGGGCATCTTGTGTGGCAATGACAATAGAGCCAGTTTCTCATTTATGATGCTGGAGCTTTTGGTGTCTAAGGAGCTATCTGGCTCTATTGACTGGTAGTGGGAACTACTGCAGATATTGTACATGTTTTGCTGCTTCCTGGCCAAGATGCTTGCTGTGATTCCAGGGCCCACGGTGGTTGGACACCTACACTGGCAGTGATCTGGAATTGGGAGAGCTTTCATTGTCTCCCTTGTCACGATCAGGTCATGCCTGATAGCCATGGGATTCTGTGGTGTAATTAACCACTGCAGGAAGATAGGGCCTGTTTGGAACGTAAAGCCATCAAATGAGATCATCTTTCACCGTGATATGCTGATGGTATTCAGTTATATTTCATATAATTATCCCCTGCCAAATTAAATGAGGCCGTTGATGTCCTATCCCAGTTTCTGAAGGCCTTGAGAGCCTGAATGGGAAACAACAGGCTTTGGCTGAACCCTGGCAAAACTGAATGGGTTGGGGGCCTTCTGGTTCTAGCATTTTGCCATATTTGGTACTGGATGGGATTATATTGCCCTAAGCAGATCCAGTATGCAACGTAGAGTTCTAGACTAATGACACCTGCTTAAAGAACGGGTAGCAGTTGTGACTAGGAGGGCCTTTTTAAAGCTGCATGGTATGTGCCAGTTATGCCTGTTACTGGATTGGGAGGCTCTGGTCATGGTCACTCATGCCCTATACCTATCTTCAAGGTGGACTATTGTAATGCACCTTATATAGGCTGCCCCTGAAGACTATTCAGAAACTTCATCTGATGGAAAACATGTTTGGTGTGTACTTAGGTGTGCTTCTAGACTTAGAACATCACAAGTTACATCTTCAACTCTGCAAACTGCATTGGTTGCCAATTTGCGTCCAGATCCAAGATGCTGGTTTTGACCTTTAAAACTCTTCATTCTTGAGCAGGTTGAGGGATTGCTTCTTCACAATTATATCTGCCCATGCCATGAAGTCTGGCATGAGGTACATTGCAGCTTCATCTGATAAGGAGTTACATTTGGCATTGACCTAGGAGACAGGCCTTTTCTGCCATGATACTTTCTCTGTGGAACATTATTCTCTCCACAGGGAGACTGGTTGGTAACATACCAGGCTTTGAATTCAAAGCCTTCTGAAACACTCTTCCTAAACTAACATGGTTGGAAACCACTTGCAAATCCCTCACTTTGTGGCTACATCAACAACCTTGGGGATCTGAGGGAAATGGAATCGGTCATATGGTTATGTTGCAATATTAAAGATGATCATTTCTAATATTTTTGAATAATGTTGATAATTTTGTAAAATTGTTTTTAAATCTTTTTTTAATGGTTTGTTTCTATAAGAAACAGAGTGTTTCTGTACTGTAAGAAACTGCTGCCACTCAGTCACATTTGTGAGATGGGAAACTATATAAATGTGAATGAATGAATGCATCTGCCTGTAAAGAATAAATCTATTCTTAAAGGCCAGAAATAAGAGAAATAAGCTGTATAGAATCTACTGAAGTATTGAATGTCCATCAAATTTTATCCAACTGTCCATATAATTTTACCTCAGATTGTATATAAGATGTTGAATGAGAATCATTTCATTTGTTACTGTTTGTTATCTAAAATGTGTAGCCTAATTCTTCACTTGGTCAATTTAAAGGATAGTGATGTCATATGACACTAGCTTTCCAAGCCCATTTATACAACATATATACAGGCTATCACTCAGATTTACAGAGGCAGTTACCAATATTTAATTTTAATATTTATATGACTACCAATGTAAAGTAAATGTGTAATGGTTTTGATTCTACTAAAATACCTTCTTGTATTTCCAAACATTTTCATTCTCTCACCATTATTTATGATATAGTTCAATACAAACAAGAGTTTATTCTCTTATCAATTACTGTATGGATTAAAATTAAGACTAATGTATATAGTAGTATTTGAGATCAGTTTAGATAATTTAGAACTGCTTTATTCCCAGTTTCCAGTAATATTTTAATATAAATTAAGAGGGGAAGCTTGGAAATTTCAAGAAGCAAAATACCTGGACCATGCTTTTTTCTCTCATTTCTTTTTCTGAAGACGTGCTCTTATCTCTACCCATATTTGTCCCACTATTAAACTTAGTTAATCTAGTCAAATTATTTGTTCATTTTGAGAATATTCTTTAGGCAAGTAATTGTAGTCTGAAAGCGTTACAATGGGAAATATTCTGAGAATATTCGCAACAATTTTATGAGGCATTTAAAAAAATCAACTTTTGTCAGCAAAGTTTTTATTTATTTTATAAAAATCTGTAAAGATACATACCATATAATCATTTTTATATTACATTGTACAATCTTTTGTGAGATACTTAAAAACTTTTTCTATAAACAATTGGCAAGAGTCAGTAAAAACCCTTAATAGTAGCATTTTCACATAAAATGACATTTTTATATATTGCACTGAATGTTATATAACATAAAACGCAAGAGTTTTCAGCAGTTGTGCAAAAATACTGTAAATTAAGAATGGCTTTCAGAAACATTAATAGTTTGTTTTTTTATCAATTAACAAAATGGAAAGTAAATGAATAGAAGAGAAGTCAAATCAATATTTGGAGTGACCACCCTTTGCCTTCAAAACAGCATTAATTCTTCTAGGTATACTAGGCACAAGTTTCTGAAGGAACTTGGCAAGTTTCCTTCAAATTGTTCCAAACATGTTGGAGAACCAGAAATCCTTCGTGGATGTAGGCTGCCTCAAATCCTTCTGACCCTTCACATAATCCCAAACAGACTTAATGATGTTGAGATCAGGGCTCTTGTGAGGGCCAAACCATCATTTCCAGAACTTTTTGTTTCTTATACTGATAATAGTTAATAACATTGGCTGTATGTTTAGGGTTATTGTCCTGGTGAAGAATAAATTTGGGGCTAATCACAGGCCTCCCTGATAGCACAGTATGATAGGTAAGTATCAGCCTGTATTTCTCAACTTTGAGGACACCATTGATCCTGGCCAAATCTTGAATTCCATTTGCAGAAATGCAATCCAAACTTGCAAGGAATCTCCACCATGCTTCACTGTTGCCTGCAGACATTCTTTATGGTATGCTCTCCAGCCTTTTGGTGAACAAACTCCTGTTACAGCCAAATGTCACATTTTGATTCATCACTCCAAAGGACCTACTATCATTTTTCTACATCCCAGTTCAGATATTTTTGTGCATAGTTGAGTCACTTGGCCTTGTTTCCATCAGACTTTTGGGGCACAATTCTTCCATGAAGACCAGTTCTGGTCAGACTTCTCCAGACAGTAGAGCAACATACCTGGGCCCCACTGATTTCTGCCAGTTCTGTGTTGATGGTACTGCTAGACATCTTCCAATGTCAAGGAAAGTGAGCATGATGTGTCTCGGTGGTTTTTTTTTACTACCGGTTTGCTCATACATGGACATGCACTTGCTCACACATGTAGCACTTCTGCACTTGCATAGAAGCATCTGGGCGGGTGGGCGGAGCCTCCTACCGCTGCCACTACTGGTTTTCCCAATCCGGGCCAAACTGGGAGCAACCCACCTCTGATGTGTCTGTCATCTGCTGCATTAAATTTCCTGTTTCCTCAGTTTTGCCCAATTCGTTGTGCTTCTTGAAAAGAACCTGAACAGCACATCTTGAAACCCCAGTCTGCTTTGCAATATTTGCCTAGGAGAGACCATGAAACTGTCTTCCACAACCTCACCTTAGTAGCAGAGTTTGACTGTGCCTCACTCAGTTTTAAGTTGTTTCTGTTTCAATTAGTGACTGTGTTTCAAACTACATATGAAATTGATGCTCATTAGACCCTGGCTTGGTATAATTGGTTAATCACATACCTGACCCTAATCCTACAAAATCCCTGACTTTGTGCAAGTGTAAGAATTGATACTATTTTGATGGCAAAAGATGGTTACCCCAAATATTGTTGATTTGGATTTCTCTTTTGTTCATTTACTTTCCATTTTCTTAATTGATAAAAATAAATTATTAACACTTATATTTCTAAAAGCATTCTTAATGTACAGCATTTTTGCACAACTGCCTAAAACCTTTGCAAAGGACTGTACGTATAGCCATGTATATGGCCTGATGCCAGTGGAATTAATAGACATCATGATTTCTGCTATTAAAAAAATGGAAGTGCTATATGTGAACCAAAGCTTCTCCCCCACACACAGAAGTACTAATTTATGTCATTTTCTGTGTTTTCTTCTCATATGCTTCCTGTGATTGGCATTCCTTGCTCATCTGCTACCAGCTGCTCTTGAGTGTGATAAAGATTAGGGCCCAATAGTATTGTTTCCGTATGCAATGAGATTTTCTACAATAAATGGTGGAAAAGAATGAAATTTATTAGTTAATTTGGTTCTGTTATGATAAAACAAAAAATGATTCTACTTTATAAAAATAATTAAGGGATATCATGGAGATTCTTAATAATTTTGTCAACATTCAAAAATTGCACAAAATCATCTCAAATCATTCCATCTCTCAGACTTTGTTCTCTTCCTTGCCTATCCCTTAAAGCAAGTACCTGAAGTCTCTGGAAGTCATTACTTCTAAATGCTGAATGGGACTGTTTCCAGAGTTTTGCCTGGACTCCTTCCTTTCCCAACAGGTGGAAAGTCTTCCTGGCTCCCCGTGAAAGGTTGTTCTCAGGTGCTCACTATGTTCTTGGAGCCCTCTGCTTTATAGCAATAGCAGTAGACTTATATACCGCTTCATAGGCCTTTCAGGCCTCTCTAAGCGGTTTACAGAGAGTCAGCATATTGCCCCCAACAATCTGGGTCCTCATTTTACCCACCTTGGAAGGATGGAAGGCTGAGTCAACCCTGAGCCGGTGAGATTTGAACCGCTGACCTGCTGATCTAGCAGTAGCCTGCAGTGCTGCATTTAACCACTGCGCCACCTTGGCTCTGCTTTGAAAGTTGTATGATGCCAGTGGGTTGGGCTTCAGAGAATCAGAATGTTTCTAGGCCCAACCATTGAGGTCACTGGCCCTGGAAGGACCCCAGAGAAAAATGAGCCTCCAAACAAATTCCAATGCTAAAGAGATATGATCAGATTCACCACTGATTTGAACATGTACAGCACTACATAAATTCTAGACCAAAAATAGGTAATGGAGAGTGAAGGGGAGAAATATTTTGCAGCACACTATCTTTAATTCCCCCTCACATTATTGAGGTAAACTACACGTTTGTATTTTTTAGGCTTATAAGCTGCTTCAACTGTACCCAATTTTAAGCAATGTATGCTTCATCTCTTATGATTAAAACAATACAAATTCCAAAAGGCCTGAGCCATCTATTCATAGGTGAAATGTTGGTCTATTGGAGGAAATGGCAACCAAAAAGATGAGTTCAACACCTCTGATAGTAATGCTCTGAATAGAGACCCAAAGGGAACCCTCCCCCTCCCTGATCTTACTAAGTGGGCATTTAACAGGCAGCCATAATCAAAGATCTCACTCACAGTAATCAGAGGAATAATATCCCTGGTTACCTGCATGACTTTCTGCAACATAGCAGCCACTTTCCCACCCCTGCCCTGGGCTTTCAGCTGATGCAAAAACCAAAATTCAAATCAGAATTGTGAAAGTCACACTTCTGAAAGTCTCTCCCTTCATCCAATTCTCAGTAACATGCCAGGTTCACCCACTCTACAATTAAATCGTGACTTAGGAGACATTTACTATGAGCAGGCTAATGTATTACTCTTCAATTTTAATTCAAAAATGAGAAAATACATTGCTAACAACTAAGCAATTTGCTCTATATTTTATATATTATTATTTATATCTTTTATAGATTATTAATTCAATTAATAATAATTTCAATTATTTTGAAAAATATAATACTTCAAGATCAGTTTCTGAAAATAAAATATTCATATATCGCTATTTAGCTTTAAGCTCAAAAATCAGGAAATAAAACATGAAATATTTTGAATAATCACCTATTTTGCTTATAATAAATATCAAAGGCTAATTTCTGTTGCCGAATTCATAATACATTTTAATAAAGTATTTTCTTAATGTCCGGTGGGTATGGAAAACTGTTTTGATGGTTTCTATTCCACCTCAATTTCAGATAAATTTCAAAATTTCCAAATAGAAGATATTTAGTAAAACAGAAACAAAACATCTGTTTCTATGACCCAACTACTATTTGTGGTTCTCATACACTGTTCACTCAAAAATGGCAAATCCCTCGCATAGAATTTGGTTCCAACTACTTTCTCTGATTGCTAAATACAATGCCATCTGTAGCCATTGTTCCTAGATTAAGGACACTTCCTGTCTACCAAAGGTATGTCTACCCAGGTAAGTAGAGAAACTTACCTGAAAATCACGGATGAAAGTCAGGAAAAAACTGACAAAAGTGAAAACCAAAGACCATTCAGAGGCTGCGGCAATGATATGAAAGATATATCCCTGTAGAAGATTTTTTTTTAAATGTATTATCAAGAGTGCTTTTCAATGGTAGAATATCATCAATTCTAATGGAGAACTCAAGTAAGGGAAACCAGTAATAAGAACAATAAGAGTGTTTTAACAAAAATGTGCAATTTATGTTTCAAGACCTTTTAAAAAGCAGTCAAAAGGCCTTAGACAATTATAGAATGATTAAAGGTTAAAGAGAGCATCACTTTCATCCATAATGTATGTTTTATGTTAATAATATTAACTAATATATTAATTAATAATAATGTATTTTACATCCATTATATGTTTATGTACATAAAAAAAAATCCTAGTGTCTTCCAGACAGATAATGCTAAACTTGCTAGCGATGATGTCCATCTAGACTGTAGAGCCCGGATGGTGAAGCTTTGGCACGTGTGCTACAGGTGGCACGTGGAGCCATTTGTCAGGGCACGTGAGGCGTTGCCGTCAGCTGGCCAGTGTGCATGTGCGCACTGGCCAGCTGAGTTCAGCCTTTTTAAAAGCCATTTTTCGCCCTCCCCAGGCTCCAGATGCTTTATAGGCTTCCCTGAAGCCTCCAGAGTGCAAAAAAACTATGGGCAAACTGGAAGTTTGGTTTGCTTATAAGGTCAGTTTAAGTCCTCCAGAGCCTTCAAGGATCTTCAGGAGGCTTCCCTGAAGGCTCCGGAGGACTAAAAACAGCCCTACGAGCAAACTGGAAGTGACTTCAGGGGTGGGGGGAGGCTTTTTTCACCCTCCCCAAGCTCCTATAAAGCCTGGGAGCCTGGGGAGGGGGAAAAAAGCATGCAAAAAATGGGGGGGGGGGGAAGGTGCCTGTCATGCACGAATGCGCACTGGGGGAGTCGCACATTGCATTATGGGTGCAACACGCCCACGCACGACCCCCCTGCGCTCCCCCCCCCCGCTTATGGCACGCAAGCCTAAAAAGGTTCGCCAGCGCTGCTCTAGAGATTATGAGAACTGAAATTTGGAAAGGCTTTAGCAATACCAAAATATAACAAGAGAGAATAAGACAAATAATTACCTAATTCTCAATGGAAATTATTAATGGCTATTAAACATGGTTTGTGTGTCTACACATAAATGCAAATACATACACTTTCTCCATGTTTACAGGCATTATACTACTTGCTGGGGGCAAAATAAAATACCTTTTGTTCATATCCTGTCTTTGAACTTCTCAGTAAAATCTAGGAATAAAACTTTGGCCTGATTCAACAGAAAACCTAACTTTATTAAACTAGCTTTATTAAATATTAAACAGGCTAGACCAGCTACCCTGGATCTCTTTTTAAATTGCAGTAATGAAGCCAACTGTAGACTTCTTGCTTATGTTTGTGTGTATTAGCAGAACTAAATATGGTATTTAACAATATATAAACACTACAATGCATTAAGAATATCTTAGAATGTCTTCTGCAATGCACTTGACACATTTCATTTGTGTCTTTGTTGTCTTTTTAAGAAAAAATCAAACTTACTTTCTCCTGGGGATTCCAACGAATCTTCTGTAGGGAATCTGTTCCACTTAAGCTGAGTAAAATGGATGTTGAAATACCCACTTTAATAATTAAGGAATATCTTTGAAAGACAGGAAATAGCCTTACTCTCCATCCATTCTTGTCTAACCCTACTTGCTTGTTTTTATTTAAAGGCTGTACACCCTTGGCCAGTGACGGCTAATCTTTTTGTTGTCGTGTGCTGAAAGCAATACGACACAACCCCCCCCCCTGCGCACCCCCCCCTCATGCGTGCACAACTCTCCCGCATATGCATGCACACACCCTGCGCATGCATGCATGACCCTCCTACACCTCCCTTGACCATTTTTGGCTTCAGGTTGGTGCAGGAGGCTTTCTAGGCCCAAAACGGGGTGTGGAGGGGGTCATGCAGCATCACTGTGTCCCATTTTGGCTTCCAGGTTGGTGCAGGCCCAAAACTGGGTGCTGTCCCCCCATTTGGCACTAACCTGGAAGCCAAAACAGGGTGCAAGGGAGCTGTGAGGCCACAGAATGCAATGCGAGAACCCCACGCTCATGCGTGCAGTTGTCTCGCACATGCATGTAAGGCAGAGACCCAAAGACCAGATGGCCGGTGGGAGGCATGCGTGCATGCTTGGTGGAGTGGGCTGAGGTGACAGCTGGCGTGCCTGCAGACGGGGCTCTGTGCCACCTGTAGAACATCTGCCATAGGTTCACCATCACGGCCCTAAGCATTTTGGGAAGGGATGGTGTAATCTTTAGTTTAAATGATTTTTTAAAGTTATCTCTAATTTGCCCCATCCTTTTAAAATGTGCCAATGATGCAACAAATGTCCCATCTGAAGGCCAGTCGGTACAAGACACAATCATGGCATTTCACTCATCCAGAAAATTGTTAAGGATCAGGGGATTCTCATAAACCTATGAGATATGGATTAAGAGGATGCAGTTGAGAAGAGAATCAACAGAAATTAGGGATTTTAACAGAAATACAAATCCTAAAACATACATACACACATACACATACATATATATACATATACATACACACACATACATACATACATACACATATAAAGTTTTAGGATTTATATTACTGTTAGAATATATATATATATACACAAACACATATATGTAAAGTTTTACCTATTCTTGTAAAATACTATATTATGAAATCCTTTTCCCAATCAATACGTGTAACATGAATGAAATAAATATGAACACAATGAATACTAATAAATTATTATGCCATAAACTTTTTAAGATTCAAACACATGCAATCAAGTGCATGAAATATTATCCAGATATGAAATACATTCATAAGAGTAATAAATAATGAAGCAAAGTAGAACTCATGATAGTGATAAAAAATTGCTGACCAGAATCGCTTTGGATATTGAGATAGGCAGTTTGTACATTTATTTATTATTTATATAAATAATATTTTTAAAAAAACATACTATGCAGTATGCATTAGTTTAGCAATATAAAATTATGTTATACATCAGGCCTGTCAAACTGGCAGCCTGCGGGCCAATGCGTCATGCATAGGCCACGCCCACCCCTGCTCTACAAAAGCGAAGAACTTCACTATAAGTCATGTGACTAGATAGTTTGACACCCATTATACACATATACAGTGTGTATAAGGGGTGGGTTCCGGCACGCGCTACTGCTGGTTTGCTTGTGTGCACGTTTTATTCTGCACATGTGCAGAACTAAAAAACAAGATGGCGGCACCAACAGCACCGACCGGGGACCCAGGCCGAACCGGTAGGAACCCACCACTGGTATACACACACAGAAACACACAGACACATATGATGTATGTATGTATGTATATATACAGTATACAGTGTGTGTGTGTGTGGATGATAGATAGAAGAAAAAGAGAGATAGAGAGAGGGAGGGAGCGAGAGAAGATACTTTATTTTCTATCTACCTCTCGTCACTTGCAGTTTTACAATAAAGGATACTACTCAATACGCTTACTATACACCATAGCAGCATTGTAAATCTGATCCAAAAAATATCCTTCCCATGAATTCGTGGTTGCATCTTATAGGAAATAATTGTCTGAAGCAGAATATATATGATTCCTAATCCAAATGCGAGGAAACTTCCAAATGTATGTATGGAATATGTAACATTTTTCTACAGAAAAATAACATAATTCAATGGTTTTTGGACAATACTGGAGTAATACTTGAAAGATTCAAACAGTATCACAAAACTTAATCTGAATAGAATCTCTCAAAATTACCAGGATTTTGGCTCAATAACAAATATCGCTATCTGCAAACCACTATAAAAACCTATAGATCTATCATTATTGGAAGTTCATTATTTAATTAAGAGAAAGATTGTAATGATATAGATCCTAAAGACAGCGATTTTGCTATAAGAAGGCAACTGTATTTAATGAGTCTCCCCCCCCAAACTACATTAATACCCACCTAACTAAATGATTAATTTAAGAAAACATTTCCCCCATTTTCTTTTGTCAGGTTATAATTCTGTGAAAAAATTAATCGGCTTTTTAAATTTTCATGAGTATGTATCTTTGCCACTGAATGTTATTAGAGCTTCTATTAATATAGAAGAGAATTTGAAGGAAAAATATAAACCATCAGTCCTGACTTCATTTATTTCCTAAACAATCACTTACATTCAATGTGCCACAGTAATAACTAATGAGTCTTCTGGTTCAATCAGTTCAGTTAAAGGAATTCTACCTCCAAGGTTCACTGTTCATTAAATATTCAGGTTTGATAAGAGATTTCTGAAGATGTCCATTAAAAACAAATCAATGCCTATCAGTCTGAAAACGGTTGCAAAATAATTTTGAAAAATCTGATGGTCCGCCATTTTACTTCAGAGACATTGTGTGAAATGAGATTGGGTACATTACTGAATTTGCTGAAGAGTGGCTATCCTGTCAAAATTGCTCTAAGAGAACTAAATAAAATAAAATAAAATTGAAATCATGGACAAAAATAGGACAACATCCTTTGCAGGCTTCTCTTGCGTGTGCTAAAAGTGCTTATGATTCCAAGATAAGATAATTGGGTAAAATGGGATTTGTGGAGAAGGCTCTTTGCTCACTTTTCTGAAGTTTGCCCCCCCCCCCAAAAAAAACCCCAACAACTAAATAACTAACTAGATTTCAGGAGGATACATAAGTCAAGGGGGAGCTTTCTAGTTGTCAGGACTGATTTTTTTCTGCTCAATTGTTATTTCTGAGAAAACATTTCTCAGAAATTGAGATTTATTTGCACTGAAATAGATCCTTTTTATTTAACTTAATTCTATTAACAGTGTAGTATGTTGCTTGCAAATATATCTATTTCAAAAGTATCATCTGGCCTAAATAAAATAAAATCATTCCAAATACCAGCAGTTTGTCCTGGAAACTTAAAAGTAACTTACATTTATTTCATTACTATCGTGTTGCTTATGGTAAATAAAATTAAGAAATAGCTATAGAAACATCCTCAGTATCCAACTATATTGTAAAAACCAATCAATACCAATTAAAGATGCTTCCAAGTAGACACATACTATTCAAAATATATTGTACATCTTGTGCTGTTTCTTTTTTGGAAGTATGGAAGAATGATGGGGGGAAATGATGTTCCCAATGTCAAATAGTATAACACATATCTTTCTTATCAAGCTTCATTTGAGCATATCCTTAGAATAGGCTATTATGATGAAGTCTTATGATGAAGATATGTACTTTTGTCATTTCAGCCAAAACACAAACCTGGAAGTTTGCAATGATGCAAATCCCAAAACAGATGACCATTCCTATCACTAAGCCAGCCTTATTGAGTCTGAGCATCTTGGGTTCATCAGGGTTCAAAACACTGACTTGTTTGTACCGAACATATATGGTGGAAATAGCTGTGAATGAACAATTGAAGCAAAGTAAGAATAGAGAAGCATATCAAATGCAATGAAGACTAATGAACGATTATAGCACATGAAAATTGTGGTCTTTTATGCAAAACATAACAAAAGAATTGTAGAAGTAGATTAACTGTCTGAGGACTCCTTTCATGCTAGGCAGAACGGGTTTGGAGACCATGATTTTTAATCCAACCATCCAATAACTTCCCGTTAAGTAACTATAGCTTACTTTCTCTGAATGTAAAGTGCAGAGTGATATGTTCTTTAGCTATTCCTGTGATAGCTTAACATCCTGTGCTTCCCTATTCTGCCCAGGTGTTGTTGGAATAGATGTTCAGACTATTTCATTAAAGTAGATGCAACTATGTATACCGTTTCAACCTTTAAAGTCTGTAAAAACTGTAGTGTTTTTGTCTTAATTGCACATACCAACTGCATTGCCCCAAACATCTTTCAGTGAATGTTCTTTTTCTTTAGTTAAGATATATTCATCTCTGTAGTCTCATTAAAGCCCACATCTAAGCAATCTCAGAAGCTCAGTATTATTTTTACTATACTTACCCAAGAAGGAAGCAAAGCACAACATTATTCCAAACAAGCATCTTTCTGGAGGGAATACCCCTGTGTCACTGAAAGATAAGCAAATTATGATACTAAGCATCCTGCAAGGCAATTGGAATGACAAAACCTATGGAATACAAAACTAACACCCATTATTTTCGGAAACAGAATTAATTAAAGATTGTATGCTAAAGTGGGCTCAAAATATTGAAGAACCAATAATGCTGGATACATGGGAAAGAATCTGGGTAAGAAATGTGAAATTTACACAAGCTCAAAACCTGAGAGAAAATTTTTATAAGATGTTCTATAGATGACATTTAGATCCTAAAAAGCTGGCTTCTATGTATCCGAATTTACAGCCTAAATGTTGGAGATGTGGTTCTCTCGATGCTACATATTTTCATATATGGTGGACCTGCCAAAAGGTTAAGGCATTTTGTATAAAAATATGGTGGATTATGCAAAATATCTTTAAAAGAAGGATAAAGTTTACTCCTCAGTTATTTCTACTAGGTATAAGTACTGATTTTACAGTGGTAGAGACTAACTTGATTCTGCACCTAATAACAGCAGCAAGACTGTTGGTGGCGCAATACTGGAAGAAGAAAGACTTGCCTACAACTCAAGAATGGACATTGAAAGTTACAAATTTAGCCGAGATGGCTAAAATATAGGCATATCTTAAAGATCATTCAAATGAGAGATATAAACGAGACTGGAAAAAATGGATTGACTATATACAAAACAAATATGGGACTAAGAAATTCCAGATAGCCTATGCTTAAGATCAGGAATGATTTAAACTGTTCAAAGTTAGCGTAGCAAGAAGAAGCTAAGATCAATGCAGAGATGTTATTAACCCTTTTTTTTTCTTTATTTCTTTTTTCTCAATATATTTTAGACTGTGTTTGCTAAAAATCTATACCGTGTACAGGCTCTGGGAAGTCGGGGGGGGAGGGAGGTGGGGTGTTGGGGGGGAGGGAGGGATATATACTAGGTTAGATACGATGTGTTAGATTTCAATGTAATGCGACTTCACATGTATACTGTTTTTCTTTAATTTCTCTGTAAAAATAGGATAAGTTAAGTACATTGACATATAGTGGAAATACACCAAGGGGAGGAGGAGAGGGATAGAAGAAAGAGGGGTAAAGAGGGCGGGAGAGAGGATAGGAGGGAGGGTGAGAAGGGAGGGAGTGGATCGGGAGAGAGGAGTGGTAGAGGGGGAGGGGAAGTAGGGTAGAGGGGGATGATGGAGGGAGGATAGAAAGTTGGAGGGGGGTGGAAGAAAGAGGTGTACGGAGAGTGGAAGAGGTATATTGGGTTTCTATTTTGGGGGGGACTGTTGACAAGAGGAATTGCTGCGATTATTGTTTAATGTTGTATGGCTCCGGCTATGCACAGTATATATGTGAGTGTATGAAAATGAAAAAATGGAAAATAAAAATCTTTTTCAAAAAAAAACCTAACACCCATTATTAATGTTGACTCTAATGATAAGTGATATAGTATGAGTAAAGATAAAGATTTCTTTGATAACTACATAGATTCTTGCAGGATAGTGGTTTCCCAATACCTATCTCTATGATGTATTTTTAAATCCCATACAAAGCCTACACACCTAGGACTTCCTGGAGATTTTTCATCCAACCACTTCTACGTCTGAGCCTGCTAAATATTTTAGAATCAGCTAATCAGCTAAGGTCAGCAATTTTTTTCTTTCCATTAAAAAAATAATATTTGTAATGATATGTGGGACTGACCCTAGAAGACTGGGGATGCTTCCCAAGAAATGATCAGATAAGAGCGGGTGTAGCACATAGGTGCATAATGAGCAGAGGAGAAAAACTCAGAAAAGAACTTCCCTAACTTGTCAGGCAGTAAAATAGATGCATTCAAACTGTATTGAAATAGCTTATCATACAGTAAACTGAGAATAATTATACTTACCAAAGCATATACATTTAAAAACAGGAAATACATATTTGTAAATAATGGCTAATATTTACATAGCATAAAGTGGTTACGCCTGTTTTACATAAGTGAGGTCAGGGTAACTTAAGACTGTTAAGACATAAATCTGAGTCCTAATATTTCTTCTCTGTTTCATTTAAGATCAGAAGCCAAGGATGCCACTGAAGCCCTAAGTAGTAACTGATGTAAAACATTGATAATATCAATATTAATGAATTTATACTTTAATAAATCAACTAACAGTTCAAGGAACTGCAGTCACTGCTATTTTGGAGAGAAAGACCGTTGGCTTACCTGAACGGTCGTTCTCGGGGCACTGCGAAGAGAGCCCAAATGCTGGGTTAACACAGCCTATCTGCCCTTGGACTGAGTGATGTTTTTCTTGACCACGCCTCCCTTTGCCTGCACATGCTCAATTCGAAAACGAAGGAACCGTCCTGTAATCAATTACAGTCAATACAGCCACATCGTTCAAAATACAAACACCCGGGTTGGTTTGGGCTCTCTTCGCAGTGCCCCGAGAACGACCGTTCAGGTAAGCCAACGGTCTTTCTCCAGTGCACTGCTCAGAGAGCCCAAATGCTGGGACATGCCCAAGCTATTGAGTCCCAGGGTGGGGAAGCGCCGAAGCCTCTGGCATTTCAGCCACTCTTTGTAATACTCTTCTGCCAAAGGAGGCTTCGGCTGAGGCAAAGGTGTCAATCTTATAGTTTCTAATAAAGGCCGTGGGGGAAGCCCAGGTGGCCGCTCTACAAATGTCTAGGATAGAGGCCTGGGTTGCCCAGGCTGCAGACGTTGCAGCGCTCCTGGTGGAGTGAGCGGTGATTCGTCTCGGAGCCGTCTTGCCCTGGTGCTCATATGCCAGTTTGATGCAAGCACGTAGCCAACGTCCCACAGTGTGAGAGGAGACCTTGCGGCCCAGGGACGCAGGGAGGAAGGAGACAAAGAAAGCCTCTGACCGGCGGTAGTCCTTTGTTCTCTTTACATACGTGCGCACGGCCCGTCTCACGTCCAGCTTGTGCCACTCACGCTCCTTAGGGTGAGAAGGATGGGGACAGAAGTTGGGCAAAATAAGTTCTTGAGTCCTGTGAAACAGGGAGTTAATTTTCGAAGCAAATGACGGATCAAGTCTCAATATTACTCTGTCCGGGTGAACTACGCACAAATCCTCCCTGACAGAGAGCGCAGCAAGCTCGGCTACCCTGCGAGCGGATGTAATGGCCACCAGGAAAGCGGTTTTGATGGTGAGGTAGCGCAGACTGGTCTTTTTCAAAGGCTCAAATGGGGCTTTGGTCAGGGCCTTAAGCACAAATGGAAGATCCCATGACGGATACCGGTGAACAGTTGGAGGGCTGATGTTCACTGCTCCCTTGAGAAAGCTCTTGATCTGGGGGAGCTGACTCAGCGAGCGAGAGGAGCCCTTTGCCAGGATGGTAGACAACGCTGCAACCTGGCGTCTGAGGGTGCTGACTGCAAGGCCCTTATCCAGACCCTCTTGCAAAAAGTCTAGGGTCTGGGGGATCGAGGCTGAGGAGGCCTCTATGTTCCTAGTCTTGCACCACCGTGAGAAGGCGGCCCAGGTGGCATCGTAGATTCTAGTCGTAGAGGGCTTCCTGGACGCTTGGATTGTTCGAATGACCTGGTCAGAGAATTTTTGCTTTCTCAGGAGCTCCCCTTCAAGTGCCAAACGGCTAGCTGCAGCCACTGGGGCTCCGGATGGGTGATGGCCCCCTGGCTGAGGGCAATCTTGTCCCGGGGGATTCTCCAAGGTCTTTGAACTGAGAGGCTGACCAGGTCTGCGTACCAGGGCCTTCTGGGCCAGAAGGGAGCCACCAGAATGAGGTCTGCCTTTTCGGTCAGGAGCTTGTTCACCACTTGAGGGATGAGCGGAAGTGGAGGGAAGGCATACAGAAGTCCCTGAGGCCACGCTGACCTCAGAGCATTGGTTCCCTCCGCCTGGGGCGAGTGGTAGCGACTGAAGAAGCGTGGGAGCTGTGTGTTGTTGTGTGTGGCAAACAGGTCTACCTGTGGCTTGCCGAACCTCCTCACGATCTGCTGGAACAGGTCCGGGTGCAGGCGCCACTCCGAGTGGTCGATGCGTTGGCGGCTCAGCCAGTCTGCTTCCCGGTTGCTTACGCCGGAGATGTGATCTGCACTGAGAGAAGCCAGATGACGTTCCGCCCACCTGCCCAGCGCTTCTGCCTCGAGCATGAGGGCCTTTGATCGAGTGCCCCCTTGCCGGTTTATGTGCCCTTTTGTCGCCACATTGTCTGTCATCCACAGTACATGAGCCCCTCTTACTAGAGATGCGAACTTTCTCAGCGCTAGGCGAGCTGCCCTCAGTTCCAGCCAATTGATGCTGTGGGTGGCCTCCCTCTGAGTCCATCGGCCTTGGGCTAGGTGGCCCTGACAGTGGGCGCCCCACCCCAGGAGGCTGGCATCCGTGGTGACAACTAGTCTCTCCGGCTCCTTGAACAGGCAGCCCTTCCTGACTGCCTTGGACCTCCACCATGCCAGAGACCGGATCACCTTTCGTGGGAGCCGAACCCGCCTGAGTGAGTTGCTGTTCCTGGCCCTCTGCACTGGCAGCAGAAACCACTGCAGCTCCCTGGCGTGAAGGCGAGCCCAGGGAACCACCCCCAGGCACGAGATCATTATCCCTAGGAGCTGGGACAGCTGAATGATGGGTACCGACCTGGCAAGGCTGCAGTGCTTCACTCTGCGTCTCAGGTTCGACAGCCGGTCTGGCGAAAGAAATACCTGGCAGGAGGTGGAGTTGATGACCGCACCCAGGTGCTGTATACAGGTGGATGGTCGGAACTGGCTCTTCTCCATGTTTTTTTTTTTTTTTTTTTTTTTTTTTTTAGTCTTCAAATAAAATATTTTATTCAATTTTCACATTCCATTTGCAATCATTTATATACAGGGTATTTACTATAAGAAAAGAAAAAAAAAAAAGGGAATAAAACGAACAAGTAAAAAGGAAACACAACTCATCATTCACAACCCCACCTAACCCTTGCATCCTCCATACACCCCATCTACCCCCTCCAACTTTCCTTTCTCCCTCTAACACTCCCCTCCTACTTCCCTTTCCCCTCAAACCTTCCTTCTCCCCTTACTCCCCAGACACCCTCCTTACATTCCCCTTACTCCTTACATTCCCCTTACTCCTTCCTACTCCTCCCTCTTCCTTCCCTCTACCTCCCTCCTTGGTGTATGCCTTTATTTGAATGTTGTTTGATCTGATAAAAGTAAAATGAACCAAGGAAAAAAATAATAATAATAATAATAAAAAAAAAAAAAAAAAAAGGACCACCGTATATAAATACATTCTTGTTCTTATTAAGACTATGTTAACACCCCCCCACCCCACCCCCCACAATCCCCATCCCTAATCCTCCCGACTTCCCAGGGCCCACACCTGGCATTACCTTCTATCTAAAATATCTTGTATACATATGAATTAAAAAAATAAAAGTAATATATCAAAAAAAAAAAAAAGAAAAAAAGAAAAGCAGAGAAAGAAAAAAAAAGGAAAAAAAGAAAAGAGAAAAGAGAAAAAAGAAAAAAAGAAACCACTCTTTGTGTTGATCTCAGCCCCCCATCTTTATCTATGCTTAAATAATATAAATCATTCTATCTATATTTTATTCTCATCTCTTACTTCTTTGCTATTTACCCCGACCTTCTGTAGGCTCTCCCGTTCCCTTCCTAAACCTCATGATCCCTTCCAATAAGATTTAAGCAGCGTGATTCATGCCATATATTCAAATATAACTTTACAGACAAGTAATCAAACTTTCCCTTCTAGTAAAATTTAAACAGCGTAAATGATCTTTCTTTACCCCTTTTTCAAACAGTAATTCAAAATAATCTAACCAGATTTCCCCTTCTTAGTAAAGTTAAGCAGCGTAGATCAGATATTACTTTACACAGGAATCAATTTCTATCTTAAGATAATTCCAACCGACTTCCCCTTCTAATAGGATTTAAATAACTTAGTTCATTCCACATGTATTTTACCCTCATCCCCCACTTGTCTGATATTTACCACTATCAAATTTATACTACCATTTGTTTAAAATATAACTCAGAGCGATTTGTAGCATAAATCATTCCACATATTCCAATAATACTTTCAGCAAGAATCAGTTAACCTTCTATTTTAAGGTAGTCGCTTCTAACAAAGTTTAAACAACATAAATCATTCCGCATTCTTTTTACAGTTATCTTAAAATAATCCCAAGCGGCTTCCTGTTCTAATAAGCTTTAAACAACGTAAATTTTGCCCTCTTCCCTTGCTTGTCTGATATTTACCACAAATAACGTAGTTCATTCCACATGCATTTTACCCTCATCTCTTGCTTGTCTAATATTCTCCAGACTTTCCAATTTGTTCTCTATTTCAGCAGAGTAATCTGACAGGGCAGACACGGCTGCAAACGTATTCGCCTTCATTTGATTAACTTTAGATTTTAGATCATCATAAAGTTGCAATACAAATTCCTTAAGTTCTTGCTTAAAGGCATTAAAGATTTTAAAGAGATATTCCTGTGTTAAAACTTCTCCAGTAGAGGGCGTAGGAGACAAAGGCTGTGTTTCCAATAAAAATTCTTTACATTCTTTAGACACATTTGTAGCAAGACGCTTCTTTGACTTGGGTGGCATAATAGATAAGCAAGTAAGCAGAGCTTCGCTCCCCTCTATTTCCAAAGAAGAAGAGTTTATTTTGTTAAGGAGCGGTCTGCAAGAAGATAACACCGGCTGAGTACATCAATCATCCACGGAGAGAAATCGCCATTTTAAGGTCTGTTTAGACAAAGAAGTCTCTAAGACGAATGGTGCTGGTATTTACGATAGTAATGAAAGCATAAATCTCACAGGGGTGGGACCCGCCCGTATCAATTCTAGCTTGAGAAAACTTTATTTTGTCCTGGGGGGGGCTAGCCTGTCTGGGGCTGCCAAAAAAAAAAAAAGGCAGCTGAGAAGAAATGGCTGGAGATAAACGCTCCGCTTCGGCTGGATCTAATCTCTTTCCACAGCCAAAAAAGAAAAAAGGCTGTGGCTTACGATTAGACCCTAGCCTACGGAGCTATCCTCCCTGCCCCTTTCTTAGCCAAAAAGGGGTGCTATCTATGATCTTAATTAGATATACAGACCAGATCTCTGAGGAGCTCGGTGGAGCCCTCCTCGGCAACAGGCCACGCCCCCAGGAAGTCGCTCTTCTCCATGTTGACAGAGAAGCCATGGTACTGCAGGGTCTGCACAGTTAGAGAAACATCGCGGTGTGCCTGCTTGGTGGTGAGAGAGTGAATGATTATGTCGTCTAAATAACATTCCAGACGAACCGGATGGTTGCGGAGATGAGCCGCTAGCACTGCCAGAATTTTGGTGAATGTTCTGGGCGCAGATGATAGCCCGAAGGGAAGAGCCCTGTACTGGAAATGCTTCCCTTCCGCGTAGAACCTCAGGAACCGCCTGTGGGCCACATGGATGGGGACATGCAGGTAGGCCTCTTTGAGATCTATTGATGTCAATAGGTCCCCCTCCCTCACACAGCCCAGGATGGAGTGGAGTGACTGCATCTTGAACCTCTTGTAAGCCAGATGCTGATTTAGGCTCTTGAGGTCCAAGATGGCCCTCCACCCCCCTGAACTTTTGGGCACTAGGAAGAGGATCGAATAGAAGCCCCTCCCCTGCTGATCCTTGGGGACTGGCTCTATCGCCTCTATCTCTAGGAGATGGCAGATTTCTGCCCTCATGCGTTCCCTCTTTTCTGGGTTCCTGGGGGTAGGACAGCGGATAAACTTTATTTGGGGAAAGGATAGGAAGTCCAGGAGAAGGTCCTTGCGAATGGTGTTGAGGACCCACTTGTCCGATGTTATCTCCTCCCACCTGTCGGCATACAGCCGTAGCCGACCCCCGATGGGGGGATCCCTGTGACCGTCACTTTCCCTTACGAAAGGGCCGGGATCCACCACTGTTGTTTCCTCCTCCTCGGAATGGTCTCCGAAAGGAAGACTGGGATTGGTTGGCACGAGCCCCGAAGGATCTGTCTTGGTGCCTATCCCCCCCTGCCTGAAAGGGCCTCTGATAGGAGGAAGGGTGAGAAGATTGCCCTGTTTCCTGGCTCCTGTAGGGTCTCTTACGAAAGGACCCCGCCCCTTTCCGGTCACCCCTTTTAAAGGTTGCCGGAAGGATCTTGCGTTTGTCCTTGGTTTCGGTGACAAACTTGTCCAGGGCCTCTCCAAACAGAAAGCCCCCTTTAAATGGGGCCGATGCCAGCTTCCATTTAGCCTTCATTTCGGCCTGCCAGTGCCTGAGCCATAGGAGGCGGCGGGAGGTGATATTGGAAGCTAGAGCTCTGGAAGAGAATTTTGCTGCTGTCAAGGTGGCATCCGCCGAATACTCGACAGCGGTAATAATCTTGGTTAGCTCATGACGCCACCTAGATTTCCTGGGCGGGGGTCTGGACCTGAGTTGGCGCAGCCAGAATAGGGTGGCCCTAATAAAAAAGGAGGCAGAGGTGGATGCCTTGATGGCCCAGGCAGACGCCATGTGTGTTTTCTGACATGCCTTTTCTGACCTCTTATCTTCTGCCTTAAGTCCCTCTAGGAGCTCAGCTGGCAGGTTGGAATTGGAAGTCAGAGACACGACTGGGGCATCTACTTCCGGGAATTTGAGGATTTCCTCCATTTTATCTTCTACTGCATATAGAGTTCTATCCCCCCCACTGGGGTTGGTCAGGGTGCCTGGCTGTAGCCACTGGCGCCGTACCGCGTCCATAAATAGGTCTGGCACAGGAATAACCTCAGGAGTTTCTACTGTCTCTTTGAACAACCCATGCTTAAGATCCTTGGAAGTGGAAGCCTGAGAGGCCTCAGGCCTGGAGGTGGGGCCTAACTCTGTGGCCGTCATGGCTTTGTGCAAGATAGACTTGAATAATGACGGTTGAAATAGGCCAGAGAATTTTGGCTTGTCAGGGGTGGGGTTTTCATCTTCGGAAAGGGCGAAAATCTCCCCTTCTTCCTGCTCAGAACTTGATAACCCAGAGTGAGAGGGGCTTGAAGATGGGGAGGAGGATACAGGCTCCTTAGAGGTGGAGGCCCGAGGTTTGCGTTTCTCCTTTGGGGCCTTGCCCTTGCGAGAGCCCTTGCGCTTAATGCCTTCAGCTATCCCTTGGGAGATGGCTAAGGCAATTACCTCCCTCATTTCATCCGAGAGAGCAGGACTTTTCCCCCTTTTTTTTCTTTTGCTTACTGGGCCTGCGCTGGCTAGGCCTGCCTGAGCTGGATCCACCCTTCCCAAAGGGGGAATTCTGGACAGAATCTCGTTCCTCTCCGATGGAGGAGCTAGGGGAGTCGGGGTACCCCCAAGATGCTTCAGGAGATGGATCCCTGGATGCATAGTTATCCCCAGACAAGAATTCACTGTCCCCGGGGGATTGGGCCTCACGATCAGGGGAAGCTGACTCCCTGCTGCGACGGTCTGGGCTAGGTTCTGGCTGAAGGGGCCTTGAAACCTCCCTGGGATCCACTGTGGCTCTTGGAGAAGACCTTCCAAGTGAGCCTTTGTGCCCTTTGCCTTTATTTACAGAGGGATCCAGCTTGCAGCGCTTGCTGGAGGGCCCCACCTGATCCCCTAAGGCCTCCCTGCATTCCTCAGCCATTTCAGGTCCCCACGAGGCCTGGAAGATAGCTGGAGTTGGGATGGGCACGCGCTGGCCTTTGCAGTCCAAAAGCGCTGGCAGAATCTCCAGGAGGGAAGGGCCGCCTTGGGGTCGGATTTCCTTCCTCCCACCGCCCTCGGTTCCCCGAGACTTAGCTTATTTTCCGGAGGGAGAGACTAGCTGGCTTCCCAGACTAGCTCCCAGCCTCCCCGCGGCGTTCTGCAGTCGTTGAGGGCTCGCTGAGGCTCCGTTGGCTGGCTGGGCTCTTCTTGCTGCCTTGTTCCTAGCACGCTCTGAGCTCTGCCGCGTGAGTCGGAGCGATCCAAAATGGCGGGGGGTGCGCACGCAGCCGCTTCCCGCTCTTTCCAGCCCTGAAAGGCGCGCGAAGGCTCCAGCCGTCGCTGCTGTTGCCGGGCAAAATGGAGCAGGCGAGGGAATCCTAGCAATCCGGCTCACCTGCTTTAGAGCCTTCTCAGAGCCTTGCTGGACTTTTCCTCCCCCTGGGACGCCCCTGTTCCAACAGGGAACTTGGTTTATCCCACTAATTGCTCCCTTGCTAGCCAGCCCCCGCTGTGCAAGCCTTTTCAACCCCCTGCAGTGCTTGCAATTAGCAACAGCAGGGAAAACCCGCAGCCCTTCTCTTAAAGCGACGGAAGCCTCACTGGAGGCAAATAGACAGACCTGATGTAGAAGCGTGATTTCCTCTATCTGAGAATTTAAACGTGGTCCAAATTGGGAAACTTTTTCCAGCCTTTCTGCTCTTAGACTGGAGCTCTCCCAAAACAGCCCTAACTCGGGCGGACTGAGTTTTCGAATTGAGCATGTGCAGGCAAAGGGAGGCGTGGTCAAGAAAAACATCACTCAGTCCAAGGGCAGATAGGCTGTGTTAACCCAGCATTTGGGCTCTCTGAGCAGTGCACTGGAGAAAAGCATTGTAGAGATATACTATTTCCAGCTTCAATTATACAATGATGCTTACAAAATAACATCTCTAACCCAGGCCTAAGCTATTGCTTCCTAGATAATATATAAGAGATCAAATATCTTAATAGATACTGTAGTCTTGCAATTCATAAGCAAATTCCAAGTTTTGAGGAGCAATATGTCAAACTGGTTTAGAACCAAGGCTTGCTAAAAAAGAGAAGCAGCAGCTTGAAATAGCAGGAAGAGAAAGAAAATACTGTACCTTATTTAACATTGCACAATTGTACATGCAAATCTCAAATCTTTTTATTCTCTAATAATAAAGTACAATGAATTGCAGCTGTTATGCTTTAGAACTTCAGACAGCTCATTGTAAATGCAGGAACTATGTACATAATTTTTACTATTTCGAGATGTGAAGGATAGACATTTGGTATAGATTTTGACTGCAGAACTAAGTGTTCTCTTTTGCTGGTCCCTTGTAAGAGAGGTATAGTTGCTTTGAGTCATGGAGCCAAGATGTAATCTGAAAATTTTGACATCTTTAGCAGACCAATTTTTGGTTCTACTAATTAGCTAGAACAGGCATGTCCAACCTATGGTCAATGGGTCACATGCAGCCCTGAACATTTAGTCACATGGCCTCACAAGATATAATGAAAATATTTTTAAAAATAAAGGAAGTTTGTTTTTTTTATATTTTATATATAATATTTGTATATGTTGTCCAGGCAAGCCAAAAAGGTTGGACATCCATGAGCTAGTGGTCCTAAAAATATGAAAAATATAAAAGATGTAAATATAAGAATTTAAATTTACAGCAAAATTGATGTGGTGGAGAGAGGAAGGAAAAGAACAGTATTATTACTGTACAGTAGTTAGAGTATTTCCAGAAGTAAATGAAAGTTCAGATATACATCCACCATAATTATAGAGTTGTAATATACACCAAAGGAATCAAGATGATAAAACTTAACATTATTTGAAATAAATTTATTGGGCCTATGAACACCTTGGGAATGATCCAATAAACATCTTTAGATATAGTTCTTGACTTATGACCATAATGCAGACTGCCCATTCCAGCTGTAATTTGTGATAGCCATAAAATGGGTCAAGTGTTTTTTTGCAGAAGTCATTAAACAAATCCAGTCATTAAGCAAACACCACAATCATTAAGTGAACCTGTTGTTTGCTACCAAATGTTTTTGACAAAATTGGAAGTAAATGCCAATTTTCAGTGTGTTGTTAGTTGCAAGTCATGTCCGACCCATTGCGACCCCATGGACTCCCCCCGAAGTCCATTTAAGCTCACGTCTACTGCTTCAGTGACTCCATCCAGCCACCTTCTTCTCTGTCGTCCCCTTCTTTTGTCCTCAATCTTTCCCAGCATTAGGCTCTTCTCCAGTGAATTTTCAGTAAAATGTTGTAAATCATGGTCACATGACCACCGGATGCTGTAAATGGTGATAAATGTAGACCAACTGCCTGAAATGCTATCCTGTGACTGTGAGGGAGATGACTCATAAGTACCTTTGGTAGGGTCCATTATAATTTCAACTCTGGTCGTTAAGTTCAGAATTATTTGTACTGTGAAGTTCCACAATGAAAGGAAACAAAGAAAACCACCAGTATGTTCCTGTACTTTCTTCACTCCAATTCAGTTCAAGGAGCTTTGAAAGGAGATTTCTAAACATACTCATATCTGTTTCTTACGTTACATAGTATATTTGGTCTGATACATGTATTTTTTAACAGACAAGCCATTTTGGAAAACATATGGATGAAAAAATATATTTAAAGTAAGTAAATAAATATGGAAATACATATGATATCCTGCCACCTTGGTAACTTTTTGCAAATCTAATTAAAAGAGCAAGGGAAAGAGGGAACAATCACTTTAGTATGTGTGTATAAATGTGCTGTGTGTGTGTGTTGGCTGTGGTTAGAATGCAGCATTGCAGGCTAATTCTGCCAACTGCCAGAGTTCAATTCTGATCAGCTCAAGGTTGACTCAGCCTTCCAAGGTTGGTAAAATGAGGATCCAGATTGTTCAGGGCAATATGCTAATTCTATAAACCACCTAGAGGGGTTGTAAAGCACTATGAAGCAGTATAAGCCTGCTATTGCTATTGTTGTATATAAGTGCATGTCTATGTATCTTATGAATAGTTTATGAAATAAAGTTCATCCATTTTGATATAAAGAGATAAATCTAACAATATTTGTTAAAAGAAAATTGACAATAAAGAAAAAAAATCCACTACTGCTGTTAAGTCTTTCAAATTCAAAAGGAATGTTAATGTATTTTAAATTTGTCTTTTAATTTTATAATAAACTCAAATTACTAAATGCTGTGGCTTTAACCTACTGTATTTTTTGGAGTATAAGACGCACCTTTTTCCCTCAAAAAGAGGGTGAAAATCTGGAGCGTCTTATACACTGAATACAGTATTTTTGGCCTCCAAAACCCCGCCCTTTGCAAAAATGGCTGTGCATACTTTAGGAGGCTTCCAGAGTGCTCCTAGGGGCTTCCTCCCCCCCCAGTTCCCAGGAGCACTCTACAAGCCTCCTAAACGTTATGCATGCCCTTTTTGTGACAAAAACCGGGCCCGTTTTCGTGAAAAACAGGCCGCTTTTGGGAGGTCTGCAGAGTGCAAAACTTTTTTTTTATTTGCCTCTTCAAAATCTTGGTGTGTCTTATACTCCGGTATGTCTTATACTCCAAAAAATACAGTAACTCCATTTTAAAAAACTTTTAAAGCAAAAAACAGGAGGGTAAGATAAGTTTCATAGATGTAACATTTGAACATAAATTGCAATGCAAAAATATAAAGTATACTGACCTGATATAGGGTACGAAAGGGTCAATATGGTTTAAGAGTACTCCAATAACATATGGAAACACTATAGCAGCAGACGAGCAAATAACCAGGGCAGAAGGCAAGAAACTCAGTCCTTGCTGAAACCACCACATTTCAAAATGATCCAGAGTCAAATACTGAAATAAATAAATAACATTTTCTTTCTTCTTGTCTTGAAAGCAAATAAATTGTATGTATTTATTTACAACAACATTTCTACACCATTCCATTTCTTCTAATTCATTAATATACTATCCTTCTGTCCTCTATTTGAAAATATTTCCAGTCCAATCTTTTCATTGAATTATCGAATCAGGACATCATTTGAAACAGTATTTTCAGCTTCCCTATTTAAGTTATGTTCTAACTCTAGCTCAAATGATGATAAAGTGAACAAACTATTTGGAGCATGTTTTTAAGAAGAGGAAGTGGGGGAATGAAAAAATCAAATCAAAATATTGATAACCTTTACCTTTTAGTCTAAAAATAAGTGGAACCCAATTTAGCCTTTAATATATACAATTATATATTTTGTAACAGAAAGTACAAACAACCACATTTATGCCTCCCACATCCTCCATTCCAACTCCACAGGACTGCCTTTAAAGACCATCTAGAAACTGGAGATAATGCAAAATACATCTAAAGGAAATAATCTGTTATGTCACATAACATTAGCACTGCAGGAACTGAGATGCTGATGAGACTGGATTTCACATTTTTGTCCATCGAGTTTTTCCCAAGGACCCTGGGATAGGCAGATATTGTTTGATATTGTTAAAGGTACTGTCACGGGATGTAAGCTATTCCAAATGAAGATGTCTTTTGCGATTGACTGGTGTTGATGTTGTCAATGCCAGTGGTGTTCCAATTGTTTTGGGACTGCTTCCAAGAGCCTATTATGTCAACCAGATGTTTAGACTGGATTTGGCATTTTTGTCAAGAAACTGGCATGATGGACCTCAGATGGCTTCATGCCTATGGTGGAATTAGAACTCAGTCTCGCAATTTTTAGCCTGATGCCCACAACTACAATCAATAGACTATAAAGTCTACATGGCTGAGGACCTGATTATCTCTAAGATTGCTTACTTCAAATAGAATCTCCCCAAAACATACTTGCAGGGAGTATATGCTAAGAGTTTCATCTTCCATGAGAGCTCAGAGACAATCTCTCAATGTGTAAGTTGCCTTCTTAAAGAATAATTTATCTCTGAAACAAAATATGCATCCTCACTTTTGTTCATTGAAAGGCTTAAGTTTCACCCTTTTCGATAAATATTAGGAAGCTGTGGAATGAGTAAAGGATGTACACATGATTTATTATTTCAATTTATATAGCTGTCCATTTCAAATATATGACTCTAGGTAACTACAGCAATTAAAAACAAAATAAAATTCATGCAATATTAAAATTAATGTAGAATCATATTTAAAAACAGAATACAATTCATAGCCATGTTATTCCAAAATCCATTATCAACAATAATTAACATAAATCATGGCATGGGTACTGTCATACAATGAGATCCTCGCATCCAATGGCAAAGCCAATTCTTTAAGGCCTTATGAAAAGCTGATAGGTTCAGGACTAATCTGATCTCCAGAGTGTTTGGGGGGGGGGGGAGAGAAAGAGAAGGGGGGAGGGAAGGAGATTCCAAAGGGTAGGACAAACAATAGAAAATGAAGGATATTGTTTATTATGGACTATTATTATAATATGCATGTTTCATTGTTATATTTAAATGTAATCTTTACTTTATAAACCACATTGATTCAACAACACAGAGAGTATAAAAGTCTCTGTAATAATTATGATGACATAAGATACATACCCACAGAAGCTAATTCTGGAGCAAAGCAACATTCTACAAGTATTTTATTTTGTTGCACAACAATGTGCCACTGGAATTGCAACCAATAAAATAGAACAGCCTTAGATAATTGCACTTTAACATTGATAATAGTCAGCCGTTAATTGCCCAGAGATGAGATAATATCAAAACAGATTAGTAGAAGAAAGAAAAGTGAATTGTTGAAGATCTGAAAGGTCTCAAAAGGGAATGGGTAGAATGAGAAGAAACTTTTTTTCTGTCTTCCATTTTTCAAGATTTTAAAAAGCACCTACAAACAAGGGCTGCCTTAACCAGTGAAAAGGATTTTTGCATCTGCAATTATTTAGAAATATTATGTGTTGCGGAGAAGAATAAAAGTCCATCTTGACTTCTAATTCATCTTTATTATATATTGTGCCTTGGTAAACGGATACAGTTTTATCCATTGTGACTTCTATGGAACTGGGATGATGGGTGCCAATGAAATTCTGTAACTAGTCAAACCCATGCAACCAATATTTTCTGCAGCCCATTTTGAAACTCAATTGCTCCTTTTCAATGAAACATTTACTCTGCCCCAAGACAAATCTCAGCCACTTATCGATCAATCTCTTTATCCATTAATCTGTCTCCCTGTAATGCACTTCAAAATTCAAAATCTCTATATAATTTGCATCAATTGGACGAGAGAACTGAGCACAGCAAACAACTTGCATCTTTAAACTACACTATCAATAATTTTATTAAGAAAAAAAAGTTTTAAACTGTTTGTTCTCCATACTGTATTATGGAGAAGTAGCCGTTTCAGTTTCACATTTAAGACCTGCCCTTTTTTTTTCTTTTTTTTAACCAGAGAAAATAGGAAAGAGGGACAAAATACCTGACAAAGCCGATTTATTACTATCACTAGCAACTGTCGGTCGGGAACACCTGAATCCGAGAGTCTCTGCTTCAACCAAGTGGTTCAGCCAGCTTAGGAAGATGCTGGAAGTGGAAGCTATTTTCCTAAGGAAAGCTTGTCCTCTCCTCTCTCTCGGGCACCATCGTAACGAACATTATATATTCTCTCTCTTTTCCTGGTGTTTTGAAAAATACAAAATATAAAAGCAACAGCTGCAACGATTACTTTTCTTCAGCTTTCGATTTCTATTTTATGACTTCGCCCTCACCTCGGACGTATCCTAGACCCAGACTTTAAAAAGCTGCCTCACACGATACAAACTCAACTTCCGCCACCAGCAGCGCTTTGGCAGCCTCCTCCTCCGGCCCGAGCGGCAGAGAAACCAGCGCTGTCCCTTGCAGGGTGGAGCCTGACCCCGTCGTCGTTTGTGCTGGGCGAAGCGCGCTCTGACATTCTATCCCTCCAAACGAGGTTACTCCAGTTATTTAAGCTCACGCTCTCTCGCGACCGCCTCATCTCACCGCCCCCCTGGCGCCCTGGGCGAAGTGGGCGGGAAACGACGGAAGCAATCAGAATTCGCTCCCTCCTACCCAACCCCGAGTATGGTTGCCTCCACTTTGCCCATGCGCATCAAAGAACCAATCTCTGGGTGTCCCACGCACGCCCCCTGCTCCGTTAGTTGCCTGTTCCAGTCGCGTGCCCTTCCTAAGCAACCACGCAGCCGGCCTTATTTACGGCAGGCGTAAAAAAAGGACGTAAACGCGCCTCCTGGGCGAAGAGGCTGGTAAAGGTAAATGCCGGGTGTTTTTGGTGTGCTTCAGGATTGGCTCTGTTGGGCGGTAGAAGCTTGGCCTCTGGCCGGCGTCGGGTGTCCCTTCGAGTTCAGCCAAAGAAGGTTGACCCGTGTTGAGTCTGTCTGCCTCACCTGCCGCGAGGTGGGTGGGCAATGGTCGTCCTTCTTTTCTCTCTTGCTGAGCCTCGTAGGCTCCTGCGCAAGAGGCAGGGAGGGTGTCGCTTGCGCTGCCTTGTTTTTCCACTCGGAGAGGGCTGCTGCCGTTTATGCCCGGACAAGCTGGCAATCAGTCAGTCCGTCCGTGGAGGGAGCGATGTAATCGGAGCGGGCGTTCTTCAAATGCCGGAGACAAGTCAAAACAACCCTCTCCTCCGCATAGATATAAGCAGAGTGTTTGTGTCAAATACAGGGGTGGCACGCATAAAATAAAATGTGCTTTAGCCTTATATAGATTTTCAAGATTGAAATATCTGGTTTGAGTTGCGTTTATATTTTCGACTGCCTGGTGTATTGGAGATGCATCAGCGTTTCGGGCAAAGTGTTAATTGCCATATCGGCTTTCCTTTAACGAAAAGCTAAAATTGGAATCTTGTACATTGTAGAAACCCACCTTATTTGTAAAATCACAGTACACTTTCCTCTCAAGTCTTTTTGTCACTGAAATTACATACAAGATTTCCTCAGTAGTGTTCTTTTGCCGCTCACTTAAGAAAGTTACATATAAAATTGCAAAAACTTCTTTTTATTGATTACATTTTCTTTTAGTTATTGTATTTACTGAGTGCCTTAGATTTACTGACGTGAATCAGTTAACTAATTTTCTGCAAAAGATACACTATATTGCCAAAAGTATTCGCTCACAACTGAATCTGATTATGTGGATGGGTGAGCGAAT
This sequence comes from Thamnophis elegans, assembly GCF_009769535.1. Classification (NCBI taxonomy): domain Eukaryota; kingdom Metazoa; phylum Chordata; class Lepidosauria; order Squamata; family Natricidae; genus Thamnophis; species Thamnophis elegans. Next base: position 64,014,969 of record NC_045545.1, read on the forward strand.
ACTTTTGGCAATATAGTGTATATCAATTACATACTTCGTGATTATATAGAAAGTAATAAAGTCTATATTAGTAAAGACCAGTTTTAAATACTCTTAATTGTTAAATGGAGAAGCTGATAACTTCAAACAATTTGGAATATGAAGTAGGTTACAAACCTATTTCATTGTTTTGAATTTAGTTTTCCATACTCCTGATGTTGGCCCTCTGGTCTCCCCTCTCTTTTTAATGCATCTGTCATAATGGAAGTGCATCTTCAATGTAATCCTTAACATAATCCATAAATAGTGCTTTCCAGGGAATAGTAAGAAGTTACTGAATGTGGGGAGCATACTTTATTTATGTGGAGGGCGAAGATTAAAACAAAGGAAAGCAAATAGGATTAAGAATTTAATGAACAGAAGTGATTTGTTTCTGAAAATTATTTAAAAAATTTGATGACTCCGATCAAGAGATAGACGTTTTACCCATAGGAAGCATGTATTTGAATGTGTTTTCATTTCTAAACTAATCAGTATTAAGGATTACCTTAACTAGTAAAAATCAGTAAGTACTTTTTTGAGATGACTTTCCATCATGTCATTATTTTTCATTTTTACTCTTTATTGTTGTTGGTCGCACAGGCAACCAGATGTTTAGACTGGATTTAGCATTTTTCTTTACCTATTTAGTAGTTCCTAAGTACTTTGTATAGAGAGATATTGTTGAATAATATTAAAGATACTATCATAGGATGTAAGTTGTTCCAAGTAAATCTGCCTTTTGCAATGGACTGATGGTGATTTTGTCAGTGTCGAGGGTGTTCAAGTTATGCTTTAGATATTTTGGAATTACACTCAAGGCACCTATTATTGTTACTTAAATTTATATCATAACTTTTCTCCAGGATCTCAAGACAGCTTAGTTGTGAATGTCCTTTCATTTTACTCTCACAAGAAACCTGTAAGATGGGTTGGGCTGAAAGAAAATGAGTGTCTCATAGTTACCTGTTGACGTTCCATGACCATTCTTCAGTTTCCTCAGTAACAAGCCCCAAACTATAACTTATTCACTAGACTGTTACATTTATTTTTAAAAAAAAAGGAATATTAAAGTTGATGCAACTATAGCTTGGTTTAATGCATTTACAAATATTCTGGACTTTCAGCTATTGTACTCTTCACCATTAAACACTTCAAAATTTTACAATATTTTTCCTCTTATATTAATCTAAATACTTTTTGTTCCAGGATCTTATGTTTCTTTACAACAATTAAACTTTGTCAGATACAGACTTTAAAGTGAATAAATCCATGAGTGGGAATCGATCACTGAAGAAACGATGTGGGGAATTGCATCTGGAATCCCCTGCACGCTATGGTCACGTTCCTTCTACAGGATGTACATTGAGCAAATTGTTTCAGTTGCCAACTCCACCTTTATCAAAGCATCAGTTAAAACGATTAGAAGAACACAAATATCAAAGTGCTGGACGGTCCCTACTTGAGCCACTTATGCAAGGTTACTGGGAGTGGTTAGTGCGAAGAGTACCAACTTGGATTGCCCCTAATCTGATTACAATTGTTGGACTGATAATAAACATCTGCACAACCATAATATTAGTATTTTACTGTCCAACAGCAACTGAACAGGTAAGTTAAGATCTCTTAATACTTTTTTGGGATGATGATTTATTTCTATTAATGGATCACTGTTAATTTTATTGGTTTTGTTAATATTCTGTGAAATTTGCAGATTTGTGAGGAAAAAAGGTGAACCACTCTTGTGCAAGATCTTGCTAGCTTGATATTATGGGAATTGTAGCCCAACAGATGTGAAAACCATCTATGTAGGGAAGGTACATCTACTATTAAAATGTATTACAAAATACTCTCCTTTAATTCAGTGCCAGTGTAAATTATGAGATATATACATTTAAGCTATGCAGAGGTTTTGTAATGAGCTGAGATAATCTTGAGGAAAAGGAGGAAGAACCACAGTTAAGGCAATGATCAGATGAGGGAAATATCAGCAGAAAACAGATTAAGATTTGAGAAAGCGTTTCTGACTTGACTCTTCTTATTCTCTTTATAATAAAGGCAAGGAGAAATGAGTTAGACACATTCGAAGTTGCAAAATTCTGTTGCTGTAACCCTATAATAAAAATAGTTTTGGTATTCATGACTTTGGCATTCAAGTCTGATTTATCTTAAAGAGCTGACATCTTCAGTTCCATAAAACAATTGTTTGGAGTGTTTGAGGATATACCTGTTTGCAGTTCTTAAGGCAGCTGTATTGTGATTGATACTGGGCAGTTGTCAGTGCCACCCAATCTCAGGATAAGATTCAATAATTTTGAAAAGTTCCAGATACTTGTTAACATTTATCACTGCTTGCAATCAATAACTTTTTGCCTTCCAATCAAAACTCTTTAATATACTGTATATTATATAGCCCAATCAGCATTTAGCTAGTTTATGCTGAGATAGTTGTTCTACTGCTTTTATTCATGAACTATTTAACAGTTACTAAATAGGATTCCTAATTAAACATTTCATGTTAAAGATGAATAGCTACTCATTTGTAAATATCTTATTTTAAATTGCTATTTGATTAAACTAGTGAAAGTTTGAAAGATTGCTAGTTGTTATCAAATTCATTATCTTATCCTGAGAAAAGATAGTGTGCACCTTAAACATTTCCCTAGCTGATACTTGTGCAGAATACTTTTTTGTTAGCATCTCACAGCATTTTGCACTGATAGGAACATGTTTAAAAAAATTAATCTAACCATATCTTTCATTATTTGCTACAAATGGCTAACTCCTTTGATTATTTTTCTCCAAAATTACTTTTTTAAAAAAAGATATATTTTCCTATTTTATCTTTTCAAGTGATTATATCTTTTTTATAGCTCTACAATGGATTTTTCAAAAATTTTACCCTCTATACAGAGCTGACATTTTATTACTTATGATACTATAATTGGTGGCTAAGCATTTAATACTTAATGAATATTGATGAGGATGTTTCAGGTAAAAAATTTGTGGGAGGGACTAACAGAATGGCAACAATTGCATTCAAAATAAAAGAAATGCAAAAAGAATTTTAAAACAAGCATATGATCATTTTTCCAATCTTAGCAATAGCAATAGCACTTAAACTTATATACTGCTTCACAGTGCTTTTATAGCCCTCTCTAAGCGGTTTACAGAATCAGCATATTGTCCCCAACTATCTGGATCCTCATTTTACTCACCTTGGAAGAATGGAAGGCTGAATCAATCTTGAGCCTGGTGAGATTCGATCTGCCAAATTGCAGGCAACCAGCAGGCAGCAAAAGTAGCCTGCAGTACTGCATTCTAACCACTGCGCCACTGCAGCTCTGTTAGGTACCCAAAACCAACTAACTTATTTTCCTCTTTATATACTGAGCTCCAACTTCCATATAACAAAGTGAATAGAAGCATATTCTTAATGAAGATTTTTTCCCCTCAAATATCACTCTTCCCCCCAAAAAGCAAGGTTAACAGGGCCTTAAGCAAGGGGCCTTGCTTAAAGACCTTTAGTTAAAGTGGTGACATGTTTGATTGCCTTTAATAATTGTTCTTCTCACATTTGTGGCATTTGCATTTTGTTTCAATTGTATTGTTTTTACTATATGCCCCCTAAAATTGTTATAGTATTTGATGTCCATTTCCAAAATAAATATATTAGTTATTTTTGCTTTACTTCAACAAACTTTCATTCCTCACATCAGAAATTAGCCATTATCTTTGCATCATTTGCACATCCTGAAATTTCTCAATTTTTTCATACTTATATGTATTTTTTTTCTTGATAGAATGCTTATTGTTTGCTTTAGTTTTTTGCCACTCATTTGTAACTTTCAATTATCCATTCCATTTTTCCTGTTGAACACAACTATCTTGATATTTGAGACATTAATATTCCAATCCATATTCATTGTTGCATCATGCAGTCCATCTGACAATTGCTGCAAATCATTTGAGTTTTTACCAAAAATATGGTATCATTACCTGCATACCAAAACATATATATATATACATTTCTCCAACCAAAATACCTTTATTATCATTACCACAAACATTATTTATTTATCTATAGATGTAAGTATATTAATCAACCAAAGTTTATTATATATCCTTGACGGTGGAATACGCAAATTTACCACCTTCTATTAATCACTTGGTATTTTGGGTAAGTGCTGTATTGTGGAGAAAAGCAGCTTAGGAACAGATTCCTTATTTAGGCAATCTCTCTACTCTGGGAGGGTGGGGTGGGGGTAGGGAAAAATGGCAAGATAAAGTATATTAATTTTAAAAGTCATAAACATGGACATTGGTCATAAAGTTACCTTTTTTTTGTCACTGTTGTAACTTTGAACAGTTGTTGTCCAAGGCAGTTGCTAAGCGAGATCTACCTGTTATCTTCAAATAAGCAGCGGAGTTCAAAAGGAGTTTTAAAATCAGTGTGGAGTGCTCAGAGACTTGCACATATGTGGAAAAAATATAACACAGCATCCAAAACCTTTTTTGGGGGCTTATTTACAAATTGTTACTGAAATGTGATTCAGGAACCAAATATATTTAAATATTTTACATTCAAATACTTGCAGCATTTCAACAAAACGATGTGCAACAATGGGAATATCAATGGAAGACAAATATTAAATATACCGCAAATATAGTGAACTGTGGAATACACTTGTTGCCCAATGTGTTTAGCTCAGGACATGATGATGATGACTGCAAATATTACATGCAGAGAAAACTAGTGTAAGATGTTTTATCTTTGGCATATTATTCGGTGCTGATAATCCAATTTCAAAAACTGCTGGAAATGAAATAATCAAGTTGGATCATTTTTTCATACGGTGCAGTGTTGAATTCTGTTAAGCCTGGATGATGATTTATTATAGAATGAAACAGATCTTAAAGGTTAATTTTCTTTCCTGTCAGCTGTTTTTCTGCCAAACATCAAACTGTATATTCTTACAAAGTACAGAGTGAGCTTTGATTATGATAACAGGTGCCTGGATATCTTATGCATCATAATTCCTTCTTTAGATGAAGGGCAAATCAACTTGTGCAAGCATGCATCAATGTCAGAAACAAGGCCAATACAGAGTTTAATTTAATTTGGAAACTGTTTATGGATTAGGATTCCCCACGTGGATTTGCACCACAATCATAGTCTGCTTTCTGTTAAGATAAGGTTTTAAAAATTTAGATGTTCTCTGATTTAATGCAGTAAAGATACACTCTCTCAGATTAGAAAAACTGTATCAGTACTTATGTTTGTTATTTTACTAATTTTTGAATATTGATTTAATTTTAAAATTGATTTGTAACTATGTTGATTAAAATCAGATTTACATTTTACCATGCACACACACACACACACATGCACACACACACACACACACACACACACACACACACACACACACAAACACACCATGCACTCTTTAGTTAGTATACCTGAATGTATAAACTTATAATCAGGAAAGAAGATTTATGTGTATTTTTAATAAAGTTTAAATGAATTGGGACAAAAAAGTAAAGGTGGTAGACTGTAATTGGAAATAATACTTTAAAGTAAAGTTTCACTGGTGTACAAAATTGAATGAATTTTGTCCTCCTAAGGGGCTATAAAATATATTTTAATCCTTTCCTTTAAACTAAGAACTAAGATGTTCTTTTTGACTTCTGTTCCTTCCTCCATTATTAGCAATAAAATCTCAGGTCCAAAAGATTTTTGCCAGAGGCAGCTAAATTCACATTGGCAGACTCTGGAAGCTTTTATGAATCAAGAACCCGGTTATATGAATATGCATAGATATATCTAGTAAACATATTTATCTTTGTGATTATAAAACTTGTTTAAAAGGCACACAAAAGCAACCGGACATTCTTTTTTTAAAAAGAAATGGAGCAGTTCAGCATTGAGACTAATTATGTTTAACCACAGAGACTTTGACATTTAGTTTTACCTTGGAAGTACTACGAAAAATGTATTTAGATACCGATTTGATCAAATTCAACTCTGAAAATCCCCAGATTTTTATTATTGATTCTTTAATTTGGACACAGATGCACAGTTTATATGTTTAGCACGTTTAGTACTCTACATCTGACATAATTGAGATACAACAGAGAGGAATTCCCCCCCTTGCCCCCATTTCTGGTTTGGTTATTTATTTTTGGTAACGATATAACATCAGAAAAGCTATCAGATAGGAGAACAAATGAAACAAATACAGAGAAATCATTTTATGAACAAATACAGTAAATAATCATCAACATCATCCTTTATGTAGTCAACTAATTGGAAGACAGTCTAATCCTGAACAGTTTTAAAGCTTGAAACATGTAGTATTTAAATCTATTATTGTAAACCCTAAGACTAGGGCAATTATAATGCAAATATATGCATGCTTGCATAAAAATATATTCCACTGAAAGTGAGGTTATTCTGAGTGTTAGAACTGTAACCTGTACAGGTAGTCCTCTACTTACAACAGTTTGTTAATGACCATTCAAAGTTACAGCAGCACTGAAAAATCTGATTTATGACCAGTGTTCATAGCCACAACCTTTGCAGCATCCCCATGATCAAGTGACCAAAATTCAGATGCTTGGCAACTGATTCATATTTATAACTTTTGCTGTGTCTCAGGGTCATGTGATGCCCTTTTGCGACCTTCTGAAAGCAAAGTCAATGGGGAATTCAGATTCCCTTAACAACCAGGTCACTAACTTATCAACTGCAGTGATTCCCTTAACAACTGTCATAAAGAAAAGTTGTAAAATGGGCAAAATGCACTTAACAAATGTCTCACTTAATAACAGAAATTTGGGGCTCAATTGTGGTCGTAAGTCAAGGACTACCTGTATGTACAGTAGTTCCTGCCTATGGAGATTCTCAGTCATCCAGGTCATGGTTGTCCCAAAGGTGCTTTTTCAAGAGGCAACTGGACTTGGGGGGGGGGGGGGGGCTGCTTTTCCGAAGCAAAACATCCTAAAATAAAAAACAAAGTCCAGTTGCCTCTTGAAAAAGCACTTTTGGGACAGTAGTTCCTGCCCTAACAAATAGTTTGACTAACAATTTATATTTAAATAAGAAAACAATTTACCATATTAAAAGTTAAAGGGATCCTATGCTATCAAGAAGTGACCTTTTATCATCCAGATTAGAGAATGAGATGGATATCAGGAAAAAGAATCAACATTACCTTCCAATTCTGAAGGCTATTTCCGATTCCCCTGGATACATTATATTATTCAGCAATAGAAATAAATTTATTGGCTGTTATTGCTGAGTATTCTTAAACAACATCTGGCTCATGTAAGCACTGAACTTTAACTTGTGAACAAACCAGCATGGCTGGATTCATCTGATGACATGATAGCAGTATTCCAGTATTTGAGGGGCTGCTACAAAGAAGGGGGTCAATTTATTTTCTAAAGCACCAGAAGGCAAGACGAAGAAAAAATGGATGGAGACTAATCAAGGAGAAAAGCAACCTGGAATTAAGGAGAAACTTCCTATCTGTGAGGACAATTAACCAGTGGAACAGCTTGTTGTCAGAAGTTCTGGGTGCTTTGTCACTGGAAGTTTTTTAAAAAAGACTGGGCAACCCCTTGTCTGGAATGGCATAGGGTCTGCTGCTTGAGCAGGGGGATGGACTAAAAGACCTCCCTTCCAACTCCATTCTGATTGATTGATTGATTGATTGATTGATTGATATAATGCTATGCTGTTGGCTAGTTTACAAATTACAGCGGCTGATTTCAGTGTAAATGGTGACAGTAAATAGTATCAGTTACTTAGTATATGTAACACCAGTACTCCCTGGGCTGTATTGGTTGCTGGTGTCTTGCAGGTGCAATTCATGGTGTTGGTTGCCACCTTTAAAGACCTCCATAGCTTGTGACCAGTTTACCTCAGGGATCATTTTCCCCCCAGTTCTTTGCACCATCCAGTCTGACCCAGCAGGATAGATATACTTCGGGTCCTATTAGCCAGGGAAAGCTAGTTGGTGGGTGCAGGAGGTATGCTTTTTGTGTCATAATGCCTACTATGTGGAAACTCCTTCCTCTGGAGATTAGCCCTGACCCTGATGACTATTCATAAGGTCCTAAAGACTTAGATATGTTAATCACCATGGATTGTAATATTCTCCTTAGCTGTTTTTTACTTTCTCTATTATGATAGAATTTGTTTTTAATATGTTCATTGGCTAGAGTTACTTGTTAAGATGGTAGCCGTGCAGATTAAATAAATATGCTGAAACAAAACAAACTAATATTGTGCATGTTCACCAAACATGGGCAATAATCCTTTAAATTACAAAACTTGCAAATGATTTAGGTTTAATCTTAATATGCTTTGCTTTGTGTATGCAAGAAATTTCAGAACTGGATATGAATAAAAGAACGAATATTACTTGCATTTTTTCATAACTAATCATGCAGTAGAATAGATTGTCACTATATGAGATTCATACCTGATTTAAGACCTATACATTTATTTACATGTTGCTGCTTTTTTACATACATTCTCTTTTAGGCACCACCTTGGGCATATATTGCATGTGCTTGTGGCCTTTTCATCTATCAGTCTTTGGATGCAATAGATGGGAAACAGGCAAGAAGAACCAATAGTAGTAGTCCTCTGGGAGAACTATTTGACCATGGCTGTGATTCATTGTCCACAGGTACTGCACTAGATAATGGTCTATTAAGTAATTTATGAGGACAAAACTTTTTAAGATCCTTTGGTGCTCTAATAAGATGAAAATAATGTATCTTGGTTGTATAATTGTCATGCCACAGTTCAGAACTTTGGTAATATATTTTACAAAGGTTCTACATTTGATTAGTTTCATATTAGGAGGTTGTAGCCTCTGGCTGACTTTGTTTGGGAAGCTAAGCCCAGTTTGGCCTGGTTAGTACTTCCGTAGAGAACTCCATGGAATGCTAGAGCTCCAGGTTAGGCTGGAGAATCACAAAGTTATCCTGTCAAGCTCAGTTGCAAGGGAATCCCTTTTTTATTTCATACTAAGGGGTTTAAATCTTAGTTTAAGACTGAAATGCTTGAAATATGTGTTTGAATATTTAAATTTCCTTAAAACTTTAAACCATTTCTAAAATTCTGTAAAGAGAAAGAACAGCTGATCCAAAATTAAAGTATTTGCAGACTCTGCGCTTTCAGTGGCTCTCTTGCTCTTTTATCAATGTTCTGTGTAAAACATGGACACATATAAAACACATTCTGATGTCCCCCTAAATTGCAGCCCTGGAACCTTATGGTGTAAGTTTTCTGGTAAAGAAAGACTAAAGTTAAAGTAATCACATGAATTTTGGAGGAGGAGAGCTTGATACTGAATTTGTGTGTGCATGTGTGTGTGTGTTCAGATGCGCCTGCCCACGCATACGGATATGTATGACTTTGTGACAGACTCAATTTCATTTTATTTATGTCTACTTTTGATCAGTTCATCTGTTTGCTCTCAGAGATCAGATGCACCTCCAAACTGTGCCCTGTCACTCAAGAATAGAACTGTTCATCGCATTTCACCCAAGGCAGTCTTCATAGTGTACCTGTATTGTGATTCATATGCTAGACCATGAAGAAGTGGCTCAAATACAATTTTTCTTTTCTGTTTGGACCATTTTGTCATTGAAACCTGATGCACTGTTGATAAACCAGGAATTAAATTCTTGCTAAAGATTATTTACCTTTTCTCACCACTGTATTAAGCTACTATCAAGCTATCCCCACGAGAGCCAATTTGGTACAGTGATTAAAGGTATGATACTGTGAGTTCTAGTCCTGCTGTAGGCGCAAAGCCAGCTGGGTGATTTTGGGACAGGTATTCACTCTCAGCCCTGGGATCAAAACAAAGGCAAGTGATTTCTCAAGATGTTACCAAAAAAACCTGTGTGGATTTGTACAAGCAATCATAATAGTTAAGATTGACTCAAAATCACACACCTGTGCAAAACCAAATAAAATAAAATTATTACAAAAACTGCTTAAACCAAAATCTCATGCCACAGGTCAATACTTTGATAATACATTTACAAAAATAAAGAGTATTCTAAAATCATCCTGTTAGAATATTGTTTTAATGGTTCATCTTAATTGTATGCTTTGCTGTATTATGATAGAAAGAAATAATAAGAATACTGTTGTAGCTATTGCAGCATAAGATGTTATTTGTCTATGAAAAAATGATAACAAATTACATAGTTGCTATTTTTTGCGGTACTGTACATTTACTAATTTCTCCTGCCTTTCTATGATCAAATTGGGCTGGTATTTGGTTTTGGGTGGTGCTTTTGGTAGATATTAACTGTTAATAACACAACCAGCAAAAGAGCTGCAACACGACAATAATGATTGTGAATATTTATTTATAAAGTACTCCAAGGAGGATGCATGTTACTTAAAAGCAACTGTACATCAGCTGCTTTTAGAATATTGGCTTCAATGGCTAGGCTGTATCTTTCCTAATTAGATTGGATATAATATGTTCAAAATTCTGCAATATTTTCTATAATAATAGAAAAAAAGGGTAAAAACTTTTCTCTGTTGCGTATTATAGAAAACAGTGTATGAATGTTTCAAAGAGTAGTACAACAAATATGGGATCTAATTCTTGTTTTCTTTTCTATTTAGAATCATGTTGCTGAATTATGAAAATGAATCAAATAGATGCACTTTTTTATTTTATCACAGTCAGACTTTCCATATTCCCCATCATGGTTAAAGAATTATCAAGTGGGGAATGCAGATCAAGAAAGTTCTCATCCAATACTGAGATTCAAAGGAAATAAAATTCAGTTCAAATCAGATATTTGAAACTAGGCTTGATTTGAACCAAACTGATTTTAAAAATAATCATGCACTGTATTGGGAATGATCCAAATTCTTGCAGCTAGCTTATTTTTATGACTGAGTGGAACAAAATAACAGTAATGGAGACCATTTAGAAATATTAACTCCTGGCAGATAGTTTCAGGGATTGCATTATAATAAATATTTGCTATATTGCCCTGTGCCTCTAATGAGCTGTGAGGGATATCTAACAACAAATCTAAAGAGAAAATATAATGAGTTAAAACGGACAGGTTTTCAAATGCTAATTAAAAAATAAATTCTTACTACTAAAGAATAAACAGTTCTAGACTCCTTGTCAGCTTGTTTCTCTGAAATGTCAGTCTCTGGAATTGGCATGGCTTATTAGTTAGCTACTCACCTTACAATCAGAAGACCCAATTAGTCTTCATTCCTCCCCCACAGCTTTGATCATATGGAAGGACTATAAACAGAAAGTATAGTAAATCCATAGCATCTTTAAATCTCCTAAGCAGGCTGCTTTAGAAACTTGATTACTATTCAGACTGAATACTTCAAAGTTTTGGCTGTAGTGTAACAAAGGCAAGATATTGAAATTAGGTTTCCTGTAAATAGTCAAATATTGCTAATGGTATAATTGTATGCATGCCTTGAAAACTCATTAAATTGAATATTGTTAGATTTTTATCCTCGTTCTTTATTTATATTTACATTTATGTAAATACACTCTCTCACACATTCTTAAAGGTATATAAACCTCAAGGCAGCAAACATATCTAATGCGCCTACCTCTTATTTTTCTCACAACAGCAACCCTGTGAGATGGATTAAGCTGAGAGAGAATAACTGGTCCCAAATCACCCAACTGGTTTACATGCTTAAGGGAGGCTTAGAAGTTACAGACTCTGGTTTCTAGGCCAGCATCTTAACCACTACACCAAAATGTACTTTAAGAATTTTTTAATTTATTTTAAAACTGAGTGAATTCACATGTGACTGAGCATTTAGTATTGTTTCCAATGTAGTTAATTAAGAGTTCTGAAATTTGTTGTCATGTATATTGTTTATGTTTATTTATAGTGTCATTATGCTAGCACAAAATATTAACCATTTGTGGAAATCTTATTTTTAATCTTGCACAAGTGTAAAATGTAATTGATAACCCTTACAAAGGTTGTAGACAATTCTGTATGCCTTCTGTAGTAAATGTTTGTTGTGAATCTTATACTTTCCAGAATCCATCAGAAATATAAGTGAGTGAGAGGACAATTTACATATTAGAAGTTATTAAACAGCCATAATGATCCATTAGCGAATATGTGCATTTTCTACCCCTTAGTTTTAATTTATTTTGTCTTCAGTCTTCGTGGTTTTGGGAACGTGTATCGCTGTGCAACTGGGGACAAATCCTGACTGGATGTTTTTCTGCTGTTTTGCTGGGACATTCATGTTTTACTGTGCACACTGGCAGACATATGTCTCTGGAACAATGCGCTTTGGAATGTAAGTAATGTAGCTGAGAGAAATATTTTGCTATCTTACCTACCTTTTTACAGTTGTAAAATGAAACCTTATATAAACAATTTTAAATGTTTACGTCTGTTGCTTAAATTCTGGGTCGGCTAGATGCAGTAACAACTGATTTTGCATATTTAGAAAAAAAATCATTTTTAAAAAATATCTTTTCTTCCTTGAATGAGAACATCTGGTTTGCCCATCACTTACTATGGAATTAACAGTGTCTGTCTGTATGATGAATAGTGAATTAGGTCATAATAGCATGATAGATGTGTGAAAGTTAGATCTGAATTTCTTTTTTCAAAAGCTACAAAGTCACTGCTTGACTTCATTGGTTCATGCTGCTAATTGTACAACTTTTTCATCCCAAAGGTAATTGCTAATTTAGAAATAGTGTTCATACATTTTGTCTCTCATCTCTTGGTTGCAAGGCTAAAAAGCATTGGGGGCGCAAATGACACAAAACCATAGTATACTATAATTTGTTTCATTTCAATTTAGTCTGTAGGAATCCAGCCACTGTTATTTTTATAAAGGATAATTTAATATTTTAATATATTAGATAAAGCAATCCAGTTTGTCAACAACCCACACTTTATTAAGCAGTGGCAGGGTGTACAAATTTAATCATTTAAGTGGGTACAAATAAATATAAATTAAATTAATATAAATTAAATGAAATATCTTCATAGATTTTTCTTGTGATTTATTGAACAATATTTAAGTTATTTGTTTTATTTATTTATTTATATGCCACACTCTTAAATAAATAACTCAAGGCGGCAAACATATTTCCCTCCTCCTATTTTGTCTATATTAACAATCCTGTGATGTAAATTGGGTTGAAAGAGAGTGACTGGCCCAAAGTCACCCAGCTGGTTTTTCATGTCTAAGATGGGACTGGAACTCACAGTTTCTGGTTTCTAGCCTGGTGCCTTAATCAAGTCTAAGACAAATATTTAAAGAATCTGATGTGACTAAAACTTTATATGTTTTTTGTTTTAGACATACGATTGGGCTATCTAAGTGTAAAATGTACTATTTTTAAAGTAATAAAATAATACCACTGAAATGTTGCCATTAAAATATATATTCAATTTCAAAGTACTTTATAACCCATTGTTTTCTGTTCAGATATGATTTTATGTGAGTGTTACAGAGATGGTCATAACATAAATTTAAAAAAAATCATACATTCTTAGAGGTGATCATTTCTCCTCTCTTGGTGGTTTTTGTAAGCCAAGTTTGGAATTACTGCTATAGATTATGTAAAGGATTACATGAAGCTAATATGGAGTTGATCTTAAAATTTTAAACTGGATTTGTGTGAGATTTGTTTAGCAACTGTTAAAGGAATTATATATTGCTTTCAAAATATTTCTAGTCTCCCTCTTTTAAATTACTGATTGCAATTCATGACACTTAGGGGTTTTGCAGTGGAGTTCACCTAATGGAGATTACAATTGTTGTTTTCTTCTCTTTTTAATTTTAACCTTGTAACTTTTTAAAGATTTCCCATGATTTTGAATCAGTTTCTTCATTTATGAGTAAAAATTTGCAGGCACGTAACTTTCAAACTGAAATGTTTTCCCCCTCACTCTTAGTTTGATGTTTGTATTATAATAATTCACCTCCTAACAGGATTTCTTGGATCTGATTTTTGGAATGATACCGTAAATGATAACAATTGGTTTTTCCTGGGAAGCAATGGTGTAAATTCTATGGAGGCAGCCCTTTTTTGTCATGCACACTAAAACTGAAAAAGGCAATTGTTTTACTAATGATATTTTCCAGACATTTCTTTCAATATATGATGATCTATAATAGCTCAATAGAAGACACATTCAGTCAGATTATAAAGCTTCCTTCTGTCCTCATTTTAAAAAAATACTTTGTTTTGAAACATGGATGTTTTCTTCCTTTTTTTGTGTGTAAAATATACAGAACTGACATAATCTCAAGAAAAAAGCGGTGGAATGTTGGAGCAACTCATTACGTATAATCAGAATAAATTTTGTTCTTTTGTTAGAAACCTTTCCACCAGGAAAAAGAATTACGGAGATAGCTACTTAGAAATATACACTCACACTTTGATTAGCTACTACATTCATTTATGACCATTTGCAAATATGAGGCTTATAAAAAAAAATCCAACCCACTTGTGTATATTTGCAATCAAATTTTGTACAGCTGACACTAACCCACACTGAAGGGACAGTAATGCTGACAGCAGTAAAAATAGAACTTTATCTAAATGAGATAGCAGCAGCCAGTAATCTTCACAGCAACTCTCTCCCTATTTCTGTTACATAGTTCACATAGTGACCATTTTGCTTAATGACCTGTTTATTGAAACAAAACTTTGTCGCTAAATGAGGAATGGGCATATTTATGTTCATACAAATATTCTCATTCATCCTTTGCAGTTCCTTGACCTCAAGCTTAAGAAAGAATCTAGTCTCCTTTCCAAAATGTATAACAAGTAAATTTCTTATAAGTTTAAATACTGTCATCTATCACTTCTTTCTAAGATACTAGGAAAAAACATTTGAAATTTTAGTTGTGCCAAGTTTTTGTTATTTTGTGATGTCCATTACAAAAATGGTTTTTAACAGTTCTAATGGGGCATGTTGTTATAAACATAATCTTATAAGCAAGTATATTTATTCCTTGAATTCATTTCCTTCAGACTGATAATTGCAAATGAGTTCCAGAGAGAACTGGGGGATATCCAGAGGGCCTTGCTGCATGATCCTGCCAAAGCTCTGGTTATATCCTGGAACCAAAGGGCAGCCAAAATTTTGAATAGAATTGTGCCTATGTGGCTTCTATTTACCCTTTGATCCCAACACTCTTCATGGTTCACAGGAAAACTACAAGTTCTGAAAAGGGCTAAATGACTAATAGAGCACTTCTGAAGGAAAACAAGATATGAATCCGACCGTACACAAGTAAGAGCTGCTATTAAGGCATACCTCATGGCAGTAAGAGTGGCAGAACTCCATTATTTCTTGCTCTTACTGCATCTGCAGAGTGTCACCCAATGACCCTGTTCAGAATAATCCAATCCCTCTAGGAACTGAATTGGGAGTTCCTGCAGTCAGTCACCCAAGCCCTGGTGATCCCTGATTTGTATTACTGAAACAGGCTCTGTATTGGTCTACCCTCGAAGAGTATCCAGAAACTTCTGCTGCTGCATAATGCAGCTGGAGTTTTGAAGACCCAAAGTGGCCCATATTACACTTGCCAGTTTCCTTCTGGGTCCAATTCAAAGTGTTGGTTATCATCTATTAAGACCTTCATGGCAAGGATCCACGTTATCTGACGAAATAGCTAATTCCAGTGGGATTAGCCCACACTGGCAGAAGAGATATGCTACAGATCTCATCAGTCAAGGAATTTCAAATGGCAGGATCCAGGAGAAGAGCCTTTTCTGCTGTGGCACCCATCCTCCAAGATGAGATCTTCACCCTCCCTTCTGGTCTTCTGAAATGGCTTGAAGACCTGGCTCTGCCAGCTGACCTGGGGCCCCAATGGGAGAGTGACATCTTGGAGGTCGTTAATGGATTGGTCAAACCTCACCCCTTTCCTATGCACACTTTGCTCCCTTCCTCTCCATCTTGATCAATTGAATTTTAACAAATTTAAATTTATAGTTCTCATTTATTGTTTTGATTTGTTATAATGTATGACTGTTGCAACGGCAATTGGGCAGCATAATAAAGAAATAAATTTCTACAAATATTGATTTTGAAAAGGAAAACCTCATACAGAAGTCATTTCCAAAATAACATGATTGGTATATTGACATTTCAAAATGTTAATCCTTTTAACGACAGATTAAAATGAGATATTTGCAATAGCTGCAATTCAGATATGATTTCTTGCAGTGCAAAATATATTTGGGGAAGAAGAGTTCAAATAAATCTTTCAGACTATCATGCAGATATTTATTATTTCTACTCTATGGAAGGAAATAGCAATATGCATATGACATAAGAAAATGTGGATCATTGATGAGAGGAATATAAGACATAAATCAACGTGAAGTATTGCAGAACACTATTTGACGCCTACATGGAATTCCTTAATTCTTTTATGACTCAAAAAGTAGCCAAAGTATTAAAAAGACTTTAAATTAACAGATAATTGGGATAATAATTAGAATGTGTGTTTCATAAGTTTTACAACTATATTTAATCTTGGTTGTAATAGTATCATCCCATGAAAATATCAAATGCTAAAAGCAGTTTGCTAAAGCCCACAGATCAAATGCAATTGAGGCAGTGAGTTTTGTAGTTTGAAAAATGTGTAAAACTTACATTATTCAGTGCAATCAACAACATCTTAAAATTCTATGGTCACAGTCTACGGGACAGCTGACATATTTTTGCTATCAAAATAGAATATCCTTTATCTTCTCAGATTTTTAAATAATAGGCAAATGTGAACTGAATACTGGATAAATTAGAGACCTAGGATCAAACATGGAATGTGGCACTGCATTAAAATAATCAAGACAGTTTACAGAATATTTAAAATGAACAAGGAAGGAAGACACCCAAATGGAGGCAAAGTGAAATCACCAACATATTATATAAGATTGAGGTGTAATACATATCTTTCCTCCCACAACCCTGGCATCCATATTTATGTGGCTCAAAGTAATTTTATCATTAAAACTTAAATAAACCCAGTCATATTTAAAGCAAATTCAATTATATCTTTAGTATTTTATTACCAGTCACTTCTTACAACATTTTTATTTAAGAAAATGTATATGGCCATCCAACTCACTCTCAGTGACTCTATCACTTAACCGATACACTATATTGCCAAAAGTATTCGCTCACCCATCCACATAATCAGACTCAGTTGTGAGCGAATACTTTTGGCAATATAGTGTATGTCTACCTACTGCATATATAATATCTAAAGGGTATCTGTTGTCATTTTGGATACAATAGTATTTTTTGACTGAATGGTATTTCAGTCACCAATCTAAGGTTTGGAAATATTGTAGTTGTTACCTAATTATCTGAAGTCATATATTTGGTGTATAAATTGATGGAAAATGAAGGTGTTTGTTATTAGGAATATCAGCTTAGGTTGCTCCATTTGTAATAATAGTATTTCACTACACTTCTAAATGTGAATGCTCTAAGTGTGATCTTCAGATGCTGATTATTATAGAACTTCTTTTATATAGGACACAAATATATATAAACAGTTTTTAAAAAATATTGTGGTGTTTGACTTCATGTGCAGTTTCATTATGGCCATCTGGCATGCCTGCCATTCCTACAATCTTAGCTGTTGTTTTTTTCCTCCTAAATTCCTGTAACATCTTATTTTTTTTCTTTTTGTCTGATATATGATCTATGCAAGGTTGCTTAATCTAATTTGATATATATGCATGTCTTTTGATGTATGGATCTGTGTACCTGTCTCTGGGGTTGAATATAGGTATAAAATATATGTAAGAGTTCTTGCCAGGACTTAGATTTCTATTTGAACTTTCTGAAACAATAATTGGATATTAGTGGATAATTCCCAAATAACCCATATTACCCACCATATCATAAACTAGCTATTGTGCTACTAGTGGTCAAATATCAAATACACTTTTCAGAAATTATCAACTGCACATTTAAGCATTTGCTTTCATTCTTTACATATGAAATGGCCTACATTTATGTTAAATACAATCATATTTTCCTAAGCAATTGTACTTTGGGGGCTTGAAACATCATAAAAAGTGGAAGATGTATTTTTGTTGGTGTATGTCAAGATGTGCATTTTATCTGTACTACATTTATTTTTCTGAATATCACCGATTCTCTTGAGAAATGAGTGTTTTGTTGGCAGGAAGAAATGTGGTTTGGCACTTGCAGATCAAAGCTTTATCTTTGCCTTAAGCTCAAGAAGAACTTGGAAGAAGGATGGTAGCCAGGAAGAATGGCATGTTTGGAATAGAAAAAAAAAAGCACAAATTAGCCTGAAGAGAGATGCCTTGAATTTCTATGAATGGGCAAGAGCATAGGCAAGCACTTACTGCCCTGGGTTGCACGGACCCCAATACTTTTCATATATATCCAAGCTTTCTTCAAAAGTTGTTAATAAATTGTAATATAACATCTTTATAATATTCAAGTTAACTGTACAAGTAGTCCTCAACTTACAACCCTTCATTTAGTGATTATTCAGATGGCACTGAAAAATATAACTTATGCCTAGTTTTCACACTTACAATTATTGCAGCATTCCTTATTGTTGTTAGTTGCAAAGTTGCGTCTCACCCACCCCATGGACAATGTTCCTCCAGGCCTTCCTGTCCTTTACCATCCTCTGGAGTCCATTTTAAGCTCACATCTACTGCTTCGGTGACCCAATCCAGCCACCTTATTCTTTGTCATTCCCTTCTTTTGCCCTCAATCTTTCCCAGCATTAGGCTCTTCTCCAGTGAGTCCTTCCTTCTCATTAGGTGGCCAAAGTATTTGAGTTTCATCTTCAGGATCTGGCCTTCTAAAGAGCAGTCAGGGTTGATCTCCTCTAGGACTGACTGGTTTCATCACCTTGCAGTCCAAGGGATTCACAGGAGTCTTCTCCAGCACCATAGTTCAAAGGCAGCATCTCCATGATCATGTTATTAAAATTTGGGCACTTGGCAAGTGGAATGTATTTATGACAGTTGCATTGTCATGCAATCACCATTTGTATCCTTCCCAACTGGCTTCTGATAAGCAAAGTCAATGGGAGAAGCCAAGTTCACTCAACAACCAGATGGCTCATTTAACAACTGCAGTGATTTGCTTAACAACTATTGTACAATGGGGTAAGACTCACTTGCTCTGAGATTGAAGTTTTGGGCTCAGTTATGGTTGCAAGTCAAGGACTACCTGTATTTAATTAAAGTACATTAAATAAAATTGAATTTACTCTTTATACTACTTTTACCTGTTCCATTATCTTGATTCTACCTATGTTTAAAGGACAGTTTCCAGAGGCCAAAGACCAATTGTGGTTCTGGCCTGAAAAAAATTGTACATCTTTGAGGAAGAGCTTTACATGGGACACACAGACGGAATAGACCAAAAATATGATGTGATGATTCATACACCAACTTAAAACTATGATTTCAAATTGTGATTACTTATGGGTTCACATAGTCAATCTTCATTTAGCATAATCTGTTTATTTAAAGCGTCATGACTCAATTCACTGAAGTCAGCAGTATTAAAAAATTAAATCGCTACAGAATGAAAGAAGAAAGATATCCATTGAATTCATTATTTTTCTTAAAAGCTTTCTATCTCAATTCTTTTTACTGGTAGGCAAGGTTTAAATTTCTACAACTTCTTGTCATTGTTTGGTATAAATAAAACTTTTAACATTCCTACCTGCACTTCTGTACAGCCAAAGGATTGGTCGGAAGGAAAATTCTGAACGTTTCTCTTGTAACTAAATCATTCAATGTAATGAGAAAGTCACATTTACATTTTAGAACCAACTTGAGTGTTATAGAAATTTAAACCATTGCTGGTTCTCTATTTATCACCTATGTGCTCTTATGGCAATTTAGAGGTGTGGCATTGACGACTCTGACTGAATAAAACAGGAGAATATACTGTAAATTAATACATACAAATAAACTAGCTCTGTACTGTTAAGCCAATGAGCTGCATTAGTTATATATTTTTAAAAAATATTTTGCTTTATTTTTTTCCTCTTGTTCCACTTATTCTTTTTTTCCTCTCTCTTACCTTGTGCATGATAAACAAGAGCTGCTGTGCCTGCAAAATTATTTAAAATTGCTTTGAGTAATTCTTCTTTTTTGGCTTTTTTTGTACCTAATCAGAATTGATGTGACTGAGGTGCAAGTCTTCATAATAAGCATGCATTTACTGGCAGCGATTGGAGGACCTACATTTTGGCAAACTATGGTAATTTTGTCCATCTCTATCTTATATCTTTTAGTCTTCTATTCTAGAGAAATTCATTTCTCTATATATTTATATTATTCTTATTTTTGTTGGAAAGATTTTAATAAAATGCTGGGATTCAGTCAAAATCTCTTCCATAAGAAATCATTTTGACTAGTATCTAAACAGGTTATACTAATATACTGGATAATTCAGTAGCACATACTAGTAGACTGTAGATGCATAAATTAAAAATTGATAGATTGGTAAACCTATGCATCATTTGGAGGGAGGCTTTGCATAGTACTAGGATTATGCAAGGAATGGAAAGTACATTTTCTTTCTAACCCAGAATAAACCATTATATTCTAGAAGTTATGCTGAATCATTTCAGTTAGCCATGATTCAGCAGAAACAAATCTAGAATATTTTGATTGTTCTAGCTATTAGGTGATCAAAATCTGGAACAACCCCTGAGTATTTGATGGGTGAGTATAGCAAGGGCTTCCCCCTTTCACTCTTTCTTTTCAGTAGCCTTCAGTGAGTTATATCCTATCAGCTTCACCTCCAGTCTCTACCACCTGTGTTCAGACTCCTCAGCCACCGCTAACGTTCTTAGTTTTTTTCTTAACTCCACTCCCAACCAATCACATTTTGATTTCTAACTAATGGAAAAAGGGCCCATTTTGTTCCACCTACAGACAAAGCTCAAGCATGGAACACCTGAGACCAGCTGTTCTGTTCAGTTTATGCATGGAGTATTATGTACAGTCTTAGATAGCCCCTTTCCAAACATGCAGTTTTGAATATTGAGGCAATGTGTGAGGCTCTTTCCAAATCTTTGGCCGGGAGGGGGGGGGGACACAAAGTAACCCTAACAAGCCTTTGAGAGACATGCCTGTCTCGACCCTCAGCTGTGGATTTAGAGGGACAGCTTGCAAAGAATCTCCAATTGGCATGCATAAATTTACTAATGTAAGTCTTATACTATAAATGCAATTCAAACAATGGTAAAGAAACAACTAACGATAATTTGGCTGCCCTAGATGCTTGAACATGTTGTTTTATCTATAACAATTGTTTGTGTCATATGTTTGTAAGTTATCTAAATATTTAAAATGAATAATTGGTGAATATTATAATATATATTACAGTAAAAGCAAATAAAACTAACAAATTATTTTAAAAGTTGCTGAAATGCTCATTTCAAACAATATTTCTTTTATTTGGTACCCTTAGCTACTTAAATTGTTTTTTATATTGGGTAAAAAAGGCATAGTACTAGATGTACTAAATAAAGAAAAATACTGTATATATCAGTATATACTCAAACATTCTACTTTTCTTTCTGTATCACTTTATGTTTGCATGATAGTTGCACAAAATGCGTTCTAATGGTATTATTGAAGTATTCTGTCCAAAAGTTAAAAGAGAAACAATCGGAATGGGACAGCAGCCTTCTTTACCACATTTCATACTAGTGTAGTCCTAGAATATTCAGAAAGAGGTTTACAATGTATTGTCGTGGCCTCCCTTCGGTTTTGTTCATCTTAACATGTGAGTGATTCTGTACAAATAATGAAATGTCTGTAGTCTCTAAAAACCAAATGAATGAAGGCACAAATGCTTACAGCGTGATGAGGAAGAAGTATTTTTTTTTACTTTGCATCAGTCTTTGTAAGGGAAATGGATGCTGGAACTGCTCATGTGTGATGTATGCTGCCATTATACAATTTAAAATAGCTATCTGTTTCATGAGAAAATGTATTAAATACATGGAACAAATATTATGCCATAAATAAGAAGCTGGATAATAGGCTCACTAATACAGTTACAAACAGGTTGGTTTTAGATCACGCACACAGCAAATTAATGAGAGGGCTTACAGCTTACCCATGCTAATATTTAGTTTGAAAAAAAACATTACCAGCTTGTGTGAAATACATAACTTTGATATTTTATGCAATATATTTTATATTTGAAAAAAGCATCTAGAATCCCAAGAATTCTATTTTTCTTGGGGGACGGCCGGCCCCAAAAGAATTGCAGATAATTTTGGCATGGCTATTACAATTGCACTATTTTTTGCAATTGTGTAAACACTGCCTTACTGTATATATATAACCATATACACACTTGCCTATATATAACTTGCCTTACCTTAATGAACACTATAATATTTATTTCTGAGAAAGCTTACATTAGAATGATAATGTAATAAAATAAAAGTCATGTAGAATAAGTACAGCAGACCATCCACCTGTAGCCCATTATTTGAAAATTATGTTTATAATTGAAAAATGGAAACATTTCTTCACATGATACCATTTAGTGTATAAAGATTAAATGCCTGTTTTGTGTGCAGAAGGGAGTGTAGGTTCAATTATCTTCAGACTGGTCTAAAATTCCACAGAGCCATTGCAATGTTACTCTACTGTGGTATTCTATGTTCTTATGAAACTAACAATAATTGGATAATGTAAATTATTGTAGGTCAAGCAATCATTATTATGCATTAATCCTTGTTTACAAGTAGTGTAGTTCTGACTATCAGATGCTATACATGGAACCATGATTCCATATCAATGCCACCTGCTTTGTTCTGTCCAGAATACTACAAAATTATCCATTATTGCATTCACATGCAGCTCTTTTTTTTTCTTTTATGTCTGTGACATAGAATTTTGGAATATATCCAAAGATTCTTCTGTGATTTTCAAAGAGCTTTCTTCCCTGAACACATAATTATTTTCGTTATGCCATTTGTTACTTCAAAGACAATATCTATTATAACAATTAAATCTTGGCTACTGATTATGCTGAAATAGGCATTCAAATGTTTAGTCCTTCCATTATGGACCATAATGGTCCATATGTGACCATTATGGTCACATATATGTCTAGTATTTCATTACAAATAAAAAAAAAACTCTGAAAGGTAAGGTAATGTATTCCAAAGGTTTTTTTAAAGCCCTGTTCCAGAAAATTCCTGGATACAGATTTAGAAAAGTGGAATGTTTTGAGTTCATTTGAAATCTAAATCTAAAATAAAATAAAATTAACAGGAAATATTTAAACTGTTTTAATATTTTCCTTTCTTGTTAAGATTCCAGTGTTAAACATTCACATGAAAATACTTCCAGCTATTTGTACAGTAGCAGGAACCATATTCTCTTGTACAAACTACTTTGGTGTGATCTTCACAGGTGGAGTTGGCAAAAATGGATCAACTATAGCAGTAAGTGCTTTTCTGTTTTGTTTTGTATTTTAGTATACATTATTCTTCTATTTTCTCTTCTGTGTAATCCTTCCTTCCTTTCTTTTTTTCCCCAAAGGCTCATAGGGGTTATTTAAAGAAAAATCAGTTCATTTGACGGAGAAATGAGTGTCAGGCATTTGAAGGGGAAATGAGTGTCAGTAAAAATTAACATTAAAATAATAAATTCTCAACAGCATCGTAACATATTTAAAAAAAAAACAAAGTTCTGTGTTCTCCAATGCATCCTAACATTCAAAGCATGTCCTTCTGGATTAGATGAGAAGCCAAACTCAGAACAAAAGAGGTAGACTGGATCTCTATGGTCAGGCACAGGGTTTGCAATAAATATCAGTTTCCTAGTTTTGAGTTGTCATCAGATGTCATTCTCAAGCAAAATTACTTTGATCAATCTGATTCTATATGATTTAAAATAAAATAGTCTTATTTTAAAATTTTTGAAGACTAATTAATAAGATCCTACACTACATTATTAGTAAAGGAAAGAATATACAGCATCTAAATAAAAATTCCAATATAATATAGTGACTAAGAAAAGAATTTATATCTGTTATAGAAGTGCATCATTTTCTATTACAAATTTCAAACTTCTTATCAGAGATTGATTTTATACATTTTCATAACATAAAACACATCATAGTCAAGAGTGTTTGTTCATACTCCTTTGGTTATTAGAACACCACTGATCTAAAAATAAACTAAGACCAGTTGTCTTTGGAGCATATTTTGCATTAATTTAGATGAGTGTTTAATATATACAGTGGTGTTTAAAAGTTTATGAACTCTTTTAAATGTTCAGTATTTCTGCATGTTTGACCTAAAATATGATCTGTTCCCCACACAAATCCTGAACTAGATTACCCAATTAAACAAATGAGTAAAAAATGCACATGTTCATTTATTTAATTAGGAAAATGATTGAAAACTATATGTTTGTGTTTGGCAAAATGTGTAAACCTCTAGGATTATCAGTTCATTTGAAGGGGAAATGAGTGTCAGGCATTTCAGTCAATGGGATGATGATCAGGTGTGGCTGTAAGAAGTTCTGCCTTATTTAAACAAAATAATTCTGGGGTACCAGTATCAAAATCTGATCTTTGCAACATGTGAAAATGTGTCATGGCTCAAACAAAGGAGATTTCTGGGGATCTCTGAAAAACAATTGTTAGTGCTCACCAGGCTGAAAAAGGCAACAAAATTATTCCCGAAGAATTTGGACTCATCAGTCCATTATCAGGTAGATTGAATATAAGTAGAAGTAATTTACACTTCATTACTCTTCTCAAGACTGGACAAACAACGAAGATCACACCAATAGCAAAGTGTGTAATAGACTGGTAGGCTTCAAAGAAACCCAGAGTGACATCTAAACAACTAAATTCCTCCCTTGCATTGGTGAACATGAGAATACTAAACAATAGTGTACATAGCGGGATTGTAAGGACAAAGCTACTAGTCTCTAAAAAGAACATTGCTGCCCATCTAAAATTTGTGAAAGGAGACATTGATAATCACCATGACATCTTAGCTGCACGATGTTCAATAGTTTCTTTGGGGCTGATTATTTATTTATTTTCTTTTAATTATTTTTGTTTTTCTTCAGTGTTACTCTGTTCAGAGTCTTTTTGAAACTGAGCAACCACAATTTTAAATTGGAGAATTAAATAAATTAGATAAATGTATGCTTATTCATCTCTTGCATCTTAACTAAATATTGTAGGTCATATGGTTCTTATTAGTTCCCCACTGACTTTGAAAAAGTTTCAATGGGATTTAGTTATAATTAAAAGGTATGTATGTATGTATGTATGTATGTATGTATGTATGTATGTATGTATGTATGTATGTATGTATTTTTGACCAAGGTGTGCTCTGGAATGCTGCATTTGCATTTATGTTATATGCCCAGCATTGTAAATTAATATTAAATCTCTTTCCTATGTAGGGAACAAGTGTCCTTTCACCATTTCTTCATATTGGAACTGTCATTACATTAGCTGCCATGATCTACAAGAAATCTGCTGTGGAACTTTTTGAAAAACATCCTTGCCTCTATATACTGACTTTTGGATTTGTTTCTGCTAAGATAACTAACAAACTAGTGGTAAGTATTTCTTTGTGCTTTTAACTCATTTTCTATGAAATGCTGTATTATTACAGGTTTATTCTTTTTTTTCTCCCAGTCCACAATTATTAGTGTATGTGGTGATACTTCAACAGGGTTTATTTTATGACTGGATTAGTCCTTAAAGAGAAACATTTATTAAATGTACTATATGTAGTTCCTTCCACCATAGACATTATTCATTCTGATTATAAATAACAAATGCTTGTTTTTTCTCTGTAGGTTGCTCATATGACCAAAAGCGAGATGCACCTTCACGACACAGCATTCATAGGTCCAGCACTTTTGTTCTTGGATCAATATTTTAATAGCTTTATTGACGAATACATTGTACTATGGATTGCCTTGGTAAGTGGCAAGTTCATTTTTAAGATACATGTATACATCCTTGATTTTCTAGTGACAATGCTGGATTCATAATTATTACTATATTATTTATAAATTTGCATGCCACCCATTCTCAACAACTCTGGACAGCTCACAACAGCAACAAAAAAATATAATAAAATCAATAATATATAAAAAATAAAGATAAATGATGGCAAGCTCAATAAAGTGAAGTGAAAACCAGGTCTTCATGATTCTTCTAAACAACAGCAAGGTGGAAGCCATCTGGATCTTAAGGGCAACTGTATTCTTAAAGGCAGGTAGTGCTATAGAGAAGCCATGCTTCTGTAGTACTGAGGTGACATTGTTAAATTGAAGGAAACCAGAATGCAGCAACCCTGCAGATGTTAGGGAGACAGCCAAACCCTCTAATACCGGGGTCTTTTGACATGTAGAGCTTTAAAGAAGCATTCATAACCTTGAATCACACCCAGAAACAAACCAGTATAATTTTCCACATCTCTGGAGCATGCCTACAGATACTCACCCTCAGCAGAAAACGACAAGTAACATAATGTTTTAGATTGCACTTAGATTACTTTAGATAAAGTAATGTCATCTGTAGCTTGAGAAAGGAGAATTTTTACAATAGAAACATGTTATTTATAGTCTTCTGAACTTAGAGTCTGAGAAAGTTATACTGAGAAATCACAGCTAAGTATCATAGACCAGGTATCAATCGTTCCCCTTTGGCTATGTGCATTGGAACAATAATCCATAATGTTCATCTTTTTAAAAGTAAGCCAGTTTTTCTAAAGAAATATAACATTTTGCAGTTCCCTTCAAATCCTCAATAAAATATTGTCATTTGAAGAAAATATAATTAATTTTAGACATGTTATCTATTAGGTTTTTAAAATGCTCTTTCCTTGTTTTAGTTTTTAATGATTTTTTAAATTCATTTTTTATTCTTTAAGATCATGTTGATTTACAGAGTTGGAAGAGACCTTGTAGGTCGTCTAGTCCAACCCCCGCCCAAACCCTATACCATCTCTGACAATATTATGTAATTGATATTAAAGTGTTAAAAATTACTGATATTTCAATCACTGATACTATTTGAGTTTTCATGTCACACATTTCACTTACTGCATAGTTAACTTAGCCTTTCTCCAAAGTGCTCAGGACAATAGTTGCCATATTTTATCCATGTTATAACCATATCACGAAAGATTTATTCATTTGAATGATAAGGGATTTCAACATAGGCTTGCGGTTCTGTCTTGTGAAACTATGCAGCTTTCATAGACCCGTGCCCATGGTTAAGAAAAGGTTGGTGTTTTTGTATTGATGATGGAATCCTCTAGCCTAGAATATTAAAGAATCCCATATCTCCAGTAGAGAAAGTCAAGTCATAAACCCTAAGATCTCCACAGTTGATTTGGAGCAAGAATGTTGGGGACTTTCTCCTTTTAGGAAAATATAAGGCAGGTGAGATTGGGCAGCGTCATCTCGCAAGCATTTCAATTGCAAAAGGGCAAACTAAACTGGCTCACTCCTACCAAGTGAGACGTTATTTTATTTTGCATGAAATGACATCATGGTAGTACAACCTTTAGGAACATGCCTGCCCTGTCTTCTAGCTTAGGCTGCTGGGGGACTGGATCTTTCCCAGCTCCAACTTCTGCTTTAAAATGCAGGTAAAAAATGTTTTTTTGGTCAGAACAAGATAAAATCTTATTGAAGAGAGTATCCTCATGTTTAAAATGATGGGTTCAAAACACAAAAGTATAAATGTGCGTAAGTTTTTATGTCCAAATCTCACACGTTCTTACATTGTCCTTTCAGATTTTTTCTCTTTTTGATTTACTCCGATACTGTGTCAGTGTCTGCAATCAAATTGCTTCCCATCTTCACATCAGTGTCTTTAAGATCAAGACCTACAGTACGTATTCAAATCATCACTAGGTTATTGCAATAACTAGTAGCTGTTTTCTACAAGAGAGAATGCGGTTCTATTGAGGAGCCTACAGAAACTGCAGCAGATAGGAACAAATCTAATTTATAATAATGTTGTATAACTAATTTTGTTACTGATGACACTCCCTAGTTAGACAGTCCTCCAACAAAAGGAGAATCCCAAGTATTCTCCAAATGTCTATATTACCAGGTCCATGGGTGTGTTACCTAGAGAAGCATGCAGAGAATAAGGCTTTGTCATTGTAATTACCGGTACCTTGACCTCAGATAAATGGATTCCCAACAACAGGAATTTCTAATACAGTGTATTTACAAGCTATAAGCCTATTTGCTTTTAATTTAATTATCCTTTAAAGTGCTCATTTAATACTGTCCCAAAAGTATAATTATTAATTGCCTTGAGAAACTCTGGCATCTCACTACCTTTGGTGGCTGGAATACTTTGGACTTGAGCCTAGATTCATCACCAGTTGCTGATAACTGTGGTTAGTTTTTAAGAAAACAGATACTTCATGTTATTTGCATTGTCTCTGGAAGCTAGCATCTTGAAATGCTATCTTTGGAAGCAATCCACTGTGGCTGATCATTTTGTCATTGCACATTGTACACAGCCACTGTGCTTGATAAATTACATCTTTTGTCTTTAAAAAATTCTAACCCTAGTCCCCTAAAATGTGGGATGATTGTCAGCATGCAGTATAGTGTGTTATCTGTCAATTTATTTTTTAAAATAAACACTTTAAAATAAATTTTCAGGTTTTTTTCAGTGGAAAGTCTATACAAAATTTGCAGTTACTTTTTGTATAAAATTTATGCAAAATATTTCTGTTTAATAAATGAAAATTCTCATAACTATAATAATCCTTGTGCTCTTATGTTTTGATCAATCAGCAAAATATTAATTTGAACTGTTAAAAGTATATTTGTGCAGTTGAACTATATTAGCAGTAAGTAATCAAAACCCCAGACCCAAAGCAAATAAGGATCATTGCAGTGTTTCTTACATAAATAGTACATACACTATGGGACCCCACCAAAATAAAAGTCACCCTGCAAGCAAAAGTGATGCACTGATAATTATACATTTCAGGAAAGGGAAACAATGATGCAGGCATATATATTCATAAGTAATAGATGATACACTATCCTACATATTCGTAAGTATTTGATCTGGGGTTACTTCCTGCCCTTATGCTGTCTGCTATCTTCAAAAGAGAACACTTGTCTTAGTGGGAAGAAACAATTCAAAATGAGCACCAAATCCCAAGAGGAAGAGATTTTTCATCTTGAGAACATATTTATATTTTATTTTATTTTCTACTGAAATAATTGCAACAGTGTAGTATTTTTATTAGGCATGGCTCAGTGGTGGGATCCAAAAAAATTTACTACTGGTTCTGTGGGCATGGCTTGTTGGGTATGACGTGGCTTGGTGGGTGTGGCAGGAGGATACTACAAAATCTCCATTTCCTCCAGATCAGCTGGGAGGCAGAGAATAGATGGGAGTGGGGCTAGTCAGAGGTGATATTTACTGGTTCTCCGAACTACTCAAAATGTCCGCTACCGGTTCTCCAGAACTGGTCAGATCCTGCTGAATACCACCTCTGCCATAGCTAGAATGAAGTATATGAAGTGTCTGACTCAAGAAAACAACTTGTTTTTACTCTCTATTATGTAACATTGAGTCAAATGTAACCAAGGAAGAAATTAGTAAAAATTATATCTCTGAAAAATAATGTATACCAGATACCAGATAACAAATACCAAGTTTCATGCTCCAATATTACTGGAAGTTTATAATGATACCTTTCTACATAACATTTCTCTAGCCATACTCTCAAGTTTAAAAGATTTTGAAGGCTCTTTAAACACTTGCTATCTTGGACAAGCCAACAAACATTGATGCAAAAATATTGACAGTGACTAGCATATAGGTTATACACACTGTTTCTCAGATTTTTCAATTTATAGAGTCTAGTTTTAAAAAAAGGTTGCCAAGCATTTGATACTAAATTGCTGACATTCTTGATATGTATTCACAAAAAATGAATTGAATTAAATTAGCGGTGGTTTTGCCCTCAATAGTATACGTCTGCATACACTTCTGGGGCAATTTAATTCTTTCTTGTATTCCATGATAATTTTTAGGTGGCTATTTTTTGCAATTTGTTTGTATGAGTAGACTTATCTAAACCATATACCGTATTTGAAACAGTCCTCTTTTCTTTTATATTAGCCAGCTATAATCTTTTACACTCATTCATTGGTTTTCTTAATGTCCAATAATCTGTAATGTATTCCCTTTATTTCTTTCCATCCATTCATGTGACCTAGTGGAATATCCCTCCCCCCCCCCCAAAAAAAAATCTATTGTTGATCTTCACAATCTTTCTTCTGAAGATCGTGTATCAGGATGTCTCATGGATGCACTTTACCTCGTTTTTAAATTTGATGTTGAATCATTAACTTATTTTATTAAACAAACCAAGAATATTTCAACGTACAGTAACAGCTAGAAATGAACACAAATCTTTATTATACCCTAATAATATAGGTACATTTACATCCATTTTAGGATAAGAAGCACTATGTAGCATGCAGAAAAGGCGTAAGAAATAGTCAACAAAATGTAAAGACACAAAATAAGGAAATATAAATATGAATAAGATTATTAACAATTTATTTCGGTTCATTTGTAATTGAAACTAAAAAAATGGATATATTGCACCCATAACTGAATGTTTCCTTTGAATAACTATTCCCAGATATTTAAAATAATTCAAAGGACAGTTAAAAACTCCAATTAAGTTTTGAAAACATTGAGTTGTTCCAAGAGAAATTAGAATTGTCTAAATTTGCAAACAGCAGTACAGTAAAACTTTTAAAATATCACCATATCTGCACTTCATCTGATTAAGTAGTCTGGATGATTTACATATGTTTACATTGTTTACATCATATGCATCTTTTGTGTAATGATGTAATCATGCCAATGGTATAATCAGATCATTATTCAAATGAAATAAAATGACATAAATTGAAGCAGGTTACAAATTCAGATTTAACAAACATTTAGGAATAATAGATTCATCTCCCAAATAGTCTTTTGAATTGAGATTTTATTGTGTATTCAATTAAATCTTGGAATTTTGACATGAGACATTAGCAACATCTAAATTTGTAAGTTATTGTCAGTACTGGGATGTGTTTCAAATAATTCCAAGTCAATCATATTCTTTAACAGTTAAGAATACTGTATAATAAAGCTGGATAGCATATTTTTTAAAAACCCTGTAACGAAGAATTGGAGTATCACATATTAACAAAGCAATAGTTGAGTGTCAAAAATATTGTCTATTTCTCATCTTAGGATCAGACTAATTCAACAAGCACTACGTGTGCTTTAGTGTACAACAAAGAGAAGGGATTAAAACAGTTGGCCTGAGGAAAAATTTATTTATATGATAAGATGTCCACCACTGCTTTGTTTTCATTTACTATCCTTAAGTGAATTAATAAATATTACAAAATATTACAAAGATCACAGTGTTTAAAGATGTAAATATGACTCTGAATTATATACAAAAACTTTGAATCACTCTGGATTTATGGATTTAATAAGCATGGAAAGGACAGCCAGCCAAAAGATTATGCTTCAATATTGTATTGGAAAGATGGTGAGACCCCAAGATTTAAAGTCTGGGACTGTCAATATAATATGCTTTCCTATTTAATAATTCGTCCTCTATCAATGCAGTGGGAAAGAGTGATTATACTGTTCTGTGCAGTCATTTTAATGGCATGTTTGTGGCGACAAAGAGATATGATTAGATAATTATGGTTTTTTTCACAGCTTGTTTTTTTTTTTAATCTTAAAAAAATATTTGGGTGAAGAGAACGTCCCCCTCTGAGTTGTACTTTAAATTGTCCTTTGCAGATCGCACAGTTTTTCTCCTGCCTATAAAAGAATTTGGATATAATTTCTTATATAATTGTGAATAGAGCATTGTCCTCCTTGGAAGCTCTAACATAGTTCATTAGCTAAAGAACCTGAGCATTTTATAAAAGACATTGCAATAGCATATTGAGCTAATTTTCCTGTAACTTTATATAAGCTTGATAGCTTGTCCTGTCAGAGGACTTGACTTGTACTCTCTCATTAAATTAACGTATTAAAAACTTCCTAAAAAGTACATTTTGTTAAATTTGACATGACATTCGACTTTCTATATACCACATTTGTTTTACTCAAATGTCTACAGCTCCTGACATAACTCCTACATATCAGATTTATATTCTTATATTGGAACCATACTACTCAGTGTCCATACTAGTATTTGTAATATATAAAGAAGAACTTAAGGTAAACTAAGGCAACCTAACACCATTCAACTGTGTTAGATTTCAGTTCTTATCATCTGTAGCTAATCTAGCTAACCATCAGATTGTTGAAGTCTCAAAAAATGAACACTGGATGTAGGAAACTGTTGATTTTTTTCTAGCTAAATTACAGCTTTGATTAGTATTTTCCAAATTAGCACAGGAACTTCACCAAGATTTAAGCCCCTAAGAATTTCATTGTAAATAGGAACAAATATGTATGATTAACTTTTCACTAGCAGTTACTTGTTATAACTGTGACACCACAATACCTCTTACAATGCTAGGAACAGCAACAGTCCCTCAAAGATAGCATCCTCAGATTTGCTTGTTCTCCTGAATCCCCAACGTTCAGTGCAAGAATGTGTGTCTCCCAATTCATTGATGTTTTATAGTGGTGGAATGGGGTGGACAACTTCCTTTACAAAGCTGGCATGGTCACTAGGAATGTATTTGCTTTTATGTTTCTTTATTCCTATGTTCTTCAAGTCATTCTTTAATCCAATATTAGGGTTCTACTTCCCTCCTGTAAAATTTTTAATTGGGAAAATTTCATGATAACGGGACAAGCATTCCTGCTTAAAACATAGCAAACTATAGAATGTATATAGAAATCTAACATACATTTTATAATCCCATCAATTACAACATTCAATATAAGATTTTTGGCCTGGAAACCAGTTTCATGAGAATAAAAATGTTTCCAAAGAATGTAATTGTCTCACTATTTCCATTACATTCTCTGCCTTATGCGTTATTTACTGCATCTGGCAAAATTTCCAAAAAATGTAGAATCCGATTATTAAAATAGGATTGTTTGATAATAGTTTTTATGCTGCTATATTCTTTCTCTGGAACTGCAGCTTTGATTGTCAGTTGGACTACAAAATTTCAGGCACGTAAAGAACAGCGTGTAATGCCAGCCACAAGAAAAAATAAAATGTAGAAAACAGTACCCAAGGCTCCCCATGGCTTTTCATGGTTCACATAGAAAGCACAGGTACTATCAGGACAGCTAACAACGGTATCTTTCACCTATGGACCTAATCCAGGTAGATGATCAGTTGCAGGCCTGCCTATCTCCAAACTTCTCTTATGAAAGCAAAGATTCAGGAGAGTCTCCTGTTCTTCTTTTCTTCTTGATATTCATTTAATTTCTGCTGAAAATATGCTGCAGTTAAAACAAAAGGTGAATTAGTTATTATGTCTGGAACATGTAAACATCCCTTACAATAATCTCCACACACGACTTTGGGTCAATATTCATTTGATAAAAAATATGACTTCTATAACAATTAGGAAGCAATGGCCATGTGAGTCCCTGCAGTAAGAACAATAAGATAGGAATAAGTCTACAAAACATAGCGGGGAGGAGGTGGAAGGGATCTCCTCCTCCCACACTTGGCATATTTAGTTTTGCTCACATATCAAACCTTTGCCATTTGCTACATCTTCCTGTACACCTGAAGCATTCAAAGCAGCATCTCAAATGATGTCAGGGTAGCATATGGTGGAAGATTACAGTATATCCTCAGCAAAAACAAAAAAACCTAACGATCTATTTACCTTTAGAAGTTGGATTAGGGCATGACTGCTATTCTCAATCTATTCCAGTGGTTCTCAATCTTCCTAATGCCGCAACCCTTTAATACAGTTCCTAATGTTGGTGACCCCCAACCATAAAATTATTTTTGTTGCTACTCTATAACTGTAATTTTGCTGCTGTTATGAATTGTAATGTAAATATCTGATATGTAGGATGTATTTTTATTGTTATAAATTGAACATAATTAAAGCATAGTGATTAATTACAAAAATATGTAATTATATATTGTGAAATATTTATTTCTAATTACAAATAAATGAAATTTTGTCTGGGAAATCTAAGAGCAGGCTCCCGGCTCTAAGTGAAAAGAGTGCCTTTCTTTTAAAAAGAAAAAAGGAAAGAAAAACCAAAACAGCCACCAATTCTTCCTCCCTCCCTCACTCTCTCTCTCTATCTCTCTCTCTCTGTGTGTCTCTGTGTGTGTGTGGCTCTTTGTCTCTCTCCTCCCTCTCTCTCTGTGCTTCTCTCTGTCTGTCTGTCTGTCTCTCTCTCACACACACACACACACTGTGGTCACTCGCCTCCTGTTCTTCGGCTGCTGCACAAGCCCACATGGTGTGCGCTGCCCTCTTCTCTCTTGACAGTTGCCTTGTTTCCAATGGAGGGGGTGGGGAATGCATGCGTTTTCCTCCCTCTGCATGGATTTCCCACCCCCTATTGGTCCTGTTGTTGCTGGAGCCGCTTTTGCTGAATCCGGTGTGGTGGGACTCTTGCCATCGCTGAGAGCTTCGCTGGCATCCGCTTCTTGCCATCGCCGCCACGCCGGATTCAGCAAAAGCGCTCCAACAGCAACGGGACATGCTTGGGGAAGAGAGAGCCATAACTGACTGCCCGGGATTGTGTTTCTGCCACAGCTGTGAAAATGTCTGTTTTCCAGCCACAGGAGGGAAGGAAAGAAGCCAGTCTTTGGAAAGAGCCTCCCTTCCCCTCCAGAGAGCCCATGCCGAAAGACAGGAGGGTGTGGGCTGGTTTGAATGCGGGTAAGCAGGTGGTTTGGGGCCAGCACCTTCTTCACTCATTCGGGCAGGCAGAGAGTTTAGAGTTTTTAGAGTTTTATTTCATTTGTATGCTGCCCTTTTCCCTAAGGGGACTCAGGGCGGCTCACAACTCAAAAAGGGAAGGGGGGATACAAACAGTTTAACAAGAACACAAAACAATACATAGTTAAAAAGCACAACAATCATACCATTCGAGATAGGGGCAGCGAATCTTTAGCCCCAGGCCTGTCGGAACAGCCAGGTTTTAAGGGCTATGCGGAAGGCCTGGAGGGTGGTGAGGGTACGAATCTCCACGGGGAGTTCGTTCCAGAGGGTCGGAGCAGCCACAGAGAAGGCTCTCCTCCGGGTAGTCGCCAGTCAACACTGGCCGGCGGATGGAATTCGGAGGAGGCCTAGTCTGTGGGATCTAATTGGTCTAGTGGAGGTAATTGGCAGTAGGCGGTCTCTCAAGTACCCAGGTCCAATACCATGAAGGGCTTTATAAGTGACGACTAGCGCCTTGAAGCGTATCCGGAGACCAATAGACAGCCAGTGCAGCTCGCAGAGGATAGGTGTTACGTGGGTGAACCGAGGTGCACCCACAATCGCTCGCGCGGCTGCATTCTGGACAAGCTGAAGTCGCCGAATACTTTTCAAGAGCTGCCCCATGTAGAGCACCTCGGAGCACCTCAGAGAAAGAAAGGAGACTTGTGAAAAGGAGCACCTTCGCCCTCGACGATTGCATGTCTCCTTTCTCCACCCACCCGAACTAGCAAAGAAGACGGGCCACTATACTGCCCGCTCGCATTCAAATCAGAGAAGAGGGAGCAACCCACACCTGGGCTGTCTGTCTCACTCACTCACTTAATCACTCACTCTTAAAAGTACCTGGCAGTACCCTCGGAGGGCTTCGGAGAGCTTTGGAGGACAGCTTCTGCAGAAGCCCCAGCGAGTGAGAACAAGTTCCCGCCATTACAAAGTCTCCAAGGCTGTAATTGTATGGGGTGTGCGTACGCACCTATGTTTTCCACGGCGTGGAGCCATGGCAACCCTCTGCGCCGGCGATGACTCTGGAGCCCATCCGTGGGGGATTTCGAGGAACGCGAGGGGGAGTCTAAAGTTTAGAGTTCCATTGGTCTTAGTGACCCCTGTGAAAAGGTCATTTGACCCCCAAAGGGGTTGCAACCCACAGGTTGAGAACCACTGGTCTATTCTGTGAGAAGTTTCTGTTAACTGATGAATCATCTCTTTGTGATCAGAATGTTAATATCAAGGAAAAAAAGACATGGCCACTAGGGCCTAGGAATTTACCTTCTATGCACTTCTTGCTTTTTTCTGCTTCTTGAATAAATAATGAGAACATTTGAGTCTTAACAAATTTTTTCACAAATCTGCGGTTGGTCTTGGAGGTGATAGCCTTGCAAAATGATTGTTCTTGAAAGCTGCCTGTGCCATTTCTGCTCCATTTGATATATGCTGGATAGTGACCAATCATCCTCACAAAGAATTTTATAAAGGTGTCCGAAACATGTGTATTGAATTCCTCAGATGCTTGAAAAAGAAGAGGAGAGAGAGAGCATGTCAACATAAATATTTTCCCTATCTTAAAACTTGAAATGCTACCTCAGAAAATTCTACAAATCACATTGACTGGAACAGCTATCATATGGAAGCCAATTTAGAATGCCCTCATATAGGTTCCATCAAATTGTGTACAGTGCCTCAAATGAACATTTGAGATGCTTCCAGAATTGTGAAACTAGTCGCCCTTTCCTTTTCAATCAGATATACAGTCTTAAAATTTCAATCAGCACATTACATCCATTCATTAATAACAATCTAGTGATGCTAAAGTGCCTCCGAGTGCCAGGATAGCTACTGGGAATAATGGAATGTTCCTGGTCGTAAGGATTGAAGGGCCTGGATTTTGGAATGGGGCTGCCATTGAGGGAATAGAGGCAGGCCAAAGCATTATAGTGGTGATAGGTATTGGAAGATCTGCTAGGAGATAGGGAACAGGTCATTCTCAGATTAAAAAGCTACTAAAATACTAATATGAATAAGCACATGGCTGCAAAAGATTTTGCTATTTTGCTTATAATGTAGAAAAAACTTTATCTTTAAAAAATTAAAAGCCTTCCAATTTTATTAACATGAAACTCTACAAATTCAGACTTTCTGCCATGATATTTCAAGAAAGATATTGCAACAAATCTTCCTGAAAACATCATGAGATATTGATTCTATAACCAAGGCTTAATTTTAAACTACAAATCAAATCATCATCATGTAGTTCTTGTAGCTAATATTTATTAAACAAAAAGCTATTCTCATGATTTAATCTCTATGAATTGTACACTTTACGTAGGGTAAATCGGTGATATCTTTATCATTCTCCTTGTCTTAATGTCACCAAGTAAATGGCATATATGCAGCAGAAGAGTTGTATTCTATACTATAGGTTACAAGTCACTTGTCCTGGATGGATTAGACTCGAGATGTTTTCAGAAATAAAGCTGAGTGATTAGAAAATGAATTTGAAAAACCAATATCACAAATACATTCTATTTCATGTCTGAATTTTTCTTCACTGAATGCCTCGTTTATTGTGTTACCCAAAAGTTCTTGGGCCTATAAAACACAGGGAAATGGCATGAACATTTTACACCACCCTTTTATTTAGTGTCAGCCTCCAGGCAGCTGGCTAAAACTGAAAACTAGGGTTTCCTAGAGTTTCCTTTTAATAAAATTTATTGGAAAGGAATGAAATACACTGACAGAAATCTGAACGGTGGTATTGTTTTCATGTCAGACTCATTTTTTTTCCTTAGCTTGTTAATGTGGAGGCTTTTCCAGTTGTTGATTTTTTTACTAATGGTCTGTCTATGAACACGCAAGAGAATACTACAATTGTCCCGCTGATAGCTGAGAAATGTGTGGGTGAGTCAGGATGTGAAGTTTGCTTTAGA
The DNA here is from genome assembly GCF_009769535.1 of Thamnophis elegans. Classification (NCBI taxonomy): domain Eukaryota; kingdom Metazoa; phylum Chordata; class Lepidosauria; order Squamata; family Natricidae; genus Thamnophis; species Thamnophis elegans. The sequence goes on from NC_045545.1 coordinate 64,052,917, forward strand.
TGGTGTACCAGGCAGAATACAGGTTAATTTGTTTACTGAATTCCACAGTGACATGATTGGGCATATAATTTGGCCTTTCTGCTCAACTGCAGTTTTAGGCTGTACCTGTCAATCAGCTCTCTGCACAATGTCTTTGCTTGATGTAAACAATTTTATGTGATATACATGCAAATAATTCCCTTCAAAGTATGCATGACGCAGTACAGGAAGGGCTCATTTGGTATGCATCAAATACTTTTCAACCTCCAAAAATGAAATAGAACAGCGTATGGCAAGCTGCACATACACTCTTCCACCCTACTTTTTAACCTAACCTATTTATTTTGAAAGGCATCCTTAACTTATCAGAAACATACCACATATTTTCAGTTTCATTATTCTACATAAGGAAAGGTTAGCATTACATTATTCTACAGTAACTATATATTTACATATATTACTAAAATAGGATCAAAATATACTTTAAATATTTTTCAACTATCTTAATTCAGAACAATGAACAAGACATTGAATTTGGCATCCACTCCTATGTTTAGCCTACCATTGTTACTTCCAATTATGAATTTGGTGTTCTGGAACTGGTCCAAACTTTCACTTCTTTCAGCTTCTGGCAATTGTGAACTAGAGCCAACTGTTGAAACCACTGCTGTTGGAGGCCATATGGCGAATTGTCTACTGCAGCTAAGTTTCAAATTCTATTTGCCAATTTAAGATTTCTTTGACCTAAATCTGAGATTCTATAGTTGTCTCTCAGAGGTCGTCTGTCAATATTTATTTTGTTTTGAATTCTCAACATAATGCAATTGTTGCTCTAGTTATGGTTTTATTATTTTTGTTGGGTGACAACTTTTTGCTATTTTCACAAGTACACAGTCTCGTGCTTTAAAGTCTGTTAAAGTAACTTTGCTGATGATCTTAACATTTTTTCTGCTCTTCTGTAACCAGAAAAGAATCTTAGGTTGAAGAGTTATATGAGCAGTCAAAGGGATTGTCCTCAATATGTGGCCTATGAAAAACTTCACCAGGGAGCACTCCAGGCCAATCAATACTCTATTCCAAACTTCCATTAAAACTTAACAAACTTTCTTATCTGTTCCTTACAGTTTTATAAAATACTATTCATTTATTTATTGTTCAATTGCTTACTATTTATTGTCCAGTCCCCCATTCAATTTGGCTGGACTGTGTTAATATTGTTCCAAGACCTTTTAAAATTATACTATTTTTCTACTGGCAAAATGAAATATCTGTACATATAGCATCATGTAGAATATATAACCAGAAAATATATCTGTAATATAGTACCCAACCAAGCTGACGTATCTGACAAATTCTTTTCTGAATTCACTGAAAGCAACTATGTCTACCAAATTAACAAATGCCATCAGCTATTTTACACCATGACACGTCTAGAATGTCATGAGATAACAATGTGTTTTTTGTTTGTTTGTTACTTGCCCTTGCTCTAGACAAAGCTTGCACTGTTCAGCACAATTGCTACATAGTGCGTCATCCTTGATAAATGCAAAGTTTCTGAATTACTGACACATAATGCACCTCTTGATGTAATTTATGAAAGCAACTAAGCATTTATGGTTTCATATTACTATGGACAATAATCTTACTCCCAGCCATCACAAGATACCTTACACAGAAATTAAATCTTTCATAGACCAATGTAATTGTTGCAAAACAGATTCTAGTTACTTTAAACATCTCTAAGCTATTCTGATGGTACTACCCGAATAAAAGCCTGTCATTCCAAATATTGATTTGGGTAATGAATTCAACTAATCTACCCTTACATTTTGATGGAGAACTGAAAGACTAAATAAATTTCTCAAAAGAGTGAATACAAAGTGAGGTCAATATTTTGTTTTGAACATGGAACAAGCCTCTACCTTCCCAAGGATCTGCAAAACCATTTTAGGTCAGCCTATATTTGTATTCTAAATTTGTATTATAATACAGATTTGTATTCTTGACAGAATACAAATCAGGAACATTGATGATATATTTTAGATCCAATGGCAATTTTTTTCTAAGCCTAGCCATACTTTATTCTGCTTCAGTAAAAGTTCATGATGGAATTTTTTTTTAAAGAAAGCAAGCGGCTAATCATTCTTAGATGTGGTTGACTTCATAACTGATTTTCTAAGATCATAAAATTTTACTATATACAATATTGTTTTTATATCTTGCAATGCCCTACCCTAATCTACAAATCATTGCCATATGGTATTATTACATGGCAGTTATCTCAATAGCGTTGTTATTTCTGCTTCATTGGGAATATACTGTGCAAGAAATCTGAGCATCCCACTAATGGCTTATTAGTTCAACCTTAAGTTTTTAATTACTTCTGATGAAATGCTCATGTATCTCATTCCCGAGACTGGATATTATTTAAGTTAAATTTATCACTCTCCTACTGGGTTCTTTCCATCGCTACCTTCAATATGTCATGATCTTCTCACATGGAGAAAGCTATAATCATAATATCTAACATAAAATGAGCATCAGCTATATCATCAAACATGTCATTATTTTTCTCCTGAAACATTTCAGTGGTACAGTAAAAGAAAGACTAAAATATTTACCTTATTACTTTAGTGAAATATTATATATGTATTTATAGTGCTTACAGTGCTACAACTGATTCCACATAGAATTTGTGAAGTTTACAAGTATACGTATAATATCCATCACCTAAAACAAACAAAAAAATCAACATACCCTAATACTCAATACTCTAATGCTATCTAAACCCTCAATAAAATTCACAGCATTACCCCTTAAATGCTCTGCAGAAAAGTCTATTTTGATTGTCTTCCTCAATACATAGAGACAGTTCTGTCTCTGAGAAAAAAGTGCTTTTACTACTGCTCACCTAATCACTATTATTGTAATGCAAGAGGTGGCTCTGTCAACATTACTTTGAAATAAATGGCCTGGATAGACTAGTTCTATCTGAATCTGGTAGCCCAGAAAGCACCTGTCAAGCATAAATGAACATGATGTAGATGATTAATCTAAAGTAATGTGCCAGTCCTTATCTTTTTTAATCTAGAATAATAACTATACTTTTGACTTTGACCTCCAACAATGCAGGAACTGCAAAAAACACTGCCCTGCTATACCTTCAATAAGATATCTCAGAACAAACTCTGAGTGATTACTTTTCTTCAGTGATAACAATTAACCCAATGGATAGGTCTATTTACTTTAACCACAACACTATCTTTTTCTAACTGTTGTATCTTTCAATTTCTCTGCACAACCAAAGGTGTGCTTTAGGGCACTGTTTAGTTAACAATGTTTTAGTTTCCAGTATTCAAATTCTACATACTAACCAGTAGTAAAATTCATTTTTTTTCCACTACTGATTCTGTGGGCATTGCTTGGTGGGTGTGGTGTGGCTTGGTGGGCGTGGCAGGGGAAGGATACTGCAAAACCTCCATTCCCACCCCACTCTGGAGCCAAGTACTCAAAATTGCCTCTACCAGTTCTCCAAACTGCTCAAAATTGCTGCTACCAGTTCTTCGGAACCTATTGGATTTCACCCCTGATACTAACTGAAAATCATGTTTCCTTCACAGCAATGGACTAGCAGATAATCGGGTAACACAAAAATGAAAATGGTCTTCTGTTTGGTTGCATTTACTCTTAAAACAAGCTTCATCTGTTCATTATCTACTACTGATTGAGGCCAACATTTTAATTATTCAAGGACAACATTTTTGTTAGGATTATAACGAGATTTAAATAAAGCTAGGAAGCTGTTATTTTAAAAATAACAGTCTGTAATTTCAGTTTATAATTTTCTGCAAGATTTCTTAAGAGAAATAAAGAAGGTATCCATTTACAAATAAGGTACATACTTCTTTTATGCAGCTAGTCTAAATACACTTTCATTTTCTCAGTGCCACATTTTTTAAAATTTTCCTGAATTTAGGAATCTGCAGCCACTTGTGATAACATAAAAAAAATTGTCTTATACCAAGGAGATGCTGACTAATCATGCTTCAGAAACCTCTCCTTATTCTTGGCAGAACATCTAAGTGAAACGATATAGGATACTTAAGACAAGTTACACATATAATGTTCCGCTTCATATGAACTATTTATTCCAAGAGTTATTTTTTACGTTAGCAAAGCACAAATCTCATCATACACACACATTTATTAAAACTCATTGTCTTCTATGCTTCAAGCATCTTCCTCCAACCCGATACCTTCAAATATGTTGTGTTTCTTCCAACAGTTTCCAACCAATAGCGATAGTAGAGGGGAATTAGGGGATCTGAGATCTAATGATGATGAAAGACAGCCTAGGCTAGGCTAGGCTGGTACAGAGGCTAGGCAAGGCTGGTACAGAGAATGAACTTACTCTGAATGTTGTTGTTCATTGTTGGCAAAGACTGCAACATTTCACTTCTCAACTTGGGTGGCAAAATCTCCTCCTCATCTCCAACCTGTAGAATTATTTAAGAGGGAAGTTACATCAGTAGCCAACTGTTGCAAATTAGCACTTGCAGCATGGTAAAAGAGCCATAGTTCCTTACAACACCTGGAGGCCTACTCAAGAAGAAACTGGTCTTACTGTTAACTCACTAAAGCAGGGGTATCAAACTGGCGGACTGAGGGCTAGATGCATTACATGCAGGCCACACCCACCCCAGCTCCGTGAAGGGAAAAACCATGATATGTCATGTGACGGCAACGTGACATGGCAAGTTTGGCACGCATGCACTAAAGCTATTTTTAGCATGGGTTACAGATAGGCTACAATCTGGATAGTTATCCCTTGATCCTGACAGAGCATCAAGAAGAATTCAGGCAAGTTGGAATTTAGATGGTGAGGATAAAGAGTTTTCTGAAAATAAAACATGTCATAGGAAATGGGTAATAAGGAAAAGAAGAATCTCTTGTAATCAAGAGATTACAAATCAGGACTAAACCACATTAATTTTGTGGAGGCTTGGTGCTCTCTGAGCTTGATTATCTGCTAGAAGATGATAATTACCTAACTTAATAACATCTTCAAGCACTGATGATATTACCTGTTTGGATAATGAAATCTCGGCAAACAAACAACCAAGCCCAGATGGCATCAAGAAGTTCATAGTTCAACCCTGAACTATAGACATTTTCATGAACTATAGACATTTTCATCTATTGAATATGCTTCTGGCTTCATTTTAATTACCCTAGGGTGCTCCAAAATAATGGTGCCCAAATTTAGTACTAAATCTACAAAATTAATCTGCCCATTTTGTATTTTTAAAAGAACTAGCTCCTAAAAGGGGGACATTTTATCTCGAGCAGTTCTAGTAATCTCGCTGTATTTTTGCAAGTTTGCCCTGTAGTTTCAGTGGCTATTATAAATAGAGGTTTGTGTGTGTGTGTCTGTGTGTCTGTGTGTCTGTGTGTCTGTGTGTCTGTGTGTGTCTGTGTGTGTCTGTGTGTGTAGGAAGAGGGAGAGAGGGAGGGAGGGAGAGAGAGAGGGAGGGAGAGAGGGAGGGAGGGAGAGAGAGAGGGAGGGAGAGAGAGAGAGGGGGAGGGAGGGAGGGAGGGAGGGAGGGAGGGAGGGAGAGCTAAAAAAGTGAATAGAATGGATTTTACACCATTGCCTAGGAGTGCAGATCTAAGTTCCACAAGTGGTTACAATATAGGACTTGGATGGAACTTACCATTTTTAAGAATACTCCTTGGGACAGATCTACAACCAAGACCTAAAAAGGAAGCAGTACTTAGAATTATGTATTTAAACAATTTGTAGGGCCACCCATGTTTAAACTGTGTGGCAACAGTAAATCACAAAAACTATATGACAACAACTAAATCATCCTCCCAGAGTGCCCTAATACAGGGATTCTCAACTCCTGGGCTGTGACATATTACCAGACCACGTCCAGTTCAGACAAGCGGTGAGCCAGCACACACATGCACAGCTCAATTTGCACAAGCAGCAGGCTTTTCACACTAGTCCACTGCTCATGCATGGCAGGCCGGCGATTCACTAGAGTGAAAGGCCGGAGCACACATACTCACCAGCCCACCTGTTGCATGGGTCAGTTTCCCTCTCACCACCCCAATCACCCCCCCAGCCCACCAAGCCATAAAAGTTGGGGACTGCTGCCCTAAATAACAACCACAGGTTCTTACCACACTACTTTGGGTAAACAGTAGGTTTTAATAGAGACTAAGGCTAAAACAAATGTAGTTGTCTAAGTAATTGATAGGGATGATTAGGAATATTAAGAACATACAGAAATATCACTACAGCCAATCTTTCTCCTGGGGTTTGTCAGAGAGATATTGTCAGCTTTGGAAGCCATATTAACACCAGATGCTTCCATGCTGCCACATTGTTGTGCCTGGGAAAGCAGGACAGGGGATTTAGTAGACAGGGTGTAGTTAGATAAAATAGCATTCTTCTTTTCGGTCAAGGTCAGGGTATTCCTGCATCTGGAGGAGGAATAGTTGGAGTGATGTCTTGAGTTGGGATGGATAGACTGATGGGTGCATGGGATGGGTTTGGACTTTTGACTTACTGAGGGAAAACCCGTAACTTTCAGATTCGGGTTTTCCTAGATGTGCCTGTATACCTGTTCAAATAAATGGGAGCTTTGTGAAAATGCCTGTCTTGGAGTTTCATTGGAGTTGGGGTTTTCAGGAACACTGACAGATATAGCAAATGTTTGGTCCATTCAACTATCCTTGGAAACATGCAAGTCTGTACCTCTTCCATAGGCTGATCCAGAACCTCTGCCAGGTAACGCTTTTGGATCCCAACCATAAATGGTGTAGGACAGCAGACTGTGCTGAGAAGTGTCTCTGGAACCACTGGGATGTATGTATGGGCCCAAGTAAATGGATAAAGAAGAGCAGCAGCTGAGTGGATGCACGTGGAGAGGGAGCTGAAAGGAAGCCAATATTACAAAGTAAAATATTAAATAATATTTTAAAGCTAAGCAAAATATCTAAATAATCAGTTTACTTTGGTTCATAAATACCCTTTGCATGTTTATATTTTCATTGTTTAAATACATTGCCACTGCTGTCTTAAAGGATTGATTACAATACTGGATTACTGATTTTAAAAATATACAAATGTAATTATGCTCCTAACAGTAAAATATATTTCTACCTCATTCTGCAATTATTCTTAGCAAGGACTGGGGAAACTTGCTATTTCCAATAGCTCCAGAACTGTAAATAAAATGCTTCTCCCGACCTTTTGCTGCCCTTTGGAACAGAGCAAGAACAAAGATATAGCCAGCTCTTGAAGCAGTGAGATCCTTCTTTGTCGCTGCCCTGCTGTTTCATAGATAGGGAATTCTCTTGATGGAAATCCCAAAATGGGAAAGGTATGGTTTTATAAATGTAATAGATTCATTGTGAAAACCTCTAAGAAAACCTTCCAATCTAAAAGTTTTACTAAAAACTTTAAAGGACAGATACAGATCTCAATGGATAGTTAGGATTGCAGAAAAAAACAACTGCAACCAGCCTGCCTTCCATTAGGAACCTATATACTGCACGAGCCAGAGAGAGGGTTCAGGAAATATCTACAGATCCCTCACATCCTGACATAAACTATTTCAACTCCTCCCCTCACAATACCTCTATAGGGTATTGCATACAAAATAACAGACACAAAGACAGTTTTTTCCCTATGCCATTCCTCTGCCAAACACCTAATTCCCACAGCACTGTCTTATGCCTAAGGATATTTACCCATAGAGTAGGCTGCATTGCTATTATCCTTCTCATCTTTCCTATATCTTCTCCTATTGGTGTCTTACAATTTATTACTTTGTTGTTTGTATCTTATGATTTATGATTTATCACTTCGTTGTTTGTATGTACATTGAGAGCTTATGCACTGGAGACAAATTCCTTGTGTGCTCAATCACATGTGGCCAATAAAGAATATGTTAATAAATAATATTCTGTCTAACTTAACCATATAATGTCCCAACTACCAGGTCAAATCGAAATATTTATGTTATACATACCGTGTTTCCCTGAAAATAAGGCAGGGTCTTATTTTCTTTTGACCCTCAAAATAAGTACTTGGCCTTATTTTTGGGGAGGTCTTATTATTTTTGAGTTGCAGGAGCCCCTTAACCTCAGCCCGTAGCTCAAAGCTTAGCTGAGAGGGGCGCAAGTTCTGTCTCTGTTTCTGGCATACTCTTGCCAGCCGTAGCATCGCTGGGCCTGCTGCTCTTTTTGCGGCTGCCACTAAGAGAAGGGGCGTGGGAGCTATGGTTTGCAGGAACAGCCATTCCGCGTGAATGGCAGGTTCATGTGGGGTGCGTGGGGCAGGTGGGGGCATGTTTCCCCCTCCCCCCAGGAAATGGCAGGGACTGGGTGCAAATATTTTAGGGGAGGGCTTATTTTCAGGGAAACAGGGTATAAAAAGGAAACCTGTATGTATTTGTCCATCTGCCTTGTGAATATTTAACAAATGAATAAACCAAAATAATAACAAGTTATAAAATGGAAACCCAATCCAGAGTATATGCTATGCTCCAGTTCCACTGACTGCTGAAGCATAACTGACTTTTTGATTTCAATGGGACAAGCCCAAAATTGATCCCTTAGGCTTAGCATTTACCTAAGCTCATCAGCCAGGAAGACTATCCGTCTCTCCAGAACTACAGAGGCAAATATCTGAAGTATCTTCTCAGGACTGAGGCACTTTAAAAGGGCTTGAAATTCCACATGCTCCAGGTGAGAATCCAATGGTCGTGTCAGCTCAATTTGCTAAAAACATGACAACAGGATCAAGTTAACATAGTAATCATAGTTGAATACCGTTTGTCTAAAAAATAATAATTTTCACTGGGATTAAGAGACATCTTTTTTCCAGTTCTGAATAAATGGTCATGACAGCTGTAATTATGCCCTTAGTACCTAAAATAGGAGGCAATGTTAAAATATGGCTTAGTGCAATGAGATAAATGTAACAAGGTGCAGCTTCAATATTTGCCTGTGGTGTGTCTGATTCTACATTATGTATAAATTTGAGGGAACTCTGGTAAGGCTAAAATATTTTTTCATCTAAATCCATATTAAAATAAAATGTGTCTATTCTGCTTAGCTCAAATAAGCCACTGTTTAAATTAACAAGTGTTTTTCTAATTGTGACAAAAGTCTGGAAACACCTGATAGCACCTTTTCAGACTAACACTTTACTAAAAAGCATATATTTTCATAAAATGTCAAGAGTTACATCTCACTTTATCAAGTGCCTCAGTGAGTTGATGAAGAGAATTGTAGCTAATATTATGCAATTTAACACCATTCTGAGTTGGAAAAGATACTAAATCCTTCTGATTTTTGACTACTATATCATAAACAAACACAGTTCTCCTTCTCAATATTTTTGATACATACATATACATAGAGAGGGGGGAGGGGGAGGGAGGGAGGGAGAGAGTGAGAGAGAGATGAATATGTTTAATTTGAAAAAAATTGGAAGAGAAGTTTTAGAAAATATCTTTTGCTATTTTGTTGGTGCAGTACAATGGTTAAAATAATCTGTTTTCCCAGAAAGTCAGTTCAACATGAGGCTGGTACAAAGACGTTTTCTATGCCCATATAAGGTGAATAGAAAGATACAGATGCTTTTGAAGAATATGTTCTGCACACCCCATCAAACTCCTCCAGTTGCATGAAGCACTGAGCAAGCCAGGAAACCAAATACCAAAACGTCATTGTCTGATAGTTGACAGAGAGAAAACTCTAATACCAAAACAGGAAGTCAGTATAGCAAATCACACAGAAGACAATGCAACCGAGCAAGGAAAGTCTGTGTTTTGTGGTGGATTCTTGTGCTGTTGTGACAAGGAGGATAAAAACTGGATCTCTCCCTAAAGAACTATGAATTACACAAGAACCTCTCTTATGTCTGGAAATCATACTTGACAGTAAAACACATTCCATTTTTTTAAAGATTTGGCTGCAGTTACCAATCACCAATTATCAAATGCATCACTCGAAGATCAGGACAAGCATAGACCATGATATTTCTTAAACAACGATCCTTAATGTACAATTGCAAACTGAATATGGCAAAATACCACCCAAATATAATTAGGACATAAGTTTGGTTTCCTATTATTGCATTCTGATGTCTTGTCATCATCTGTGGATCCTAGAGAAACTTCTATGTGAAAAGGGCTTCTGTCTGTCTGAGAATGCTGAATCACTGATTCACATTTTATTATACTGTTCTCTTAGCAACTATTAACAGCCTTCATTCCTTAGATGACTGAATGAGTTTTACATGAAGTTCCTCTTGGTTAACAAAAACACGCTAATATAGAGATGATTATAGGTTATATTAAGTTTCACATTGTTTTTTTGCTGTGCTTAAAATGGGCGGTTTTTGAGTAGAAACAAACCATAAAAAGGAGCTTCTCATCTGCTCAATCCTCAACTAATTAAATATTTTCATATCTACTTCTAAATCTTTCATGCTGTGGCAGTTTCTTGACTCTCTGTTTCAATGAAACCAGTTTCAAAACCTCAATGGTCATTTCCTAATTTGTCAACCTCATTGAGGTTAAACAGTAGCACTAGTGGCAACTCCTTCCTGTCTGAGACGGTGAAGGAAAATGTCAAGTGAAGGAGAAACTGCCATTTTTCATGTTTTGGTAAAGAATTAGGAGTAATCCTTTAAGTATTTTGACTAATCCAATCTCTGAAAGGGAATTAGATAAAATTTAGTCCCCACCCTATTTAATCTCTATTTAAACTTCTTAGCAAGTAGATTATCGAATTCAGGTTTCCACTCCCAAGTTTACAGGAATGGATATTCTGTTCTTCTGTATGCTGATGGTGCAGCTCTGCATTTAGATCTTTTACCCATTACTGTAAAACCATCTGCTGGTAATTAATGATCAGAAAACCAAATGGTTGTTCTTGCCAGGAAACCAAACAGATTTAAATGACTTATCAAGGGGATGAAAATGAAATAGAATGAAATGATTGAATACTCAGGGGGACTGTTCCAGGCCACAATTGCTTCAAAGATGCATATGTTGTTTTACAAGCACAAAAGAATGCAAGAGCCATAAAGAAATGTATCCAGGTAAAAGGTAGGGACTGCACACAAGCAGCTCTGAAATTCTACGTAGCAAAACCTATGACCCAAACTTTCTGGTACTGACCAGGATTGTCTTTCATTATTCATTATAAATCACTTTGAGCCACACAGAGTTTTTGCAAAAACTCTTCTGGGTACCCTGATGCACACTTAATGTGTCCCTTAAAATAGAAGTAGGAAGAACCGAAAGTGGAGCCGTGTGTAGAGGTTATACAAAGGTTATGTACAGGCATGCGCAGCAAACTGTTATGCACCTTAGTGACCTATTACCTCAACTATCTATAAGCTCACCTAATTAGCAGAACCAAATACTACCAGGTAGTTATGTGAGATTCTACCCTGGCTGGGATGGTCTTAGAGATTGACAAGGAGAATAAGCCAATAAGATGCTGTTGCTACCTATGTTCTTGCTTTGCTTGTTGAAACTGTATAAAAGCCAAATAAACTCTGCAGAGGCACAGACATTTTGGACATCTCTGCTATGATGGATTTCTGAGGCCTACAGCCATGGACAACATTGTTAATACTCCCTTGTTGACTTAAATGCCACTTTTTCCTGATTCCAATAGTCCTGGAAGACCAATTTCAATCCTTGGAACAAAAGGCAATTTAGGTGACACTGAGCACAATTGCTCCTTTTGGAATGCAATCAGGCAAAAAGAATAATTAGAGAAATGGCCCTAGATATTTGTAAACAATTCACTATGGATTGGGCATGAGCAAACATATGGAAGGTATGATATTACTGATTGATACTGTCTCAAATGGAGGTCAGTCCTCTCAACTCAAACTTTTTACAGATTATACCTTGCTATCAATCAAACGAACCTTATTAATTCTATGGATGTTCAATTGTTTTTCTTAAAACCCTGTTGGAAGGTATTGGTTTATACATTTGCTTAACAGAATGATTTTAATTATAGTGTTTAATTACAAGTCATGTTAGAATCAGCCAAAGGTATTTCAAGTAGGCACACACCTCTGTCCCAGATTCAGGAATGAAGCTTTTAATGGTAACAGTTCTTCCTGGTGCTGGGAAGGGACATTCACGTAGGCCCTGCATGAAGGGGTAGACAACTGCTGCAGAGATCTGTCGCCTCTTCTCTACTTCATCCAAAATCTACAAGAAGAAAAAGGATAACCATCATTTTGCAGCTTCCCACCTCGACTCTTGATCATGGCTTTCCTCCTCCTGAAATTATTCAAAACCAGCAGTTTTAAGCAAAGTAATGATGTGCAATGAACAAGTCCTGATACCATCTCCTCCTGAATCATGTGTCTCCTTTAAATGAATTTCATCCTCAGAACCAAGGTATAGGAACCAAAGGTCAAGAAATAGTAACCGTGATAGATAATGGTTAAGCCAAGCTTGAAGAACCTACATGGATCTAGTCATTTTCATTCTCCTTTCACAAGAGGAATTGAGAAGGCATAGTGAATTTAGTTATATCTGGTCTTGAAAACTATGACTGAAGTGACATTTTAAATTTAGCTCAAAGCTTCTTGTATTATTCATTTGTACACCAAGTAACTCGAAATAGCTGAATTATCTGAACTGAGCTACTTTTTTCTGTATTCAAAATGCTATATTGCTTTTTCATTCTAATAATGGTGAAAATTTTCTAAATGAACAAAATATATCCCAATGAGTAGCCACAGCTAATTCCCAAATATCTGGGATGAGGGGCCTGACTTTCTTTCCTTTTTTTTCTGTGAAAGATCAGAAGAAAAATATAGAAAGCTAATCTTATGATGAAACAAGATTAGGAACAGCAGAACATTTATTTTTGCCTGTGCTACCTAACAAAGAGTTTGATGTTTTTTTGTATTTCGGGCAACAGACTACTTAGAAAACATACCTTTGAAAATAGTCCAAAGCAACCAAGACAGCTTACAATGCAATAAACTTCAGGGAGACGAGCTTCTCGTCCAGAAGGCTGAAAAGCAGTGTTATGTAGAGAAAAAAAAATCACCATTAAATTTTCCTTTTAAATTCAAATTAAATGTCACTATTAAATTACACATCTATATTATGGAAATATACAAAACCATTATAGCAAATATATTTGCTTAACTAAGTTTCCCAACTTTTGATCCAAGGAACAGTGGCATTCCAAAATAATGTTGATAGTTTCTAGTGCAAGTTCATAAGTATATAGTTAAAACTTGGGAAATCTGGGAAAATTTGGTTTTTTATCTTCAAATCTTGGAATCTTTCAGGCAAGTACATGGTAATGTTACCAGATTTTATATGACTGACTTTCTCATTCAAAAGCATTCCATTCCATTTTGGGATTCCATGGGCTATCAAAACAGGTCATTTGTGCTATGGAATCTGCGGCATTGTGTTACTGACATCAAGGTTATAAGATGGTCTTCCAATGCTTTTAAAGATGACTGAGAGGTTGCATAATATAGAAGTTTGAGAACTGCTGGCACAAATCACAGGCAAGTTTAAACATCTGAAACTTGTTTTCTTGATTTCAGAGGGGCCATATAAATAAGCTAGTTTATAATATGGCCATTGCAGAGTCAGGATTACATCTGTCCTTTACTACATGAGTCAGATTTTCATAAACATACACTTCATTCAATATGAAAAACAAATAAACCAAGCTCCAGATCAGCACAGTGGTTATTGAAGTGCTCTGACTCACTCACTTTCTTAATCTCTCATTAAATATAGAACATAAGAAAGAGACATTCCTGGATGATTTTCTTTTTTCCAGAGAATGTGCAAATTGGATTTTAAAGAAGGAAGGAGCCCAATTTACCTACAGTGAACAAAACAAAAAACGTTTACTTTTCACAAGCCGGTTCAACTAACTAGAGTTTTTTTTTTTACTAAATACAGCTCAAACCTGAACAACTTGAACGGTATAGCTCTCTGCATTTTCAAAAGAAAAGCAGGGAAGATTGGGTGTGGGAAGGAGATCTTAAAGCTGCACCCTGTTCACTTACATGAATGCCTGTTCAACCTAAATGGATCCAAAATAGATGAATGGTCATGCTTAGCTTGTCCCAATTTTTTTCTTGATGCCTTTCTGCTAAACCCCTACAATTGAAATGGAGCTAAAGGATTGTGAGACCTTTTCCCCAGTTTAAGGTCAAAGCTTTAAAAATGTTCACCTTGGTGCGGAAGCAGCTTCTGTTAATTATTACACAGCCCTTCAAGTGTGCAAACACTTTAATCCTTTTTGGATATTGTGCCCCACATAATTGCAGGACAGAGAGAGTAAGGTTCCACTTGTTGGTACTGACCCAGCCACTGTCCACGGCTCTAACCTTATACATATAAGAGTGTGTGAGTGTGGGGTGGGTGTGTGGGTGTGCATGCGTGCGTGTGTGCGTGCAGACCCCTAATTTATTATGTAGATAAGGCCCTGAGTCATGGCAGCTTACTCATTAACAGAAGTTTATTCTATGGCTGAAACTGTTAATCATTATTTTATACAATACATTAATTGGAAGATACTTTGCAACCTAAAAATTGCTATGTATGTGTGTGTTTGTGTGTGTGTTCCAGCATAACTCTGGAACGCCTCGAGCAATTTCAACCAAACTTGGTACACAGATTAGTTACTCTCTGGAAAAAAATCTTGTGGAGGTAAGACACCCCTGAAAACCTTCGGTGTGTGTGTTCTGTTAAGATGCAGCCTGTTGTGCCTTAAAATGACTTCTACTGTACTGCCGTAAAATAGCTTCTACTGTACAGCGCAGTGGAGTTGCTGTGGTAATGGCTTCACAGTACTCCACAAGGGGGTTCCCTCTGGTAAGGGGGGAGAATCCAACATTAGAAATTATGTTTGGTCCGGACATTTTCCCCCTTAAATAAATACCCAGGCAATGCCGGTTTATCAGCTAGTTTTTCTTATTTATGTTTATATCATGATATCCCATTCATTTGGTGAACTATTGCCTAAGAACATACAAAATAACTATTTCTTTTAAATTTATTCATTGTGCAAGCTGGAGCTTCTGAGATTTATCCTTTTACCATTTCCAGCCCAAGAGACAGCTGTGTCCTACGGGACAGAATGCTGGGCAGCTGCTCAGAATGTTGCTGACTTCTCCATTCTAAGCTCCCCCTTCCTCTTCCTTCCTAATCATCTGAGCCAGAGGGAGCTTTTTAGAAGAGTTTGGGAAGAATCTCCAAAGTAATGCACTGCAAGCTTGCCTTAACTTTTTTTTTCTAATTACATCTCTAAAATATAGAAATAATTTCAAAGTTTGTTTTTTGTAAATATCTAAAGATTAAGCAAACTCCAAGAAGCAATAAAAGAAATGTGAGCAAACAGCTCTTCTTTATGACAAAAGCACTTAAAGATTGTGAGGGACTGATGCGAAAAATAAGAAATAACAGGAGAAACTAAGCTGGTGAAAGCAGGGTGGAGCGAGCTACTGACAGGATGAGAAGAGGGAAATGTGCACTCAGCTGCCACCTGTTTTACTTCGGCTTTTCTCAGTGAACTCTGTGAGTCATAGGACATATGTTTTGTTTCATTTCAGACTACCTGTTAACCCACCCACTTATTAAAAAGGAAGCCACAACTGGCTTCAGTTTCTAAAATGTGGTAGTTGTAAAATGTTCTAAAATCTACCTCACAGATCTCAATATAAAAACGTATTGTTATGTGTCAGGCAGGTACCAAAAAAAGGGAAAAGGATAAACTTGGAATACGTGTGTGTGTGTGTGTGTGTGTGTGTGTGTGTGTGTGTGTGTAAATCAAGAGTCCTAGAGTCCATCTGCAAATGGAACCATGTAACTCAATGCAAACGAATGTATATGATAGCATCAAGAGAGTAAAAGAATTGAAATGGAAATGGTCTGGTCACGTAGGAAGAACAACTTATGGCAGGTGGGCCAAGGCAGTCATAGAATGGATTCTACTTGATAAAAAGTAATCCCAAAAGAGACCTAAAGCAAGATAGAACTACAATGTCAGCAAGCACCCTGTTTTCCCAAAAATAAGACCTCCCCGGATAATTAGCCCAATCAGGCTTTTGAGCGCATGTGCTAAAATAAGCCCTCCCAAAAAATATTGCAACACAGCAGCAGCCATGAGGTGACCCCACTCACCGTCTCCTGCACCTCAAAAATAATAAGACCTCCCCGAAAATAAGGCCAAGCACTTATTTCAGGGGTCAAAAGAAAATAAGACTCTGTCTTATTTTCAGGGAAACACAGTATTACTGGCCCAATTGGCAAAAGAAAGCTCCATACCATATTGGTTTGAAGCATGTGGAACCTGCTTCATCCTGCAGTGGATAGACTATGCTACTCAGATGCTACTACTTGTCCCTAACTCTGCATATCAATTCAGTGTTCAGCCTCCCGCAAAAATTTGTTACATTCTAGTGTCTTTCCCATACAGCCACTTTTGCTATTCTTTCCTCCTGACTAGGAGCCTGGAGGGACATAATACGCAAATGTTGCTGCTTCCATAATGCACCTTTACCACACATCTGAAATAGCCATACAGCT
This sequence comes from Thamnophis elegans, assembly GCF_009769535.1. Taxonomy (NCBI): domain Eukaryota; kingdom Metazoa; phylum Chordata; class Lepidosauria; order Squamata; family Natricidae; genus Thamnophis; species Thamnophis elegans. The sequence continues at coordinate 64,069,524 of NC_045545.1, forward strand.
GAATCACATGACACTACAAGATTTTTCAACATCACCAAATGTAGGAAAAATTTTCTCTAGCTGCCATGCAGAATGTGTCAATGGTTCTTAGAAGGCCAGGATTTGGGCACTGCATCCAATAATTATGCCCCCACACAAAGGACTTCCAATTATTGACTTAACGGTCACTAAATGGCAGCAAAAAAGTTCTACGGATATTCTCAGTCATCCAGGTCATGGTTATTCCAAAGGTGCTTTTTTTCAAAAGGCAACTGGGCTTTCTTTGTTTTGCTTGAAACAAAACAAAGCTTTGCTTGGATGAGAAGTGAAACGTTTTAAAGCAAAAAAAAAAAAAAAAAAAAAGGAAGTCCAGCTGCCTTTTGAAAAAGCACCTTTGGGAGTTTCTTAAAATTGTTGATTGTTGGTAATCAATCTACCAACCAAGCAACTGATTGACCACTAGATGGCAGCAAAGATTTAGTTGCATTTCTTTGTTGCCATCTGGTGGTGGAAAGTTGCCAACATTTACCTACTGTACAGTATAAATATTATGGAAGGTCTGAGAAAAAGTTTTTGCTATATGTCATGGATAAATATATTGTTCTGCATTTCAAAATATAGCCTAAAACTGATCATGGAAGCCATAATGGTCTCCTGCAGAGCTAAAACAGCACTGGCTCACAAGTGCTGCGCCCAGCAACCAGGTGAAGGGGTTGGTTCCATGATGGCCCAATTGCAACCAAGCAGATCATCAATCCTGGTCACATCAAGCACCTCTTTATCCCTAGGATGTCCACACCAGTCCACATCCGCAAGTTTTTACAATTATTCAAAATAGCTACCAAATTATCTACTTCAGGGAAAAGCATTACTCTTATAAAGATCAGTAGTAACTACTATTGTTTCTTTCTTCCCCTTAATTAAAATATGACATTATCACAGTGAATATATAAATTAGGCTGGGGAGAAGCTTAGAAGAATATAATAAAACACTTCAATTTTTTCCAACTTCCAAAACATATTTTGTCCCTATTCTTCCTTCACTTTCTCTCTCTTTATCTTTTCTCTTATCTTATCTGCATAGCATTACAGAAAAACATGTATTTACAAAAAAAAGTCACTTCACTCCTATAATACTCTAGCCCAAAGATGACTAACCTTTTTTTTCTCAGGTGTGTGTGGGTGCCCACACCCATAATGCAATTCCCCCCGCGTGCTTCCCCTGCACATACGCAAGCAACTGTCTCAGACTGCCCCCCTGCACATAGGCACGCAACCCCCCCCCTGCGCTCCCCCCCCCCCGTGCATGCAAACCCCCATGCCCCGTTTTGGGCCTAGCATGCCTCCCTGAAGCCTCCAGAGGCCGGAAACTAACAAAATGTGGACACCACTGTCATAATTAAACTAATTCAGTACAAACATCCTTTTTCCAATTCTGTATTTTATCCATTTGCTCAATAACAACTATGATATAATGTGGCTTCTGAGGATACAGGAATGGTCGGAAGCCAAATATTCTTCCAAAGAATAGCCTGCTCAAGCTTTAAATGTGAAATGTGGTATTTTTCAGATTGTTGGACTAGAAATCCCATACCTGTGGATTATGGAAGGTTGTGGAACTTGAGTTAGGAAAGCGAAGCAAACTACTCTGGGCCATGTGGTATGATTCTGGATTAGTCACAATTTTACAAGTGGCCACAATTCAATGCAGTCACTGAAAAAATGGTGGCTGCTTCCAGGATCGCACCACAGGGCCCAACAATGGGACGCTGCCCTCCTTCCCTAACTCAAGCCTGGAGCTCCAGAAATCTTTGAAAGGTAAGTGTGCGATGCAGGGTGAGGAAGTGTGGGGTAGGAAACAGACCTAAGGTATTTGGGGACCCAGCAGGGGGATGGAGGGGAGATAGGCAGGAGGCTCTGAAGCACCTGCATCTTTCAGGATCAGGTTGTAAGTAGCTTTGAGGGTGGGGGGGGGGGTCTGCTGTAATTTTGAATGGTCACTAAACAACTAGTCATAAGTCAAGTATTATCTATATTAAAGTTTTCTAATTTATCAAAAACCAGGCACTAGCAGGATGATTCAAATAGACAATAATATTTTTTAATCATGATGAAACATTTATTTTTCTGGCATTTTAAAGACTTATTTATTATATGGAAAGGTATGACTGCATGGAATGTATTGCCTCAATTGTATTGCCTCAATACCTCAGCCAAGTAAAACTCTTAGCAAGCCAAATATTGTTTTCCAAAACAATAAAATTAAAAGAGGAAATACTCACCAACAGTCTCCTGCAGTAGCCGATTTTTCTACTCCCATCAATATTGGTAAGGACAAAAGAAAAAGTTTCACTGCAAAGAATAAAAGACATAAAATGTTACTAGTTTTATTTGTTTGTTTATCATGTTTATATAGCTCCCTGTCTCACAGAACATGACTCTGAGCAGTGTACAATGAAAACTAAAAATTGGGGGGGAAATCTAAATTAAAAACACCAAAGTTACCAATGACAGAGTAGCACATAGAACTATCATGATAGGTGATATAGCCATTTTACTAAACTGGAAGACCACGTAGGCAGTGCACATGCGCAAAATGAAAACTGGAAGTGTAAGCCGCCCAGAGTGTGCATGCACATTGGGCAGCTGCTCTTCTGGTTTCCAACGCTCCCCTGTGTGTGAAGACCAGCTGGCCAGTGTGCCAGAATCCAGAAGAGCAACAGGCGACGGCTTGCATGTCCAGAGAGATGGCTCTGCGTACCATTTGCGGCACGCATGCCATAGGTTCACCATCATGGAAATAGGCTATCTGGGAGATGACCAAGATGACGGTGAGGAGAGCTTCCTGACCCAGGAATAGGCACAACTGGTAAAAATACAAAGTTGTGCAAAGGCCTTCCTAGTCACAACTGACAATTGTTTTTTGAGCAGGAGTCATGACTCCAGAAGGCTGTCCATTCTGCACACCAGGTCTGTTTGGAGCAGTACCATCCTATACCAAAGATGACCCCTAAACCGGAGCAAAAGCAAAACCTAGAGCCACTCAGCCTTGCCAGGGTTCAGTTGAAGCCTGTTGTTCCCCATTTAGGGTATCATAACTGCTAGGTACCAGGATAGAATGTCAGCAGCAAAATAGGTATAAAATCTATTGGGACTAAGGTAAAGGTTCCCCTCGCAGAGATGTGATAGTCGTTCCTGGGTCTAAGAGCAGTGCTCATGTCCGTTTCAAAGCCGAAGAGCCAGCGCTGTACAAAGACGTCTCCATGGTTATGTGGTTGGCATGACTAACTGCCAAAGGAGCATGGAACGCTATTACCTTTCCACCAAAGGTGATCCCTATTTTTCTAGGTGCATTTTTATGTGCTTTTGAACTGTTAAGTTGGCACAATCTGGGACAAGTAACAGGAACTCACTCCGTTATGCAGCGCTAGGGATTCCAACCCCCGAACTGCCAAACTTTCTGATCAATAAGCTCAGCATCTTAGCCACTGAGCCACTGCGTCCCTCTATTGGGACTACTATACCAAAATTTCCCAAGAACTCCATTCTGATTGATTGTTAGGATTTTTAACCCTATCCACAAAGTCAGGAGATTGCCTAACCATGTATAGTTAAACCTCAGAAAAAGAAATCTCTAGGAACATTAACTTATTATAATTACCAATTCTAATTCCCTTTGTGATGCCCAGAGCAGTGTACGAAAAAGCATGATAAACCATCTATTTACAAAACAGCACCAAAACCCATCTAATCACCAAACTATTTATTTTAAAACGCTCCCTTGAAACACAACAATAGAAATATGCCTACTTCAAATAAAATTCCATTAAAGCAGCCTATTTCCTCCTCAGTTGGCATCTTTGGGAGGGTTGCAGATCATCTAAAGTGCTGCTCCTGAACATAAGATTGCAACCTTTCTCTCCTCCAAAGTGCCATTTGTACTCGGGGATTCAGAACACTCTATTTGCTACATACAGGAAGCCACCAAATTAGCATTTGTTGAAGATCTTCAAAAACAAAAGTGGGAAAGTTGCCGAATTTGCTTGCTGAATAACTTATCAAATAGATTTTCTCAAACAAGCTGTACTGGAAACGCAAGAATAATAATTCTTCATAAAAAAGGGAGGGAAGAGATCCAAAGTACATACTGATTTAAACAAGAACCATTTGTTTCAGTGGTGGGATTCACTTACCTTCCCTACCGGTTCGCAAATGTGAGTCCCCACGCCACCTTCTGCGCGTGCTTACCACCTTCTGCACATATGCAAAAGGTCACACATTATGTTGGGGCGGGGGGGGGGGGTGGAACCAGAGACAACCGGCTGAATACCACCTCTGATTTGTTTACTCAAGTATCATATATTTATTCCACGCAGTGCAGTCTGCGTGCAATCATTCTGAACTGATTGATATATAGAAATGAGGAAAATGTTACCGTTGTTTTTATTTTGTTTTGATGGCACTCAACATTAGGTATACTTGGTCTCTTGTAAGACAGTTCTACAACCTTGTTGTATACTATCCCAGGACAGTTACCTCTTATACTCCATGAGGGGTGCCCATTCATTACCATTTGGGAAGCAGAACAAGGGAATGGCCTGAAGCAACCTTTCCTCTTCTTCACGCTGCCCTCTCAGTAGATTCTCACGCTGAAACACAAAGCAGAAAGTAGATAGAATAAAGTTGTAAGGGAAACTTTTTTGCATTGATACTTTCGACTCAGTGTTGACTCCTGAAAGTGCCTGGACAAGTCCCTGTAGTTTTGGCAAGATTTTGGAAATGGTTTGCCATTGCCTGCTTTCTAGGGCTGAGAGGAAGTGACTGACCAAAGGTGACCCAACTGGCTTTGCACCTAAAGCAGAATTAGAATTCACAGTCTTCTGGTTCCACGCCTTAACCATTACACTAGACTAGTACTTTCCTTATGACTTAATTTAAAAAAAAACCAATGTCTGGGTTTGTTAGAGATGCAAAAGTGAAAAACCACAAGTAAAGAAGTGTCCGCTAACATGAGTCCGCTTACAGACTCGTATTTAATTGTGTATGGTATGTATACTAATGTATAACTATTTTTGGAGACTTGAAATAAGGCTCAAGGTCATCCACTTTTGTCAGGACTAATGTCAGAAACAAAACTTTCAGTTCTTTTAAACAGATAATGTAAAATTATAAGATAATATTCATAAATCACTTTTTACATTCTCAATTGACATTCAATAATTATTATTAGCAATATGTAGGCAAATATTTTTTATAATTTCTTTTCTAAATTCATGGTTCAACAAAAACATATTTTTAATCTCCATATAATAAATATTAGTCTGTCTTTAAAAATATGATTGTCTCTAAGAAGAAACAAAAACTGGTATTATATTTTTAGACTCTTTACTCGGTTCCACCACAAAACTGCGATGCCCTTATCCGCGCCGACATAAACGCGGAGGCAAATCCACGGCATCTGAAGCGCTAAGAAAAAAACGACCCTACCGCCGCGACAACAGCGCGGCGACAGAAGGGCGTTCTACATGCTTCGTTCTTTGCCTCCAAAGGTAGCCCTCCTCCTCCAGCTGACAGCGGCAGCGGGCACGGGGCAAAGCGGGCTGCCCAGCAGCAGCAGCCCGCAGGAAGGGTCCAGCTCAGCCGCGGGTGGCAGCAGGAAGCCCGAGCGGGGCCGGCGACACCGGCGGTGGAGGAGGATGTGGCAGCGGCGGCGGCTGAGGCTCTCCCGAGGCCGGCGAAGCGGGCTTGCCCGGCAGCGGCCGCTGCCCGTCCAAGGAGATGTTGTTGAGGAAGAAAAGGGCGGCCTGCCTCCGCTGCGCAAGCCCGCTTCGCCGGCCCTGGGAGAGCCTCAGCCGCCGCCGCTGCTGCGTCCTCCTCCGCCACCGGCGTCGGCGGCCCCACTCATCCCCCCCGCAGGCTTCCTGCTGCCCCCCGCGGCTGTGCTGGACCCTTCCCGTCCACTTTGCCCCGTGCCCGCTGCCGCTGTCAGCTGGAGGAGGAGGGCTACCTTTGGAAGCAAACAACGAAGCATGTAGAACGCTCTTCTGTCGCCGCGCTGTTGTCGCGGCAGTGATGACGTCGCGGCTTTAGCGACGTGATTTAATCTCCGCTATTTTGCGTAGCGCGGTTTTGTCGTGCCACGTCTTTACTCAGTGGTAAAGTAGATGTTTTGTTGGGGGGGAATCCAATTCACACTCTGGCATTTCCAAGTAAATATCAAACATTAATTAATTACACTGTGATATTTCCCAGATGTATATTTAATAATTTTTTCCTTCTGTCATGTTAAAAATTACAATCTGATTTTAGTGTTTGGAAGCTCATGAAGGTCACTTCCAAGTGACTTTCTGGAGGCTACATGTAATCCCAATGCTGTGGGCTTCTGACACAGAAGATAATCAGAAAATACCAAAAGCAATAGTACTTAGACTTATATACCGCTTTACAGCCCTCTCTAAGCAAAAGATCTGAAAGCTGCTTCTATTCAGAATAAACATTACTATTCTGACAGTGTGATTCAGTATACAGTTTCCTAGACCCCATATACATACAATCTGGTTTTTACTCACCACTAAGCAGGGTTTTTACTAAAGGAAAAAAAAACAGTAAATGACTTGCAGAAATTTAGACATGCTCCTACATACCTTTCCTTCTATGTGCACCCAATCCTGAAGCAGAACTTCATTTAAAGAAACCTTCTCCTCAACAAAATCTAAACAGATCTAGGGATTTCCCCATTTGCAGCTAACCACAGCACAAAGATATCTAGCAATATCTTTTTCAGGGCCCCCTTAATATTGCCATTATTGTGTTTTATCTCAGCCCTTGATTGACATAGTTGTAAATCGGTATTAGTTTATTTTCCTTAATACTCCAACTTTGTCCAAGGACAGCTTTAAGATATATAAAATCCACTAGACTTTGTCACTCCTTCCTTTGAAAATAAATCAGATGACTGGCAGCAATGTGAAAAGAAACAAAAGAAGAAGGGCAGGTTCAGCAATGGAAAAACTAAATGTCATTGTGTTATACTTTCTCGGGGTGAAAGGTGGATGAGTTGCATTTCAGCTCAATAATAGGGAAAGGCTTCTAAGTTGATTATTAATCTAAGCAACAGATGCTGTATTTGATGCCTCCAAAGAACATCTTAGGAGCAAGGTCATACCCGTAGTAAGACATTTAAGAGCACCTGCTCAGGAAAGAAAGAGAAGTGGAACAACAGATTGCATCTTAAGCATCTTGTATTCACATCTGGTGGTTTTGGTGGCTTGCGTCATTTTGCAGCCAGTTGCACCAAGGCAAGATAGATTTTTACGTTATTCTTAAGAAGTAATCATATGTTTCCTTTTGCTACATAGGCTGAGTGATGAAAATATATAGTCAAATAAAATGAAGTTGCTGCACTATGAAAGGGACCCATATGAAGCAAAGCCACAAAGCAAAAGAAAAGATGATGAGGCCCAGATGATGAAAAATAGAAAATAAAGGACACAGGAGAGGATTACTTTGGGAAACACGCAATTAGACCAACACAACCTAAGCTTTAGCAGACATCCATACATTTTTTTTATTAGAGGACAGATACATTTCATGTACTCTCGAATAATACAAACTGTTTGGCCATTCCAATATTGGTGCCTTCTTTATATCTATGTTGGCTAAAAGTTGTCCTGCAAAAGGTTTCTTAATTTTATCTATCTAGAAGCTCTGACATCAATCAACCACTCTCCCTTAATGCCTTGAGATAGGCTTTAATAAGGTAAAGATTCCCCCCACACAGATGTGCTAGTCGTTCCCGACTCTAGGGGGCGGTGCTCATCCCCTTTTCAAAGCCAAAGAGCCAGCGCTGTCCAAATATGTCTCCGTGGTCATGTGGCCAGCATGACTAAATTCCAAAGGCACATGGAACACTGTTACCTTCCCACCAAAGGTGGTCCCTATTTTTCTTCTTGCATTTTTTTATGTGCTTTCGAACTGCCAAGTTGGTAGAAATTGGTACAAGCTCAGTCCATTACGCGGCGCTAGGGATTTGAATTGCCAACCTTTCTGATTGACAAGCTCAATGTCTTAGCTACTGAGCCACAGTGTCCCTTAAAGGCCTTAATAGCAGGTACTAATGTGGATTTATTCCGTGTTGTCCTTCAGCAGTGCTCTAGGCATCTCTTCAGCCATTTCATTCCTTCAACTTATTGATAAACTCCAAAGCACCACAAAACACTGGACAGCATCACTTACTGAGATGTACCACTGAGTATCATCCACACATTCATGAAAGCTTATCTCATGACGAGGGATAATCTCACAGAGAACCTTCACGTAGATGTTAAAAAGTGGAAAGAGAACACTGGGTGAAATGAAATTGGGGCACAGACAGCCATGGCTGTTGCTGCAGGTTTTGCCACATATTTATCTCTGAGAAATATTTGAAAGGCCCCTTTCTCCACAACGTTCTAATTTCTACACATGATGGAATCATTATGTTCAATACCTTACCTTTGGAAATTGATAGGTAATCTTGGGCTCATAATTTCCCTTTGTGTCCCTTTTAAGTGAGACCACAACCAGATATTCAAAAAATGGGTGTCCAACTGAATGAGAAAAACTGCTTCTTTGTTTCAGCCTTACATCAGCACCAGATTTGCTTTCTGTAGGATTTACATCCTGGGAGTCACCTGTAATGCAAAACAACAGCAACGCTATCACTTATAATTTGAGAAATGTAAAATGTAGAAAGATCAGACGGACATTCCATGTCAAGGAAAGAGAATTATCTGCCTTGAAATAAATGCTTCTAAAGGTAGCAAACTGAAACCATTCCTCACCATTTTAGAACCTATCTGCTGCCTATAGACACATGCAAGTGCATAAACATTTGCCCTAGCTTCTTATTAGTAATGCATAGCTAGCAAACCTTTATAGCTATCAGGCACATTAACAGTAGCCTCACCTCCCATCCTTATTACCTGTTGCTGCACACATCCTCAGTCTTTATATAAAATGTCCCCAAGAAAGCTTTGATGATCTGAACCATCTGCTCACAATTTTTGTCTTAGGGTTCCTGCCTTCAAAATAACCTGCTCTGAATCGAGAGTATTCTACGTTCACCTCTACGCTGACACCTGGTCTCTTAAATGCCTTCACTGGCATCCACTTGGCAGGTAGATCCTACATAAACATATCTTGCTTCCTTCAGGGTTTCCTGGAATGGATGCTGTTATTTCTATGGTGGCAATTTTTCATTAAAGTTGCTTTCAACTGTGTTTAATTGCATTTGCCTACCACTGTCTAGTAAGAATCAGAAAATCATTATAAATCTTTATCTATGGATCAGAAAGGAAGAAAAGAAAGAGCAGAACAAGAGTCGTTTTGTGTGGGAGATAAACAAAAAAATAAATAATATGTATATATAAATGCAAAGAGCTTCTTCTGCATTAGTCAAATAATAAATTACAGATAATGACTGCATGAGGCTGCATGTGGCAATGTAACTTTTGCCAATAAGTGGATTCAACTGCCTGAAAAGGGGGGGGGGGTCAAGTTTTAAATATACAAGGCTGTAGAGGAAAATCCCTTCTGTGTTTGCTTTAGGCAGCTGATTCTATAGATAAAGAAGTGTGGAACATCATTACCAATGCAGAAACAAATCTGGGAGAAGAAAGAACACATTTCCAAGCTGCCATGTAATCAAGTCAGCACCCAATACCCTTGACATCTTGTACATCAGCTGCATATGAAAAACATGCTAAGGCTATAAGCCACCCTTAATTAACTACTTTGACTGTGGTTATTGGGCATGCTCAGCACAGACCAACCAATTATATTATAGCTTTTAAGAGCATGTTTTATTTCACACAACACTGTAATGGCTATTTTGCTCAAGACATTAGAAAAATATAAATTAAACATATAAATATTATCTGAAAACTGTATTTGAATCAAATGTGGTTGTAAGACTCAATTATTTGAACCGAATATAGTTGAACAAAATATAGTTGCCCACTTGTTCCTCTATTCTATGTAATGTCAGTGAAAACCCTCCAATTAGAACTTTAGAATAATTTAAATATTGACAGCATAGCCCCATAGATTTGCCCACATTGATTGATACTATCGAAATCAACTAAATATTTCCTTTTGGTTAGTGAGGAAATAAGAGGAAGGAAGGAGCAGAATTTACAATGAATTTTTAAAAGACTAAAGCTCTGTTCGTCAAAACTGCATTCAAGATAGGATTTAAAAAACTATTGCTTTATGATTTGTAGTATAGACATAAAATATGCTACTTCCAAGATATATTTCCAATGGTATGCTAAATTATAATTGGTAGTTCATAAAATTAAAGTCAAGCTTAGTAAAGTACTTATAAAACCCATTTTGGAGAACTGCACCTCTAAAAATGTTTATACTTCCCAAATTATTACACCTTTTTAAGATATAGCTGTGTCTTTAACCTAGAAAAATTCTAATAGCATGTAAAACTTATTTAGAAAAAGTATATTCCAAAAAAAGAGGTATGTATAAATATAAAATTATTGTAGGTAAGATCTCAAAAGGATGGAGATTTTCTAATGTACTGTATGATTTAGTTGAAACCTCTATTACTTTTAAATATAAGCTTAAAAATCAGGAGAGGAGGAATCAGAAAAAAATGTGATCTGAAGAATCACATTCCTATTGTCAAGATCAGGATATAACCTTATTTCACAACAAAATAGACCTAAAATGTTCTGAAGAGGGCTTGTAAAGTTCCTTCTTAAATTGCACAACTGAAATCTGAAAAAGTGCCACCAAATATGAATACTGTCTTCTTTGTCACTATTGGGCAACATTCTTTTTTAGTTAAAGATAAAGAAGAAGAGAATTGCCACTGCCCCAAGATCTACATCCAACCTTTTTCTTACCATGACTAGCTGGGGAAGAATGGGAGAAAATTGGGGAGGGGGGTGTTGATGGTTACTTTAGTGCTAATGCTCACATCCCCCTGGCTGTTCATTCCATGGTATCAGAGAGCAGAAGCCTATGTCCAAGAGATTTCTGGACTAAAACACCTGTAGGCTCTTTTTTATACATTTTTGTTAATGTTTCCTCCTTCTGCACTATAGGAAAAAAACAAGATGTAGAACCAGCCCTGGAATTTGGCAAATCAGCAAAAGCTGCAAAACACATATGCACACACACACACCCAGAGATTAATGGGCTCTTCACTTCAAAGGTTTCCACTGAAGACTTGGAATCCTCTGAGCAGTTTTGAAGTGCTATCTCATCCATCAGATGAAATGCCAGAGTCACCTCTTCCTAATGAGGACAACAGCCTCCTGTGGACTAATGACTTCCAAGAAACTATTGCCTCTGGTTAACTGCACCACCCATTTTAAAGGTTGCATTTGTATTTATGTTTCCAACTATGCTCCAGCTGACAAACTAAATAACACCCTAACCATATACACATACCCATCAGATTGCTTAGTAAAATGCTGTATTTTAGTTCTCTGACTCTAATAGCAAATAGCAACTATTTCTGTAACAATTGACAATCTGAAGAAATCCTTTGATGCCCATCCAGGATTCTTACAGAAAGCAAATTACAAAAAGATTCTATCCTCATGTATCAACGTAAGCAGTTGTTCTTCATAACAGCATGAATGTGGGCAGATTGAAATCCAGAGACCTTGATCAAACCAACTACTTCACTGTCAGCTTCATGCTACGGACATCGTTCATATGAAATGCTTCCCAACAAAAAAAGGGGGAGATTCAGTTGCTTTTCAGAAATACTACTACCAGCACTTTTAATAAACAGGATCTTTTTAAGGACTATTTAGAATAATTACTGCTATTGGGGAATTCTCTGATGACAACATGAAGCCTCTTCTAAACAACATTACATCAGCTTACTCATTCCAAAATGCTGTGTCTGTCTCCCCCTTCCTTTTCTGCTTATCATGCTTTGAATAACTGGAAAAAGGGGAGGAGGGGGAGAGAGAGTTGCCAAGGTTGGAAACCCCTGCCCTGGAGTGATCACTCTGCAGCAAAAAAGACCAGAGAGCAGAAGACCCTCTTATCTTCTGCTTCTAGTAACTAGCATAAAAGAGGGTATTTTTCATCCACCACATTTTTTCCCCACCAATTCTGTTGTTACTTACCCTATTTCTGAGACACACCTTTTACTTATCAATAGCCTCACATAAACTCTGAAAACATTAAGAGGTTCTAAATTCATTCCAATTCAGAAAAACCGAAAGGGGTAAATGCTTTACAGGTAGCCTTGATTTAGCACCATTCATTTCCTGAAGATTTGAAGTTATGAAAGTTCTGAACTAAGGTACTTATGACCCATACCTGCAGTTATGGCTGTGGCAGCACCCCTGTATCAAGTGATCAAAATTTGGGGGTTTGGCACCCCATCCAAATTTATAACAGAGGGGGGGTTTCACTCCACTCATTTATCTCCCCCTCATCTATGCCCTTTTGGCCCCTTGCTAACCTGCGCTCCACTGCCCAGCTGACCTTTGCCAATTTCTTACTCCTTCCTGCTGACGAGGAATACATGGCCTGGCTCTTCCTGAGGCAGCTGTTGGCAACGTGAGGCAGACTCCCCCAGGTCTTGGGAGAAAACCACTGAAGGGAAGAAAGCCTCACCTGGCCAGCAGCTGCCTCACAAAAAGCCAAGCTGGGCACCCCTCATCAACAGTGGAGCAAGAAGGTGAAGATCAGCTGGGGCCTTGGAGTTCAGGGCAGCAGAGGCTACTCTGGCCGGGCCAAGGTAAGGCTAGGCTTCACCCAGCACAAAAGGGCTTCCTGGTGCATCATGCCACTGAGGTTTTTTGTAGCCTCAGAGCTACACCACACCAAGAAACCTCTTTGTGCCATACGAAACCCATCCTCATTCCGAGTCCAGCCCAACAGCACCGTGCAGAGGAGCTTTCTGATACATCACAGCTCAGGGGCATTTTGCAGTCCCAGATCCACAAAGCATCAAGAAGTGCTTGAGTTGCAGTGTATTCTTTCCCCAGCCTTCCTGAGCTCAGGCCGCACCACCACACCACTCCTCCTTCAACTTGTGCATAACCTGCGCTGTCCCTCCCAAGGCGGCAACCCCATGCTCCTTAGCTGGGATTACCTCCACTTCCTGCTTAACTTGATGGCAATTGAGACTGCAGGGACTGCAGTCATTAAGCAATGCAGGACATCTTGCTTTAGGGCCATATCACTTGATGGAAATTCCAGTCCCAACTGTGGTAATAAACCAAAGATTATCTGTACACAGAACTATAATCTGTGTTTGACTTTGGCTGTTACGTAAATTGCATTCAATTTGCAGTGTTGCATTAATCCAGTCATTGTGTGGTAGACAAGAAACATTTACTTTGTGAACAGAACATAAAGGTGAGTTGTTAACCTGCCCCACATGTGCACTTCCTGGTTCCTGATACGAAGTTGTTATATATCTGAGTTTACTTCATACTTGACATAAAATAATCCCAGCCTTGAATGAATCCATTTGTGCTCCCCAATACGCACTGTCATACACTTATTCTTAATCCTTTTCAATAATGGGAACTTGAGTTTCTCAGCAAGTAACTTTGTTGAATGGCCATTCAGCATGGAAAAACCCGGCAGTTGCCAGATCAGAGGTATTCTTAAAGGCCAGGTATACATTATAGCACAGATAAGAGGCCAAGACCTTTTACACTTTATAATTCTATAATAAAATAGAATAACCTTGCTTTAACCAAACAAGTAATTAGAATTACCATCAATACTTCACCCAAAAGTATATGGTGAAAAAAAAAAGCTATAATCAATTTATTTGTTAAGGTCTCTTAGATCTCATTGCTATTTTCCCTCCAACTTGATCACATTCTGTCAAAAAAACGAGTAGCTAAAGTTTGGTGAAGCGGAAACTAAGCTGCACAAAATAACCTTCGTTTCTGCATCCTGTCTCTTATTTTCTGAAAACTCAAAATCAGCTCGAATCTCTAGCTGCAAAAAACAACAACATGCTGTACCTTAAAAGTCCATCCAAACAATTATCACAGAGACTTTTACGATCAGGTATAAAAACCCAACCTGGCAGCTTCACAGTTTATTTGCTGCCCGTTCACTTTCATTCATTCAGGCTTATTCCCAAAATTCCTCCTTCCAGTTTTCCCGGTTATTCCAAACGTTTCCTTCCGATTTCGTCATATGAAGTACACAAGGGACTTTCCTACCGTGAATTTATCGGAAGCATTTGGGGGCGGGGGGGGGGAGGACACCGCTCAGTGTCTGACCAGCCGTCGGGGGGGGGGGTGAGGGGGCAGAGAATAAGGGCAGACCCAACACAAACTTGGCATGGCCGTTTCCGTCGCTCCCCACTCCAAAAAAAAGAACTTCTGCGGGGACGGCTCACCCCACGGCGCGAATTCACTAACAGGATCGGCGCGCACGCTGCTCTCCCCCGAAGAGTTTGAACTCTAACAGAGCAGGGGGAGCAGGGGCGAGGAGACCGAAGGGAGGAAGAGAAGGAGACCGACGGCTGGGCTGGCGCCAGACTGACGGACAAGTGGGAGGAAGAGAGAGCTTGGCCGGTCCTGCCCCTTAGGCTCACCTCTCCTAGACGTCCTCCGGACCAGGCTATTTCGGAAGAAGCGGACGAACCTCTCCCCCGCCATGCCGCCAGCGGCTCGCTCTCTACCGCACCGCGCTGCCGCCGCCTCGTCCGACTTAAAAACTTTTGCACCTGGGAAAAGTGAAAGCAGCGGCGGCGGCGGCAGCGGAGTCACCGGGCGGGAGGAGCCTTCGGGAGGCTGGGAAGGAGCGCGCTGCAGTTCCCGAGCGAGGCGATGGGCGGAGAGCAGAAGCCTCTGGGGGAACAACACCTGAAGGACGGCCGCCAGCCAGGAAAACACCAGGCCGCCACGTGCCTCGCTTAAATTGAGACACAAGCCTGCACGCATTGGCTGTGGCTTTCCGGGTCGACGCAGCTTCATTCCGGACTCATAACAGGCTTGCTCGTACATTTGTACACCGCTGCGGGTCTTTGCCTTTCCTTGTTCTACATTTATCTTTGGCCATGCTACTTAGAGCTTTTTAATCAGAATATGGAATATTTAAAGAAAAAAAAAACCCTGCCAATTTCCTTGATATCTCACATGATTCCTGTGGGCTGAAATGAGATTTGCCAAATTGTATTCTTTAAAATGTCTTTTGTGAAAGGCACAAAATATACTTAATTTATCACATTCAAAGTTATTTTTAAAAAAAACTTGAATTGCACCTGACAACCTGGAGAAGTGCAATATACGTGCTAAGATCCACTGTTTTTCTAAATCCAAACTTTTCTTAAATAGTAAGCAGGGCAAAAACAAACAGCTCATGGGAGATCATAAACACACACATGTGATTCCCCCATATGTGAGCACCCCCACAAACACTGCAGGTAGTCCTCAACTTAAGACCACAATCGATGTTTATGTTGCTAAGTGAGACATTTGTTAAGTGAGTTTTACCTCATTTTACGACTTTTCCTGCCACATTTGTTAAGTGAATCACTGCAGTTGTTAAATTTAAAACAAAGTAACTTCCTTAATCGATTGCGGAAATACTGTAGCCATGACATTCTGATTAGCAAGCTAATAAACCTGATTATCAAAATATATGGGCTGAGCGGCATTTCTGTTGTGTGCACATCAGACAATCAAATTGAAAAAATACTCACTTGGATTATTACATGGAATATTAAATGGCGTGCCACAATATCCAGTCCTGAGTCCTATACTTGAAACATTTTTATTAAAGGGCTTGGGTGAAGAAGTGGGAAATTACTTATAAAATTGGCTGGTTATGTAATCTGAGTAAAACAGCCACATAAAGCAAAAACTCAGATTGGTCTTAATAGGGTAGAAGCAGTTTTTCTCAATCTGTGGTCCACCAAAGCTTGAAGAAATGTTATGATTTATATCTTGAGTTAAATCTTGGGGGGGGGGGTCCTTGGCCATGGTCCTCAAAAGATATTTAAAGGGGGTCAGTGGTAAAGTAAAGGTTAAGGACCTTTGGACTAGAGGATAACTTATTAAAATTGAATAGACAATGCAAAAGTCTTCATTTAGGAAATAGAATTCCAATGAAGTGGATGAAGAGTGGTATATCTGCCTCTGTGAAAAAGTTCTTGGAAAAGTTGCTTTCAAACTGCATCTGAGTCAATAAAATGGTGCTTCTACAAAAAAAGGCAGATGAAGCACCAAAAGAGGTAGTTTCCAAATCAAAGGGAGCACATTTTGTAATTCAGTACGTTAGTGTACTGTTTCCACAGTCCCTATGCCTTCGTTTACTCCAACAGAGGTCAATGGTCATGAAGTCATTTCCTTGTTTCTTACCAGTCAGACCTGTAAAAGGCAAGCACTGCATTGCTCTTTTACCACAGGCATGCATAGATTATCTTTCAAGACAGTTTTTAGTTTGTTTAGGATTCAATCATCCTGTGGTTTGTTTGGCCTGCCCAGATGGGGCAAAACAGTTATCAGAACCATCTCGGGTATCTCCAATTCAAGGCTTTACACTTTAGGAAGAATTCCTGTAAAGGGGGATTAAATGATTTGGGAATATTAATTGTTAAATTGATTTACCTGGAGATATGCTACTATTCTGAAAATACCTAAAGGTAACTTATTGTTCCACAGAGTAGGAGGATCTTATATTCACAGAAGGATAAAGGTTGCTCTCCCTTGTCCCAGACTGCAAGATACAAAATAGTGCCTTTAAGTTATAGGAAGATAGATACAAAATGAATTTTAGAAAAAAAAAAGGTTTCAACGGTCACATTTAATTGACATAGGATAGACGGCCCTCTGTTAGGAAAATTTCAATGTGGATTCCTAAGGATGTGTAGCTGGCATTATTATGTAGCTGGCTGACAATTCGTACTCAATGTTTAGCCCTCAATGGAATTTATCAAATTTCCAGATGATACTAAGCTGGCAGGAATAGCCAACATTTCAGAAAACAAGCTCAAGATCCAAAAAGATCTTCACAGATTGAACACTGGTCCCAATCTAACAAAATGAAATTCAAAACGTAGATAAAAGTAACGTTTTACACTTAGTCAGGAAAAACAACTATATAGGTATAGACTAGCTTAATGCCAGTAAATGTGAGAGAAATCTTGGACTCCCAGTGCATAATCATTTAAATATGAGCCAAAAGTATGCTGCAGCAGCCGAAAAAGCCAATGGAATCCTAGGCTGCATTTATAGAGGGATAGAATCAAGATCATGGGAAGTTCTAATACTGATTTACAAAGCCTTAGCAAGACCACACTTGGAGTACTGCATCCAGTTCTGGTCACCACAATACAAAAATGATGTAAAGACCCTGGAAAAAGTGCAGAGAAGGAACAAAAATGATTAGGGGGCTGGAGGCTAAAACATAGGAAAAACGGTTGCAGGAATTGGGTATGTATCTCATGAAAAGAAGGATTGGGGGGGGGGACATAAGAGCACTGTTCTGGTATTTGAGGGGCTCCTACAAAGGTGGAACTATTTTTCAAATACTATGGGAAGACACACACACCGGAAAAATGAAATATTTTGGAAAATATTAAAAAGGCAGAATGTTATATTTCTCTAAAGGAGAAATGGAGAAACATACTCTTAAAGACAGAAAGCAGTCCCTAAGTCTTTCTTAATAGCCTACAGCAGATGCCAGCACTTAAGAGATAAAGAGCTTATTGAAAGAGGAAGGCAAGTATCAAGACAACTCTATTCCACTGGTGGGATTCAAAAATGTTTACTACCTGCTCGATGGGCGTGGCATGGCTTGGTGGGCCTAGCAGGGAAGGTTACTGCAAAATCCCCATTTCCTCCTCATCAGCTGGGACTCAGGAGGCAGAGAATAGATGGGGATGGGGCCTGTCAGAGGTGGCATTTACCGGTTCTCCAAACTACTCAAAATTTCCACTACTGGTTCTCCACGACTGGTCAGAACCTGCTGAATACCACCTCTGCTCTCTTCATAAGCAAAGCAAATACTCCAGGCAGAAAACCATTCAAGACAGGATATTTTGAAACTGCTTGCAGCACAGCTAACAAAGGCAGAATCATAGGATTAGAAAGCAGCTCCTCACCCAAGATCTGACACAGAATGAAAACCATTAGCCACAATAGGAATTGCCCAACACCCTTTCAGAATACAAGCCCCTTCATTGCACTACCCCAGAACAGTTAAAACTTCGAAGTCACACAAATATATAAAGATCCATCCACTTATTGAGCCATTTGTTCAGCTGACCCAGAACTGTGCACTGTCTTTTTGGTTCTGTTCAATAAATCAACTTTCCAATCAGCCTCTATGTTGTTTCCAGCTTCTTTCTCCCAGCTTGGAACTGAACCAGATGGATAATTCTTCCAACAGTAGCAAAAGGCAAGATAAGAAACAATGGTTGGGAACTAACCAAGGAGAGAAACAACCTAAAACTAAGGAGAAATTTCCTAACAGTGAGAACAATCAACCAATGGAATTGTCTTCAGAAATTGTGGGTGCTCCATCACCGAAGGCTTTCAAAAAGGGATTGGACAACCATTTGTCTGAAATAATATAGAATCTCCTGTTCAAACAGGGTTGGACTAGAAGACCTCTGAGATTCCTTCCAACTCTATTGTTCTATGCTCTACTATAATCCCCTTTTAACAGAAGGTGCTTGGTGTTGTACGGATGTGCAATACTACATTCTATGCATGAGCAATTTAGTGCATGGAATAGATCATTTAATTGGTTCATGTCCAGACAAAACTTATGTATTTTACTTGGTCAAAGACCCACAGTGTATGTTTTAGACAGAAATAATTTGCGGTGGGAAGAGAAAAAGGAGTATCAGTTACAGAGTATAGGACAGACTTAGTACCACAATTGACCCCAACATTTCTGTTGCTAAGTGACACATTGTTAAGTGAGTTTTGACCTATTTGATGACCTTTCTTGCCACAGTTGTTAAGTGAATCACTGCAATTGTTAAGTTAGTAACACGCTTGTTATGTGAATCTGGCTTCCCCATTGACTTTGCTTGTCAGAAGATCGCAAAAGGTGATCACATGACCTCAGGACACCACAACCATCGTAAATATGAGTCAGTTGCCAAGCATCTAAATTTTGATCACGTGACCATGGGGATGCTGCAACAGTCATAAGTGTGAAAAATGGTCATAGGTCACTTTCTTCAGTGCCATTGTAATTTCAAATGGTCACTAAATGAACTGCTGTAAGTTGAGGACTATCCGAATAGCAATGACTAAGGAGTGATAGGAAAACGAAAGTCCTAGGACAGTGATGGCAAACCTTCTTGGCACTGAGTTCCCAAACTAGTGTGCTTGTGCATCGGAAACCTGAAGACCAGTTGACCAGCGCATACATGTGCACCCGCCAGCTGGTCTTCGCTTGCACCGGAGCGCCAGAAACCCAAAGGAAAGCAGAAGATCAGCTGGCAACGGTGCACGTGCCCACAGAGTGCTACCTCTCTCACACATGCTATAGGTTCACCATCATGGCCCTAGGAAGATAAGGGGAAAAGAGAGCTGGATGTGTGATGGTATCTAAGGTAGGTGAGGAAAGGATGGCACTGGAAAAATAGAGTCATCAAACATTAATTCAAGCATAATTTGAATATAGCATAATATCCAGCACAACTGGCCCATCTTCTCATGTCTGCATTTTCTTAGAAGCTTCCTTTCCCCACTTTTTCTTAACCACAGACCATGCGTTGCCACCAAACCTGGATTCATGTGAAGCATATGCAATGGGCTCGTGCAGGCTGTTTGGATATGCTGTGCTTGAATTCAACGATGGCAACAGCACACAACAACCACCAAGGTATCATCCAGAAAGGAAGATGTTGAAAAACAGCAAGTGAGTCAGCTGGGGCACATCTTATCAAAAGGCTGAGGAGAGAGGGGAGTAGGATGCACTGCTAGAAGGCTTGAAAGAATGGGTTGGAGAAAATCTATGCAGTTGCCAGGAGTCAAAATTTGAGGGTACATAATATAGTCTGAAAGCAAACTATTCTAGGGTGAAGCTCAGATGAACTGTGGCATTCTTGCAATGGTTCAAGTGAACTGCCGAGTCACAATATGTTTGATTCATTTATTGATTTCATGCTTACCCCTAAATCAAACCAGTCTTATCTTATTGGGATGTAATCCTACACCCACTTACCTGGGTGTAGAACCTACTGAATGTAGCTGAATTTACTTCTTGTAATGTATATCCTACAACAGGGGTCAGGGACCACTAAATTCATAATTTTAATTCCCGCTGACCACTAATATAATTTTTTTAAAAAGATAAATAGTATTTAGTGCAATATAAAAAATGCAAATAATTTTTCTGCGGACCACAAAATTTTTTGTCTGGACCACCAGTGGTCCACGGACCACCATTTGGTGACCACTGTCCTCCATTGTTGTACTTCACCTCCATAACACAAAGTACCTCACTATGGCAAAGAATAAACATCTTGCATAGGATCAAATTATGAAAAGCTCATATGTAAAGACAGAAATTTTGAAACATTAAAGACTAAGCAATTTATCCCAAAGTGTTAAGTGTTACTTATGTTACACTATGATCTATTTTTCATGATGTTTTGTGGAAGTGATAGCCAATTCACTCCAAAACTGGACCTGCCCTGCTCAACCAAGACAACCAAGGGTAAATGAATAGCTTTCACTAGTACTGCAATCATCTTCCACTTCTCTTCCCAACCAAGGAGATAAGAACAAAGAAAGTACGACAAGATCAGTTTAAGTCCCCAAATTGGTAGTCAGTTTGCAATAATTTAAACCATCTACGGCATGTTAGCAGATTATAATCCCCCAGAACAGAAGCTAGCACCCAAAATACCTACTTAGTATATATTTCATTGAAAACACACAACAGTACAGAGAAATGTAGAGCAGTGCTTAGAGAAAAATAATTAGATTTTCAGAGTTGAATTAGTCCAAAATGCCAATTAATCTCCAAGGAAAAATAGTTATGAAATGAATCACACGAAGTTTTGAGCACATTTAAAATGAAATCAAACTATTGACATAGTTCACATAATTATTATTTCAATAATCATATTCTAGTATCTGTAATCCAAATCCAAACCAAAGTAGCAATAAATATGTATGTATTGTGTCACAACACAACCCCTGGTATGCCCAAATATTTATCAGCACAAATGCAACACACACACACACACACACACGTGCGTGTGTGTGTGTGTATTACATCCTCCTTCTAAATTTTTCTGGAGAATGAAACATTTGCTCATAATTCTGTGATTTAGGAGTTTAATAAAAAATTATCCTAATACAGATTTTGATATTTTTCTTACACCAATATAATAATTTTCAATGCCATATTGCTTAGTAAATGAGTACCTAAATCAAACGATATCTAAAGTTTTCTTTAAATAAAACTTTCTCAAACAAAATACTGATAGAACTGGGCTCTAATTAATGTAAAACACAATCTTAGTGAATTTATTTGATGTATTATATTTTTCACCACATGATGTCAGGGTAACCACAATGAAACTACACATTGGCAAGATGTGAACAAAAGTACACATGTACAGTAAATATCATATAACATATGTGTATAAAGAATATTCAGGAGTATCTGCAGGGCATGGTAAAAAAAAGGCAAGATGGTGTGCATGATGGAGCAATTGAAGCGTTGCCTGGTTTCTGTGTGTGTCACACATTATGTGACACACATTAAAAAATTGGTGGAACTTTTATTGCACTATTATGGTCGGATTCCTTTTTTTAATATTTTTGCTGTTGACACTCCTGAATACATAAATGAAGTCCGTGTTACAATTATTTTGAACTTAAATATGCATCTGAAAATGTTTCATGCATGATATGTATTTTTGCACAGCACAACATTTCTAAGCCTTTGTGGCATCTAGTGGTCACTCATATTTTTGCAGCACAATTCTAGAATCCCAATATATGGTGCATTTTCATACTATAAATGCAAATTGCTGGGGGACAGAGCTGGGGAAATCTTACTTGCAAACAAAAGAAAATGGAACAGTGTGAGTAGGTTCGACATTTTGACTAGATTAGGCTATTTTCCATTACATCCATTATATTCCCCTAGGCTCTGCCCAAGTTTATCAAGGAATTAGCAGATTGTGTTTTGGATTAACTATTCATCAATCAAAAAAACCCAGCAATTCTCAGTGTTTTCCTAGGACAATTCCTGAACTTTCACATTGCAATCAGTCATAATTGAATCATGTCTGGTGAATAAATCATAATAAAGTCAAAAGTAAACAAACCACATTATGGCTTAGTGCAATAATAATTATAAGCCATGATGTGTGATTTAATATGATGTAGGAACTAAGCTGCTATACTTCAATGAACAGTTAAAAGAAACCATGACTTAGTGAAATATATGAACCGCATTGACACAGTATCTGTGTAAGTATAATTAGAATGCTTGTAGTATAATTAGATAATTATAATTACAGTATAATTAGAATGCTTGTAGTTGTTATGGCTATTATAGGGGTAGAAGGTTAGCACCCATCCCTCTCCTAGAAGAATGAAATATTTTGAGAAATATTAAAAAGGCAGAATATTGTATTTCCCTGAATGAGAAATTGAGAAACATGCTCTTGGAGATGGAAAGCAGCCCCCATCTTTCTTGATGGCGCTCAGCAGATGTCAGCACTTAAGAGCTAAAGAGCTTATTGAGATCTAGGTAGCTCTAAAGGTAAAGGTAAAGGTTCCCCTCACACATATGTGCTAGTCGTACCCAACTCTAGATAGTTCTAATTGTAAGCAAATTTCCTGCAGCAAGGTCTGAACAAAGGTAGGATTAGCCCTCAGCCACAATAGGAATTGCCCAACAAGCCCTTCATTGCATCTGCAAACCAAGCTTCAGCCAAGCTTGGTTCAGACAACCTACAGAGCTGGCTATGACCCCTACAACAGCCAGTGGAATGCATGTTCTTGCACAGGAATAGAAGCTCAAGAGAAGGTATAAATACCCCTCACTCTCAACTCCATGTGGTCAGCTACCCAGAGCCATGTGTTTGGTGGTTCTGCTTCATCAAGAAATGGACCCTCTTTCCAATCAGCCTCCAGCTTCCATTTTGTCTCCAGTGTCTTTCTCCCAGTTTGGAAGTGAACCAGGTGGATATTTCTTCCAGCGTAGGATTTCAGCAATGGGAGACAAAGCAGGACTACCATATCTGGGCTGCACTAGATGGCAGCAAATTAAGTTTCACCCCACTGCTACCCTCTACTAGTCATCCAGATTTTTGTAACTCAAAGCTTGTAACCCTAAGACAAATCCTATTACATTTCCAGTGAGTTTGTGAAATTCTGTGTTTCTTCCATTTGTGGAAGCATTTTCAAGGTAAGAAAAATGAGAGCCATTAGAAGACATTACTTCTGCTCCCAAGAGTCCCTAGTCAAATGGCAGCAATGAAAAGGTAGATAAGCCTCCTGCTTAGATTTGCCAGGAAATAATGATTTAACTTGCTGGGAGGGGGAGCTTTTTGGCCAATCAGCTTGAAACTCTCCTTTGAACCTCTTAATGAGTGCTGATAATCCCTAAGTATTTGTTGGCATTTGAAGCAGTAAATTACTCTGTGTCTCACACCATGAAGTCCTTTCCAGAAAGCCAAGCTAAGTTTACTCTGGAGCATGTGAGATCAGATATCAGCTGGGGTGTCTCTGTGTTATTGCTTTCTTCTTCCATTCTCTAGCTTTGTAGATCTAGGCTGATTTGTGCAGCTCACCTGGAGTCTCATAAGCCACATACTGTGCAAGTTCTCTTTTTCTGCATGAAGGAAAATGGATCAGAATGCAAAACAAACTCTTTGTTTTCCTACTGGTAGGGGAGAGACTGGTGGAATTGTACAGACTGTTACTCATTTATACCTTGATGTACAAGGACTTGAGGAACAATCATAACAATCGCAAAAAAAATGCCTTGTCCTTTATAGATATAGTTGCTGAAAGTAACAGATGCCAAAATAAAGTTGGCAACAAACATGCTTGCATCAATGTCAGGATTCGAGCATTCATAAATACAAGCAAACCTTAAGTGTAAATAAAAGCAGCTGGAAATAATAGCATCATGTTTACATACACATTTTCTACACTGCATTATTTTGTGTCCCATAGATTTTTTAAAGATTGGAAAATATGTTTAGCTATTTGGCCTACTTGTTAGCGTTACACCACAATGTTGTGGCTCACCAGCAGCCAATGGAGCTGGTAGCAGATTCAGACAGTGAGTAGGTTGAGGAGGAACATGGGGCATTCCTGGAGTATGGGGAAGGTTCTGATGAGGGTTCTGTGTCAGAGGCAGAGAGGGGGACAGAGCTGTAAGCCAGTTATCAGCTGCCTTTAGAGTCAGATATCAGTGAGGCAGACAAACAGCTGGAGCCTGTTCCCAGTGTGCATGTGCACAGAGTTGCCACAGGTGGACAATGAACAGCCCCTCCCAGGGGAAATAAAAGACGAGCGAAAGGGGAGTGGAGTTTGCAGGAGACAATTAATTCACTTAATTGGAACTCTCCAAGATTCCTTCCCAAATTTTGCAGGTATTGACCTGTCAACTCTCCAAGCCAGATAAGGTCTGTGACTGTAAATCCTCCCTTGAAAGACTTTGCTGGATGTGAATGAGCAGAATTCCCAGTAAATTAATAAAAGGGTTTTTTGCCAGGACAAGAAGTTTGCTTCATGCTGTTGGGAAGCCTCGGTCAGAACACACAGACAATCCATATCAGATGTTAAAATGTTTTAATATATATGCAAAGGAGGGGATTAATTCTGTAGCATCTCAATATTACCCCAGTAATTCCTGCCTAGATGTTAGTTCTCATAGAATATTTCTAGAAGGGAAGAAAGCAGAGAAAGCAGGGGAACTAACTCTGCATTTCCACACATAAGCTAAACAAGTTTTTTAAAAAGTAGTGGTATTGTGTGGAAGGGGAGCAGTCTAGGTACTTTACTGTACTCATTAGCACTGGACCATCAATAAGTTGGAAAGAAATAATAAACTGAATGTCTGACATCTAAACAAAAGACTGGCATGAGAATTTAGCCTTATGTTTCTTCATTAGGTATATGAGTTGCCTAGAAACCCAGGGATTACTCTGTAAAATCCATCATGGTTGGCTAAGATGTCACAGTTAAAACTAAATAGCTAGGGTATTTATTTTTCCTCCTCTGTATCAACAGATTGTTTAATTAAGTTTAGAATCCAAATCTTCAAGTTGGGCTTCCAATGATATACAGTAAATAATAATGTGAATCCCTTGCATTCTTGCAGTTGTCACCCAACAGGATCTCAAAGGACTTTATAGACTGTGAAGTGGAATTCATCCCTCATATGCTTGCAGGGACATTCTTTGGCAGAGTCCACAGTATTTACACTCTATAATAACTACTTCAGCTGACACTCTCTCACCTTTAGCAGGGTTCTTAGTGAGTAGAATCTGAAAGGCAATATAGCAGTCAATATGCCAAGAGCTCTTAATATGCAATTGTCCTACATTCTGTCTGGAAAAGAAATGCTCTGAAGAGCCGAACCAATTACTGTTAATAAAGAACATCAGCCAAGATTTTGCTCAGTCTGGGTATAAACAGTTTGAAGAACCAAACTTCTTACACTCCATTCTTCTCTTCAGTTCTTTTTTTTAGGTAACAGACTTGAGCTGAAGTCCTGTCTTAAACATCATTGTCTAACACTTGTGATAAAAATGCAATAGGTAAATATTTTATTTATTTTATTTATTATTTTATTTATTTTATTTATTTTATTTATTTTATTTATTTTATTTATTTTATTTATTTTATTTATTTTATTTATTTTATTTATTTTATTTATTTTATTTATTTTATTTATTTTATTTATTTTATTTATTTTATTTTATTTATTTTATTATTTAGTTCATCAAGCATGTACGAGATAACAGGTATAAGTATAAACATGGACATGAATCCAGGAAATGTGTATGAATAAATGGGTATAGTAGATAGGGACGGTAGGCATGCTAGTGCGCTTATGTACGCCCCCACAGACCTCTTAGGAAAGGGGTGAGGTCAATGATAGACAGTTTAAAATTAAAGTTACTGGGGGTTGAGGATGTAACAACAGAGTCTGGTAGTGCATTCCAGGCATTGACCATTCCTGTTGCTGAAGTCATATCTTTTGCAATCGAGTTTGGAGAGGTTTACCTTTAGTTTGTATCTATTGTTTGCATTATTGTGGTTGAAGCTGAAGTAGTCATTTACAGGTAGGACGTTGTAGCAGACAATTTTCTGTACTACACTTAGGTCAGACTATAGGCGCTGTAATTCTGGGTTTGTCCAAGCCCAAAATTTCAAGCCTGGTGGCATAAGGTATTCTATGGTGAGCAGAGGAGTAGAGTACTCTTCTCGTGAAATACTGTACCTCTGGACTCGCTCAATTGTATTAATATCCAATATACACTGTGGATTCCAGGCAGGTGAGTTGTATTTGAGAATTGGTCTGGCAAACGTTTTGTATGCCCTAATTTGCAGGACAACGTTACTGGAGAAGAAGCTTTGCAAAATTAGGCTAACAACTCTTAATGCTTTTTTTGCAATGCTGTTACAGTGAGCTCTGGGGCTTAGATCGTTTGAGATGAGTACTCCTAGGTCTTTGACTATGAGGTTCGTCTATGGAGTCTTATACGCCCAATGTATAAGACAGAGCATTTGTTGGTTGAGATTTGGTTTGACCATTCTGACACATAGTCAAGGTCGCTTTGTAGGACAGAAGTATTGTCAGTGGTGTTAAATAGTTTTACTATTTAATACGCCATACTGTATGTGCCTTTAGTATCACCCCACCTCTGATATGTTCAGCTGAAACTAACTCAAGATTTTTTTAAGTAAAACAAAAAAGCCTAAACCTAAAACAAAAAAGCCAAAGGATATCTACCAACAGCAATAATTAACAGGGTGCTTTTCATTCAATAAAGTTTGCATAGAACCTTTGTGTAGAAAATCCTATGGATCAAATGATACTTTATGCATACATTAGTAAGGAATTGTCCTTTTAGAAGAGAAAAGTTATTAAAGAATGCAATTAGGAGCAAAGAAACTTTGGCTCTTTCCCCATTAGTCATTTACATCAACACTTGTCTCATATGAAAGCAGGCCTGTTATGTCACAAAGAGGCTTTAAAATTTCTGTTCCAAACATATGCAAGTTTGGACCTACCTCAGCAACATGTTTTCTCCTACATTTCCTCAGAAGCAGTTTTTCCACACGCTGGTGCTTGTACTATGTATGTATGCATGAATGAATACATGCATGAATTAACAAAATTTCTTTTATATATCAAGTTGTAAAACCTAATACAATAATAAAATAATGAAGAAAAAGGAACCAAAGAAAGCTAAAAATGCAGGAAAGAGAGAAAAAAGAAAAACAGGAAAAAAATAGAAGTACCTTCGGATCTTCTTTATAGCAGTTATAAGTACAATTATAAATTTACTTTTTTTCTGTAAAGTTACTTCATAGCTTTCTATAATACATGCTGTTCAATAATAAAAACTATAAATTATACATTTTCAGTCAGAATAAACATATTTTCTTTTTTTTAATCAAAGAAGTCAGTTTGGCCATCTCAGTAAGCTTCAGCAATCATTGATCCATTGTATCCATTCTATCTTTGTTCATGTAACATAAACTCACTGTGATTATAATATATCACCACCAAAATTCCCCCCCCCCCCCGCAACTTTGTTCAGTAATCCCAAGAAATAGACTTCTGGTCTCAGTTATATATGGATCCTTGAAAATCCTTTGATTCCTTAAAATCCTTTGAATATATTTGAATCCAAAATTTTCTAGTTTTTTTATATGTCCACCCTAAGCATGATAAAATATCCCTTCTTGTTGTTCACATTTTCAACATGAAGTGCCTTTATACATTTTAGACCATTTTTTCTGGTGACATACATCAATCATACATGTTTTTATATGAATTCTCTTTTAAGATTATAACACAATAAATTTCAGTTCTTTCCACCACATATTTTCCCATATTTTCATCTGCATGTTTTTGACTTCTGTTCTTGGGAATGTGGGGCCCTTTCCTCCCCACCCCACCCCTATTTTTAAGAGTTTCAGTTTGTTTCTTATATTATTTAATCCAAATGAAATTATAGTTCCAGAAAGAGGTAAAATATTGCTTTGTAGCTCATTTATTTTACATATGATATGAGCTATTGCTTGTCAACCAGCAATATCACTGGCCTTCATTCTTATATTTCAGGGCATTTTAAGAACATAAGAACATAATCCAGATGGATCTGGTCAGCCTTTGGTTTCTTACAGGAACCAACCAGATGCCCTGGGATTTTGACAAGCTGATGATGGAGACATACTCCTCTCTTGCTGTTGCTCCACTGCTACTGGTATTTGAAGACATGCTGCTCTCAACTTGAAGGTAACTTTTTTTTTACAAGTTCATAGATTTTGGTAGACCTTTCCTCCATGATTTATCCAACCCTTTTTAAAGCTGTGCCATAAGCACAACACGTGATGCTGAATTTAGGAGGTTATGTATAGTGTGAAGAAAGTTCAGTTTGGTTGAGTTGAGTTTTGGCTCCCCCACACACACCTTCTTGTCCTAATTTTCCCTTGGGCTTTTTTGGATTACGTTTGTGTAAACATTCTGAGAGGAAGAAAGATGTGTTGTTGTCCATTTTTTCCATGATCTCCACTGTTTTATACTGTTTGATCATGTCCCCCTTAATCACCTTTTTCTGAGTGAAGGCATTCCAAATATTCTTACCTTTCCTCATAGGGATATGCAGTAGTTAAGATTCCTAATAATTTTGTTTGCTCTGTTCTGAACTTTTCCCAGCTCTGTTTTATTCATTGTCAAATGCAGCGATTAGAACTACAGGGTAGTTCTACATTTTTATTAGAACTATTCAGTATTCCAAATGTAAACACATTATTGAAAATAAATATTCAAAATAAAACTCTGTAAATTATGATGACCTCTGTCTGAGGTCATCATAATTCACACCACTTTATTTTTAACCCATTTCCTGATGGATCCCTAGCCTTTAATGTTTATAGCTTTGCAATCCACTCAGCAGCATGTTTGAATGTTTATGGAATGTGTTCCAGATGGTATTGCATTCAGAGATACATGATCCTAATTTAATTTTTCCTTTGTCATTTGTCATTTAAGTTCTTACATATTGCTATTATTTGGCATTTACCAATATATTTGGCATCACAATTTGTTCTTGCAAAAACACATGTACACAGAGTAAATCCATGCTTACTGATTAAAAGTGGGACCCACTGTGTTCAAGTGAGATTAAAATTGCAGCTATAAATAAACAATATTATATAATCAACCGGGTCAAAGGAATTAATGTTTGCAACTCAAGTACTGTGTCTGCAATGCAACTGATGTAGTAGAATTTGATCTGGCGAGTGTCCACATTTGGATATGTTAAGTTGAAGCAAAGGTGGATGTGTATTTTGAAAATGAACATTTGGCTGAAGCAATCCTCATTTACGCCATGGGCTGCTAAAAGGGGACAATTTTCATCATTCCCCTAACAAAACAAGGAAACAATTCTGCAATACTATTAATTGTCCATGGGTACTTAAAGCTAGGAAAATGCAGCATATCATCAGTATACTCTGGCTACGTTCTCAAACATAATTAGGTAGGGGGGAAAACCAAGTGTGTATCAACATGATGTGCAATCTGAAAAATACAAAATCAATCATTTATATGCACATGCACACATCTACTCTAGATTTTCCCACCAACGCAAAAGTTGTCCAAAGTTTCTGCATATTTTGAAAGGAATTAATTAGAGCAAGGAGATATTCTTTCAATGCCCCTTAAAGTTGTGCCTCACAAGTGAGGAATTAAAACAAAGACTAGGATTTCCTAGCACAAGGTGGATAAGATGATCTTTGAGTTTCTTGCAAAGGATATTTCCATGGAGCTGTATTTCAAATCAGTGCCTTGTTGACTGTCCTCAGATGTAAGTCTCCTTTTTGTTCTTGGGCTCCTGAAATGGAGAACAGAAATAGGAGGATTTGCATTTGCCACTTTAAAAACAGAAAGTGATGTCTTCTGTTGGTCAATGTATGTGCTTCTGAAACAGAGGGCATAACTTGACCTGTTATACAAGTAACATGACCAATTCCTCAAAAATAAAGTTTAGTTGCCTGGCAGCATTTCCATGCGTCAGACACTTATTAGAGCTCTCAGCTGCTGCCTCACACCAGGGGAGTGAGGTAGCTTGCTTGAGGACAAACAGGTGGATGGATACTGGCAATACCCAATATATGGCCTCTATCACATATGGAAAGCTCAGACTGGGTTTTTTCAAGTAGAACCAACAGGCAGATCAAAGTATATATTTTGGAAATATCCCAAAGGCATTTTTAATCTAATCCATTCCCTAAAATCAATATAGGTTTACATGTAGATGTTTGTTTGTTTGTTTGTTTGTTTATGCCATAAAGATTTCCACAGTTTCGCCTCCAAATTCAGATAGATTGTGTATAATTTCTTGGTGAGGGAGCAGACATCCCAAAATTTGACAGAATAAGGATCTTCACTTAAGAATATTCATGTTTTGGGAAAAATCTAGCAGGTCATGAATATTCTGCCTGCATTGTTTAACTTGGTAAAAATTGGTGTGGAGCGGAGTAGAAACAGGAATTTTGAAGAATCAAATTCATCTGAACAGCCAAAAAAGAATGATAAAAGGAAGGTGTACTGGGACTGCCATTGCTGACATGGACTTGTAAGAATAGTCCAAAATTATATTTTATAATTTTATATAAATTTTATAATAAAATATGAAAAATAAAATAATAAAATATTTTGTAATTTTATAAATATAAGTATATTTATAAAAATAATATAAATAATTACAGTATATAATTATATTTTAAGATAATCTGAGTGGGAAAAGCTTACATCGCAGTTACAAATTACCAGATTTTTGTAAAATACAATAATGTTTACACAGTAGCCTCAACCAGGACTCTCCAAACTTTGGGAGCCCACAAGCCTTAAAGTTGCCAAGGTTGGAGACCCTGCTCCTAAACTGTGAGATATACTTAGTTTTAGCCAAAAACCAAGACACAGAACAGGACAACAGCATCACCCTTCTCCCTTACATCAAAGGCACCACAGATAAAATCAGCAAAATTCTCCACAAACACAATATCAAGACAGCCTTCAACACTGACCAAAAATAGCCAACATCTTAAGAAACCCCAAAGACAAAATCCAGCTAGAAAACCAAGGAGTCTACGAAATACCATGCAAAATCTGCCCTGCAACATACATAGGACAAACGAACAGGAGAATAAATGCATGCATCACAGAACACAAGAACACAGTAAGAAAAAAAGAAAAAACGTCCTCCCTTTTCCAGCACCTTAAAGCAACAGGACATGAAATTAATTTTGAAGGAACCAATCTCCAAAACAGAACACTTCAACAAGAGAATAATTATGGAAGCTATCGAAATAGAGAAACACCCCCACAACATGAATAAGCGTGATGATACCTCCCGCGTACCAGACATCTGGAAACCAGCCCTAGTCAACAAATGAGCCCCACCCATCACCCAGGCCATTACAACACAAAACAACAATGGACACACAGGCAGCACAATCAGCACCAATCTACCAATCATGATACAACCACACAACCAATCATTCCACTTACTGAAACAGATCCAGCACTCCACATACCCCCACCAAGATTTCTAGAAAGACGGCAGCTCCGATCACACTTTAAGCCCAAAACCCAGCCTGAAGATGGCGAGTGAGACCTCACTGAAATGTTGCCAAGACAATCTCAATCTAACACGGGAAAAGACCTGAATACAACAAGACCAGCATACCTACACCCGTGAAAATCTACGAATATGTTTGTGTGTGTATGTATGTATGTATGTGTATGTTTGTATATGTATATATCTGTGTGTGTGTGTGTGTAATTTTGTGTCACAACCCTTGGTATGCCCAAATATGGGAGGTAGCATACTGCTTTCCTTTCTCTATCGGCTCATCTCAAGAGACCATCCAGACAGAAAGCCATTATTTTTACTGTTGCCTTTGTTACATTTGTGTTGCATTTGTGCTGATAAATAAATAAAGGGAGACTAGTATAGATCTATTTCATTTTGATGAGAGCTAAATAGCTTGAAATAGATCTATACTAGTCTCCCTTTATTTATTTATCAGCACAAATGCAACACACATATACATACATACATACATTCATATTCATACATATACATATACATATACATATACATATACATATACATATACATATACATATACATATACATATACATATACATATACATATACATATACATATACATATACATATACATATACATATACATATACATATACATATACCGTGTGTATGTATGCCTTCAAGTAAGTATTGAATCCTGCCAACTGCATAGACAGTCCCATGCAATTTTCTTGGCAACATTTTGGAAATGGTTTGCCATGGCTTTGTTTCTAGAGGAGAGAAAGAGAGAGAGACTGGCCCAAAGTTACCCAGTCCCAGCTGGCTTCATGCCTAAAATAGGAGCAAAACTCATAGTCTCCTAGTTTCTGGTCTGGTATCTTAACACCTTCTAGGTTATATTCCAAAACAGATTTTGAAAGCATAAAAGAAAAAAAATGAAGTAGAGATCAGATTCCATTGTAACCAATATCTCTAAATAATGCATGTCTTTGTTTTAAGGGTTCAAAATACACTATTTTTATTTCCTATGCCACCTTGGTTGCGTCCGCTGAGTCCCGCCCAGCCGCCCTGTTTAGGATAACCCGCTCCCTCCTAAATAGGAGGGAGGCGGGGGAACCCTTGCAGGGCAGAGCTGAGGACTATGCCCAATTCTTAGCGGACAAAATTGCTCAGTTTCGGTCGGACTTGGACTCCATCCCTGCAGTTCCAGCCGAGGCACAAGAGGAAGAGGTAGACCATCTCTGGGTTGAGTTTCAGGATGTTGCCCCTGGGGATGTGGACAAGGCCATGAGGGCTGTAAGTGCCTCCACCTGTGTACTGGACCCGTGTCCCTCATGGCTGGTTGTCAACAGCAGTGAGGTGACACGAGGCTGGATCCAGGTGGTTGTTACCGCCTCTCTTCGGGAGGGGAACTTCCCCGCCGCGCTAAAAGCGGCGGTGGTGAGACCCCTCCTGAAGAAGCCATCTTTGGATCCAGCTGTCCTTAACAACTACCGTCCAGTCTCCAACCTCCCTTTTCTTGGGAAGGTTGTTGAGAAGGTGGTGGCCTTCCAGCTTCAGCAGTCCTTGGAGGAAGCAAGCTATCTCGACCCCTTCCAGTCAGGCTTCAGACCCGGTTACAGCACAGAAACCGCTTTGGTCGCATTGACCGATGAACTTTGGAGAGCCAGAGATGGAGGCCATCCCTCCATCCTAGTTCTCCTCGACCTCTCAGCGGCTTTCGATACCATCGACCATGGTATCCTTCTGCGACGACTGCGGGAGGTGGGAGTGGGAGGCACTGTGTTACGGTGGTTCTCCTACCTCTCGGACAGGTCGCAGTCGGTGTTAGTGGGGGGGCAGAGATCGACCCCTAGGCCCCTAACATATGGGGTGCCGCAGGGCTCGGTCTTATCCCCCCTACTATTTAACATCTACATGAAACCGCTGGGTGAGATCATTCGCAGGCACGGGATAAGATACCATCAATATGCGGACGATACCCAGTTGTATCTGTCCGCCCCGTGCCAACTCAATGAAGTGGTGGACGTGATGAACCGAGGTCTTGTGGCCATTATGGACTGGATGAGGGCTAACAAGCTTGTACTCAACCCGGAAAAGACCGAGTGGCTGTTGTGCTTTCCTCCCAACAATTTGACCAGTACTCCATCGCTCAGGCTGGGGGGTCAAATTTTACACCCCCTCAGAGAGGGTTCGCAACTTGGGAGTCCTCCTGGACCCACAGCTGTCCTTCGACCATCATTTGACGGCTGTGACCAGGGGGGCATTTGCCCAGGTTCGCCTGGTGCGCCAGTTGCGACCCTACCTGAATCGGGTGGCTCTCACAACAGTCACTCGGGCCCTTGTGACCTCTAGGCTGGAATACTGCAATGTGCTCTACATGGGGCTGCCCTTGAAGAGCATCCGGCGACTTCAGCTAGTTCAGAACGCAGCCGCGCGAGTGATTGTGGGTGCACCTCGGTTCACCCACATAACACCTATCCTCCGCGAGCTGCGCTGGTTACCTGTCGATCTCCGGGTGCGCTTCAAGGTGCTACTTGTCACCCATAAAGCCCTCCATGGTAGTGGGTCTGCGTACTTGAGAGACCGCCTTCTGCCAATTACCTCCCTGCGACCAATTAGATCTCATAGATTGGGCCTCCTCCGAGTTCCATCTGCCAGCCAGTGCCGGCTCGCAATTACAAGGAGGAGAGCCTTCTCAGTAGTAGCTCCGACCCTTTGGAACGATCTCCCCATGGAGATTCGTACCCTCACCACCGTCCAGGCCTTCCGCACAGCCCTTAAGACCTGGCTAGCCCGTCAGGCCTGGGGACAAAGATAATTGCCCCCTCCCGAATGATGAATGAATGTTGCTCATTATTTTATTCTATGTTTGCCTACGTTACTGTTTGTGTATCCCCTCCCTTGATTTTATGTAAGCCGCCCTGAGTCCCCTCAGGGAAAAGGGCGGCCTATAAATGTTAATAAAACCTCAAAACCTCAAACCTATCTTTCTTTTGGAAATCCAAATTGGTTGACCGGGAGCCTCTTAGTTTATCCTCACAACAAGCCTGTGAGATAGATGAGGCTAAGAAATAGTCACAATCTCAAAGATCCCCAAAACCTGACAAATATGCATTCCATGACAGTTTCCCATTCCGATCAGACTGTTTTTAAATCACATTGAGTCCAGTGAGATTTTGTTGCCTTAAACCTTCCCCAACTGTTCAGGTTTTCAATGAATAAAATTATTAGTAAGAGACTACATAAAGTACATTCCTAATTACCTAGAACAGACCAGAATACATTGTCTTACTAAAGTGACGATCTCATGAATGAGACATCCTTCATATTGCTAAGGCTCACTCACAGCTGCCGTCATAGTTCAAAAGTGAGGTAGATATACAATTGTGTGGCATGCACATACTGAAAAGCGGTCTGGTTTATTGTCTAATGACTCATCATTCTCTAAATGAATGATTCCAGGCATGGAAATGCTGCCTTGTTAGCGTAGACATGTATAAAATAACACTCCCCGTTCCTAACTATCAATAGCTAACAAGCTTTTATGAAAGAATTGTTGTCCATGTGATCTTCCACTGCAATATGTACTCACCAAGGGGTGTTCATTCAGTACATTCTTAGGCATATTCTCACCATCTGGATTTGTGCATTGAGCTTAGCCATAATTGACTCATGATTTGTACAATAAAATTGGGTTAACTCCATATACTGCTGTAGATCAACATAATTAGGCTTAAACAATATGCTAGGTCACAAAAAGACCAAACTGTATATATTGTCTTATTGTGAGATCCAAGCCAATCTCTGTGGGAAAACAACATAACCCACAAGGTAAACAACATAACAGCATAGCCCACAAGTGATGCATATTGAGCATGTACAAGACAGAGATGCAGAAACACAATGAATGTGGAAAAGATTTTCTAAAATAAAAAAGTTTAAACTTTACAAAATGCTTTGTTCCAATAAAGATAAGATCCCACATTTTATAATAGGATTTAGATTTTGTAATATTATTATATGAGATGGAAGACTCATACTTCAGGTGTTGAATGAAGACTATAATTTGCGTATATTAATCTTGTAAATTCAAATTACATTTGAGGCAGTTGTGAACTTTGAAACTAATCTTTTTTTTCCAAAGAAAGGAAAAATTTAGCAACATAAATCCAATTAGATTTACTCCATTATAGAAGTGGAGTTTGAACTTTTGATGTTTAATATCCATATCAACGGATGAGATTGGAGACTTTTTGGAACGTTTAAGTAGGGTATTTTGATTCCAAAGAGAGAGAGAAAGGTTGCTGTGGCTGATTTTTGAGCCATCCACAGGGTTCATCTTCACATCTCTCTAACCATGAGAAAAAAAAATTCTCCTGGGGAAGAAGGCGGGGCTTAGCAGTGAGAAGACGGATTTTCAGGCTATTCCTGAAATTCCTCTATTCCGAAGGAATTGGATGGTTCATTTTTGAATCTAAGCTGTCCCAGAGAGACAGTGAAAGGTTGGAGGAGATCCAGTGACCCCAGAGACGTTCGCAAGGTTCCTGGGGGCTTGGAATTTAACCTCCTTTGCCAGTGACTTCTGGATTAGCCGTAAGCTAACCGAAACTGCAGGTTGCCCCTAAGAATGGCGTGAGTGTTTCCAGCTGGTAAGATGATTTTATTACTCAGAAAAAAAATCTCCTAATTGTTTTTATTTATATAAACAATTTTTATTGCCATCCATCTCACAACGACTCTAATGACCATGGAGGATTAAACTTAAAAAAATCCAAGACAAATAAACATCCAAAACAATAATGCTAATCTAAAATCTCAAAACCATTCTATTTCCAATTAATGAAGAAAAGAACCAGATAAACCAACCAACAGGGCCTAAATGTCTGAGAGATCCTTCAGGTCTCTAATGCCTTAGGAAAGGCCAAGAGGTTCAGCGCCATCTGGATCTCCAGAGGAAGAGTATTCCACAAGGCAGGAATACTGTGGCAGAGGAGGTCATGACTCAAGTCCCAAAAGATAACATTACCTAACACGGAGGTAGTCAACCTGGTCCCTACCGCCCACTAATGGGCGTTCCAGCTTTCATGGTGGGTGGTAGGGGTTTTGTCCTATACTGAAGCACTTTCCCTTTTTAAAATTTAATTGACTTTTTAAAAAAATTCATAGCATTATTTAAAATTTTTTATTAGGTTCTCATAAAATCACCATTACTGTGGAACCAGTGGGTGGTTAGAAAATTTTACTACTAACAGAGATACAAAAGTGGATGGTAGGTATAAAAAGGTTGACTACCCTGACCTAACAGAAGGGAAATGGAGCATGCCAACCTACAGGTGCTTTTAAAAAATGTTATTTTCTTTTTCTCATGCTGAATTTATTTTAGATTCATATTTACCTTGTCCATAAGGTAAAGTAGTGTTTTTCTCTTCTCCCAACAATGGCATTGTAGTACTGGAGGCTAAAGAGCTAACTCTTCCCCTCTGGTTAGTTAACTGACAAGGAGTTAGGGGCATAAGGGATACTAGTGTTTCACCACCTGGCCCGCCCAATCCAATCAGGCTGTTTTCAGGCAACTTTTAAAGACAGGTTTGACACTCTTGTGGAAGAGTACAAGATCCATGTTTCACTCTCCATTTCTCCTGCCAGCCTGAAAAATTGGGGATAGGTAAGTGGCTATTCCACCCACCATCCTTGCCTGTTTAACTAGTCTGGCACTTTTCCAGAGGCATACTAAACCTGTGTTCAATATAAAAAATCTATATATATAATAGGCAAGTACCACTCACTCATCACGAAATCTCCAGAACTGTAAAGCCTACAAACTTAAAATTTGGCACGTATGCTCTTGGCTTCTAGGTGCTCACTAAAAAAAGATTTTTTGAAATGACCATCAGATCATTAGTATTTCTTATACAGTAATTAATACACTCTGATGCTAAGGAGTTCTACTCCCCCTCCCCACCTGAAAAGTACTCTGTTCCAACTGCCAGTTGCCTCATATTCCATTACCTCAGTTCAAACTGGCAGACTTTCCCCTACTTCACTCAGAAATGGTCCAGGGCTCCCTACCCTACATTACTAAACATCGGTACCTCACCAAAATGTCTATGCCTTCCACCTCTGGAACCACTTCCAGAATCAAGGTGGTGGGAGTAATATTCGCTTATGTGTTTCAATGACCGACCACCACTGGATTGTGAACTGAATTTCTCCTGCATAGCCTGATCCCATAGTTTCATCGCGAAGTATCTTTATAAAATTACTTTATAGTAACTTTATAAACCACTGAGGATGGGGAACAGGCCTATCCCCTGCCAATTGTTGTGTTTAGAGCTATCATATCTCTTGCTTTACTAGACTGTGCTCACCCACAAATCTACAGGACCTGAACTATAGAGTAGCCTAAGGCTTTCAATGCATCCCACAGATGATTTGTTCAATAAATGTTGCCCTATAAAGCAGGATAATGGCAGCTCAGGACCATATTTTGACAAATGATCCACTTATCTATTAAATAATTCCTTGCCAGCAGGTGACACTAGAGGAATTCAACAGTTTCCTTAAATTGTCCAGTATCACATCTGCAAAGACAACATCCGTTACTGGCCTCGTTACTGGCTCTGCAAAGAGGGTAACACAAACTAGCACATTTTTGTACTATTTCTTAGACTGGAGGAAAGTACAATAGATAGAATATAAGGAAACCTACAGATATGTCAATCAAATCTTTTCATATACAATCTGTTACTGAGTTGAATGAGGAGCTCTCCCACTGGTTGCTACAAAGGAATGAAAAAATGACTGGGTTTCCTATTTTCTGAGAGTATAAATTCCAATTGTTTAAAAAAAATCAAGACTCTTTTCCTCTTATGCAAGATACTTAGATCTCTTGGCTGATGGAAAACAATAAAAACCAATAGCTATTCTTATAATTATGTATACTCAGCTTAATTTTTAAATGCTCTGTCTATATTTCCTGTGTTCTTTATTTAGTACATTTCCCCTTTTGGGGGAATGGTTCCTGTTTAAAGTATTTCATTTCATAGAAATTTGATTACAATGCATACAGTACATAGCTGTACTATTAAATATAACAAAGGCAACCAATGTCTGAAAGCCTTATTTAACTATCCTATTGGACTTGGTAATTTCTTTTAGAGAACTACGAAGTTCTTTATATTTCAAGTTATCTCACAAAGTACATTATCTTGGCTACCTCTCATTTTCCATATTTGTTATTTCTAAA
Organism: Thamnophis elegans; assembly: GCF_009769535.1. Lineage (NCBI taxonomy): Eukaryota > Metazoa > Chordata > Lepidosauria > Squamata > Natricidae > Thamnophis > Thamnophis elegans. The sequence goes on from NC_045545.1 coordinate 64,108,549, forward strand.
AGAGTAGCAAAATATGAACAAAGTTAGTAAATAAATAAAAGCTCATTCAAGACTAAAATATTTGCTGTGGCTTTAAATATATCATTTGTGCCCTGCTGGCTCTAAGGAAAGAAAATGGTGTTGTTGTGATTGAAGCAGTGGCTAAAGACAGGTTTGTAGGTAGATATTTATTTCATTTCTTAAGAGTTATACCTTAGCATTGTTCCAAAAGAGCAAGCCACTTATGTAATATTTTTGCTTCCAGTTTTCCACTCAGCAATAAACCTGACTGGTCCAAACTTTCTCCAAGAATTTCCATGGCCCTGGATCCCTCCACCTGGTCTGGGCAGTAATTACCTTCAGCATTTTATTTCTTTCAATGAACTTATATGAGAAACTGCTGAAGATCCATCAGGCCCAAGGATTTCAGAGCAGAGATTAAATTTTCAGAAGGGGGTGGAAGGCTGCATTCCTTCCTTATATTATACCCTTTAATTCCCATCATTTCCTCCAAACGGATTGAAGGGTAGATACTTCCATGCTTAGAAAACTGACCCCATACCCAGCAGCTACTCCTGCGGGGAGTTAGCGAGTCCACAGCTCGCAGCTGCCCGACCCTCTAATCCTGCAGACAGGTGGGCCAACGCCGGGCGAGGAGGGGGCGGTCCGGACACGACTCCTGGACCTATAAACCGGCCTCCTCCGGTAGAAGGAGAAGGCGAGCACCCCGGGAGGAAAAGCGCCCACTGGAGCTCGTTTCCGCGGGCGGGAAACCGGACCTGTTGAACACCTCCGCCCATCGATGTCTGACCTCGAAGCTCCTCCGGTGGCTCAAGAGGTCGCTCTGCCCGCAGATCCGCCCGCTCCGGAGGAATCCCGGACACCTAACCTGGCCGGAGCGAGAAGCCAGCCGGCGCCCGCGGCAGAGCGCGCCCTGCCCATCGAGAAGACCGTAGAAGGTGAGGGAGGCAGATGGGAGGCGGTGAAATGAAGAGAAGGGAAGGAGGGCTGCGTGACCCTCTTTCCTCCAGGCCATCCAGCCAGGTGATGCGATGAAGGGTGGTGTGCTGTGGGTATGGAGGGGCATTTCTCCCAGTCGACGTTCAAAAAGCAATGTAAAACTCTCATATTCCGACCATTTTCCTGTGATGCTGGTGACAACACTCTTTAAAAATCACTGTCTTCCACCAGGAAAGGGTTATGCTAGGCTACAACTTCCCCAGAGCTAAATGGAGATGATAAGCATTGTAAATGAGATGGCATTAAAACGATGACAAAGTGCACGGTGGCACAGGCACACAGTTCCTGCAAATAGATGCTTGTGTTAAGACATCTGACACCAGGGCATATTTCATAGCATTTGTTTGAGTATGTCATCGGGCACCCACTTCACCCGCAGATGCCCATGATCTTCGTGCAACATGTGAGCACAAACCAGTGCTTGTCAAGCCTTTGATATCTAGATCAGCCTGTTCCATTCTTGAACTCTGTGGATAACTTAAAACTAGAGCTTTTAGATTTTGCATTGGGCACACTTGAGAATTCCGGGGGGGGGGGGGGGGGGGGCTAGACCAAAACTTCTAGAACCCATCCAGCTGGGGAAGATTGATCTAGGGAAAGCATAGATCTCATTAAATAAATGCTTACACATCAGTCATTTTTAATCACAGATATTAATATCTGCTTTTAGTATGGTGCCCAAATAACTGGTTGTACAGTTGAAAATGAGAAAGAGCCTATTATATAAAGTTTTCTGTATGGAACATTCACCCAGTAGGAAACTCAGCACAGGTAGACTGTTTGGTTCTATGGAAATCCCTATGCATGGATATGTGTTCACAAGGGCCCCTGGAATGTAAGCATGCATTGCCAGTTGGAACCCACTGAAATTAGTCCATGGCATAGTTCTCTAGTCATAAATTCATCTGAGACACTGATTACAATTAAAAGTTGTGTGCAGCAGGTAGGGATGTGTTTATGTTAAGCAGCAAATATTCTCAGCTTGTCCAGCTAAGCCATTCAGTGAGAACTGTGAGTTAGCACAGCATCAAGGTTGCACCTGTAGGGATGGCAAATGATTTATTAATGCTTCTATATTTATAGTGGCAGCATCTTTCAGTGCACCGCTGAACTTGGCAGTGGAGGCTGTGAATGACAGCTCTGTGACCCTAACATGGGATGGTCCTGAAAATGTGGGCCCTTCTGGTCTGGATGGATATGTAGTGGAGTACTGCAAAGATGGAAGTAGGTTTGGTTTTATTCCCTTGCAAGCATGAAAAATTGCAGCATTGTCATATCAATTAGTATGAACACATTGTTTCTCCCCTTGATAGTTGGCAGCCACAGTCAAAGAGAATAGTATGGGAGATGGATAGATTTGATGTAATCTTCACTGAAATCTTGAAAAGTGTTGCTCAATTGCTTTTGGGGGAAAATGTAATGGTTACTTCTGCTAAGTAGTAGCACACTTGATCACCAAATTACATACTTGCTCTTTGATGTTATATAGTAGATATGTTGGAACAACCACTTTATAGAACTATAAATTTGTCTAGAATTTCACATGAGACTTTCTCTTGAAGAGTGTAAGGTGGGAAGATATTTCACAGAGGTAAATTCTCCTCTGCAAGTATTGCATTGTTTCTGCTCAATTGCTAAGTAGTACAGATTGCACATGGGCAAGAAATCTTGTGCAAACATCCACTCCAATGTGACAATAAGAAAAACCAGGAAATAAAAATTTTGGTTATCTGCTACATTTTTGTTACATCTTTGGAGCATGATTATGCCCCTCTTTCAAATAGAATTTTTGTAAGAAATCCTTATATAGGAATGTTAGATAACATATAATGGAAGCTGCCAAAATGTCCCTCATAGGTATGCCATAGTTCAAACTCATGGCGTCACGACATATCGTCACATGACGTATCGGGACTTTTCCCCCCTTCGCTAAACTGGGGGTGAGTGTGGTTTGTGACGCATATGGCCTCTGGGCCAAGAGTTTGACAGCTTTGCTATAGTTGCCCTGCAAAAACTCAGGTTATCACTAAGTGGAGCAAGGAGTGAATGTTTGTTTCTGTCTTTTAATGACCCTCAAAGGTTGTCAGCTTATAGAGGAGGTCCACAAAGTGCTTGCCTGTAACTGTCATAAGTTGTGATGGTCATAAAGCAAGTCACTAATGTGACTGAGTCAATTTTACAACATTTTTATGGCAGTTGTTAAGCAAACCAATTGTTTGCTATGGTTTTGCTGAAAACTGAAAGTATATACCAATTTTCTGGAAAAACATTGTAATGAAATCCGCTTTGGAAAGTCTGGCTTAGGACATTTCATTTATGAACAACTCTGTACAATAAATAAATGACATATTGATGCCATCATAGCTGAGTAGATTTTAAAAAAAGATTGTTTCACAACATGTTATAATGACAATAAATGATGAATGAAATCTGCTAAATTCATCTAGCTTAAATGAGGTAACAGCTGATTATTCCCTTTTTTGATTTTTGAAAAGCAGATGGTTCACAAGGATTGATTAGATGGGGTGTTAGAAATACAGGAGGATGAATAACTTCATATACGGTAAATACATTACATTGAATTTAGCTGTTGGCAGTGCTTGCAGAATATATTCTGTTTCAAACTGTTTGTGGAATATTTCATTTCAGCCAATTTCAGCTTGTATGAATATATTACTGTATTGCATAGCCACTTGATAAGTTTGGAGGGCTGTTATATTTTCTCCCTGATTATATTTCAAACTATTAATCTTGAATCGTTACATTTTTGTCAACATGATAAAAATGTCCACAAAAGAAGATCTAAATAATACCTAAAAGTTTTCATGGTAACAATAAGGAAATTGAAACAATAGGGAGCAAAACTGAGATTCTATGCAGTGCAGTGGTTAAAATGTTGGACAAGGAGCGAAGACACCCAGGTTCAAGTACATCCTTGGATGTGGAAGCTCACAGCCCATCACTCTCAGTTATTTGAGGTCACAGGGTTGTTGTGGAGAATAATTGCAACAAGAAGTGCTATGTGAGGAAAACTCTAATATACTTCTTTATAAATTAATTAAAGTATATATATATATATATATATATATATATATATATATATATATATATATATATATACACACATACATACATACACACACACACACACACACACACACACACACACACACACTATATATATGATCAGAAGTAGAAAGGTTGTTAGACAACATGACTTTGTATTTCCATGAGATAAATTATTTCTAAGAGCCCAATCTCTTCTATACTGTACCTAGTCGAAAATATCTTCTTCTGGGCTCAGCAGTCTTCTTCAGTTTTCTTTTTTAAGTAAACTGAGTGGATTTTCTCAGTATTTCCAAATCTTGTGGTTTCCATCTTTCATTCTTCCCAAACCATGTCAAATACCTCTGAAGAGAATCAGACTTCAGAAGGCTACTTTTTTGGAAGATAATAAAGGTCTCAATGTTCCTGAGAAGAGTTTTAATATTAGTTCTTTGGTACAGAATTGCCTTGCTGTTGATCTTTTTCCACATTTTTGTTTTAGCAACGAACTGGGTGAAAGCCAACCAGAAACCCTTTCTTTGTGTTCGTTACACAATCCACGATTTAATATCTGGAGATAAACTTCATTTTCGAGTGAAAGCTGTAAAAGGTAATGCAGTTAGTCAGCCAGCAGTTCTGGACCAGCCGCTTCTCATCAGGAAAATTCTTGGTATGTATCTGTAAGTGTGTGTGTGTGTGTGTGTGTGTGTGTGTGTGTGTGTGTGTTGTGAGCATCTGCATATGCACATACAAGGATAGTGCTTGGGAGAAGAAATGTGCCATTTTTTTTTCAAGCAAGTTGTCTTTTGACCCACTAAGATAATCATTCTTCCCATTGAGTTTAGTTTTAAAAATGGCTTAGAACATAAAACAAAAACAATCCCTAACTTATTTCATGTCAATCAATTGTCCTCAAACTAACAATCCATAGTGCATTTTGGTTTTTAAGAAGCCAGAAGATCTGCCACAGATTACCAGCACAACAACATTGACTCTTTATTGCAGCCAAAGGTCAGTCATTTAAAAGAGTCTGCAAGCACTAAAAAATCCAGACAATAGAAGACTACATAATAACAGTGGTAGACAGAGTGCTACAACTGTTGAGACAAATGAATTAACATTTTGCTGGCAACTATTCTTTGTCTGCAATGTTTCTTTGTCTGGATCTGAAAGAATGCAATTTAGGATTTCACTTAAAATATTGGCTGTTTTAAAACATCGGCATTTATATTGTCAGAGCTGAGCAGATGGACCATTTTAACAACACGTTCTAATGTGAGCAAATGTGCTATTCCTATTTTTGACAAATATTTGAAGCTTTAGGGACAGTTTTCAATTTCATGCTGCCTTACGAAAATCATAATGTGGGCGCTGCTTAATATAATCTAGTACATGTAACTCATATTTTGTCACTAATAGTATTCATGTTTTCATCCGAACCAAGATTGTAATGACTCACAATTGGATGTCATTTTCTTGCTCTCTTATGATTCCAGGTTATTTATTTGATACATCTATTAAATGTGTATAAAATGTTTTTCCCAGTTTAACATGGTAATTTGTAAAAAAAACAAAAAATCCTAATGCTGATGGGAGATTTAAAAATATAACAATAATCCCACAGTAAGAATGCAATGTAAAATTGACCAACTGCAAATGCAAAGCATTCAAATATTTATTCCTGCAATTTATATGCCACTCAGTTCCAGAAAAAGCTCTAAGCTGTTTTCAAATGGTATGAAAGTAAAATAGAAAGAATTAGAAGAAGTAACCAACCTCCCAAACCAGGGGTGAGTTCCGGCTTCTGTTACTGCTGGTTTGCTCAGGGACACGCTTCGCGTGCACGTGCTTGATGCATGCTATGCGCGCATGCGCAGTAGTAAAAAACTTGCTTCTGTGCAGAAGCAAAAAACAAGATGGCGGCACCGATAGAACTGGTTCGGGGGCGTGGCCAGCCAAATTACTACCTACTTGGCCGAACCAGTCCGAACTGGTAGGAACTCACCTCTGTCCCAAACCCAAACCAACCGCCTCCATTTCTTAGCCACCGAGAACAATTCTAGCAGCAGTGTTTGTTTATTACTGGGATTGGACCCACAAAAGGCTTTCCAGGACCACAAGGCCTTGATGGTTTTCAAGAATATCCACATGGGGCTTGTGCTGGGGTTACTCGGATGAAGCATTATTCCAAACGAAAGGAACAACTACAGAAGAAGTCATGTCGTTTTTCTGATGACTGCAATCCCACAAAGATGGGATTTAAAAGTTCTTTTCCCCACTAGATCTTATTGCACAGGCAGAAATCTTTTGGAGAAGACAGTCTTGCAGTGTCCAAGTCCTGAACTAGAGGATTACTGATCACAAATAGATAAAATAAAATGCTAACATAATTCAAGCACCCTGAGGAACAGACAACTCTTGGGAGGAGGCAATGTGGCTGCCAGAGTGCTCTCACTTGTGGGGAGGGAGGGATACCCTCTGTAAGGACCTTGAATGAGTCAATATTGAGTAGGTATTAAATAAGCATTTGCAAGAATTACCTACGTAAATTTAGCTGTCTACAGACCAAGTTTGCAAGCTTACAACTTGGACTTGGAATTGGGCCTGAAAAAGAATGGAAAGCCAGGGAAAACATAACATATTTTTGGGAGCTTGGAGAATTAGAAGAAATCTTACAGTGTACCTTCACTTATTTTGGATCATATCTATTCGAGTTACCGCAGCATCAAGCTCACTGCCTACTATTGGGCAAAATAATAGTGTTTGCTTTGGGGCATTGTCTTTATTTAAAACTGTATGTTAGCTGGAAATGTTCATCTCTTTGCAGCTCTTTGAAGTCAGATTCAGTTAACAACCGTGTTACTAACTTGACAACTGCCATGATTTACTTAACAATTGTGGTAAGAAAGCTTGTAAAATGGGGCAAAACTCAGTTAACAAATGTCTCACTTAGCAACAGAAATGTTAAGTTCTATTGTGGTTGTAAGTCGAGGACTACCTGTCATTTAAGTGCTACTGCATTTGCAAACGAAGAATCTAGAGCAAATTGTTCTTGGATTCGGATGTTTGACTAAGAAGCTTGCTTTACCTCCGGGAACCAATTAATGTAGAGCGCTTGCATTCTTCTATAGCCGCAATTAGGACCAACTGTGATGGTATCTTAAACCCTAAGGATTTTTTTATATAATTAATTTTAAATTAGCTTTCTAATAGTATCATATTTTAGCTCAACTAGGTGCTCTGGGTTTCAATGTTGCAAATGACAATAATGCTAACCTCATTGCAGTAGCCTATAATTATTGCTGTTTCCAAGTCCCAGCTTTATTATACAATTGTATCACAGCGGCCAGTTGTTTTGCCGGATTTGGCATTGATTACTAGTCGGGCCCCACCCAGGGACCTAGGACGTCGTAATGTATTTTGGTAAAATGCGTGCAGATCCAAGCAGTGTGGCTTTTTGCATTTGACTGATGGTGATTTTGTCAATTTTTAACTGTTTTAAATGTAATTCCAGTGCTTTTGGAATAGCACCCAGTGTGCAAATTACCACTGGAATTACCACTGCTGGTTTGTGCCATAATCGTTGAATTTCAATTTTTAAGTCCTGGTATTTTGTGATTTTTTCATATTCCTTCTCATCGACCCTGCTATCACCTGGTATTGCAATGTCTATTATTGTAACCTTATTTTTCTCAACCAGTGTGATGTCTGGTGTATTATGCGCCAGTATTTTGTCCGTTTGTATGCGAAAATCCCACAAGATCTTGACCATCTGATTTTCGGTGACTTTTTCAGGCTGATGTTCCCACCAGTTTGTTGCTGTTTTAATTATTATAATTATAATTATAATTATAATTATAATTATAATTATAATTATAATTATAAGGCAAATTGCAAAACCCAAAAAACAATATCACAAGCGGAAATAACTGATATTCAAGACACAACTAAAGACACTATAGTAGAACTCCCAGAAGAAGCTCTCAGGGAGGAAATAACATCACCACCACTAGAACCAGTTATCACTGAACCAACTGATGAACTAACTCAAAAACAAAAAGAATTGAACGATAAGATCATGGAGCATTTTCTGCTTAATGAGGAAAGGCAACGTTTACCATCACTAAAAAACTGTGCCTAAGAAAATTTTGGCCCCTATCATGAAAATGGTTAATACAGTGTTTTCAACAATTGAACCGGGATCCATCTTGGAAACAAACCAGTTAATGTACAGCGCAGCTGTAATAGTCACTAATGAACTAGGCATTAAAATTAAAGTACCTAGTCACACAACAGAAAAAGCATCAAAGCCAAAGTGGAAAATCCGTCTAGAACAAAAAATCAAAAAATTAAGGGCAGATGCTAGTAACTTAAAGAACATGCATGAGCAACGGCTTAAAAACAACAAAATCATAGATCGGCTAATCAGAAGATATAGATTGGATACAAGAAACATCAATGAAGCTGTAGAGATTGTAAAACAGCAGATAACAGCAACAGCTAGAAAAATTGAAAGATATGAGGCACGAATCATCCAATATAAACAAAATCAGCAATTTCGATCAGACCAACGGCGTTTTTATCAAAGTCTTAATGTGAATGGTGACACCAAAAGTGAAAAACCAGAAAAGCAGGCCACAGTTGAATTCTGGAAAGAATTGTGGGAAAATGCAAAGGACTACAACAAGGAAGCAAAGTGGATACATGACTTTGAGAAAAGCATTGGCAACAAACAAATGCAAGTATTAGAAATAACAACTGAGATGATCAAAAATCGAGTTAAAAAGGTAAAGAATTGGACATCACCTGGAAAGGACCAATTACATGGTTTCTGGCTCAAATATCTGACCAGTTTACATGCAATATTGGCCAGGCAACTGAATGAAATTTTACAAAAGGGCCAAATTGATGAATGGTTGACAACTGGAAAAACATACTTGATTCAGAAAGATCCAACTAAAGGAACAACACCTGAAAACTATAGACCAATAACATGCTTACCAACAACCTTCAAATTACTCACAGGCATTATTGCAGATAACATGATGGATTATTTGGAAACAAACAACATCTTGCCAGTAGAGCAAAAAGGCAACAAAAGAAGGAGCAGGGGCACAAAAGATCAGCTTCTAATTGATAAAACGATATTAGAAAATTGTAAGAACAGAAAAACGAACTTGAATATGGTCTGGATTGATTACAAAAAGGCATTTGACTCACTGCCACATAGTTGGATCATAAAATGCTTAGAAACAACTGGCATTAGCAAAAATATTACATCCTTTACTGAAAAGGCAATGAAACAATGGAGAACTGAGTTGGCAGTAGGGAATGAGAGCTACGGAATGGTTAATATCAAGCGAGGAATTTTCCAGGGTGATTCACTTTCACCTCTTCTCTTCATCATCGCAATGATCCCACTATCAGTAATCTTAAAAAAAATGAAATTAGGCTACCAAACAGCCAAAAAAGCTGAAAAAATTTCGCATTTACTATATATGGATGATTTGAAACTCTATGGAAAGTCAGAAATAGAAATCCAATCATTGACAAATACAGTCCGAGTATTCAGCACCGATATTTCAATGCAGTTTGGCATGGAAAAATGCGCCACTGTATCCATAAAAAGGGGCAAATCACTGCATCTGAGGGAATTGAAATGCCCAATGGCCAACTAATTAAATGCAAAGAAAATGAAGCCTACAAATACTTAGGCATTCTGCAGTTGGATAACATCAAGCATGGAGAAGTAAAAACTATTGTCAGGCGAGAGTACACCAACAGAGTTAGGAAAATTTTGAAATCTAATTGAATGGTGGAAATACAATCAAGGCCATAAATACCTGGGCAATACCAGTTATAAGATACACAGCTGGCATAGTTAACTGGACACAAGCTGATTTGGACCTTTTGGACCGAAAAACCAGGAAACTAATGACAATGCACTACAGTTTACATCCACGTGGTGATACTGATAGACTATATCTGCCCCGAAAATCAGGTGGCAGAGGATTATTACAAGTGAAGCAAACAGTTGAAGAAGAAAAACATGCACTGGCTGATTATTTAAAAGACACTCAAGAACATCTATTAATCGAAGTAAAGAACAAAAATCTACTGAAGGCCCAACAGACAAAACAAGAATACAGAAAAGATGTGATAAAATCAAGAATGGAGAGTTGGCAGAACAAAGCACTGCATGGTCAATTTCTGGAAAAAATAAAAGATAAAGTGGACAGTGAACAAACTTGGTTATGGTTAAAAACAGGTACATTAAAGAAAGAAACAGAGTCACTAATCCTGGCTGCGCAAGAACAAGCTATCCGCACAAATGCCATTAAGGCCAAAATCGAAAAATCCTCTGATGATGCCAAATGCAGACTTTGCAAAGAAGCTGACGAAACTGTTGATCACATACTCAGCTGCTGTAAAAAAATCGCGCAGACTGATTATAAATTGCGGCACAATTCAGTAGCACAAATGATCCATTGGAATTTGTGCAAAAATTATTATATTAAAACAGCAACAAACTGGTGGGAACATCAGCCTGAAAAAGTCACCGAAAATCAGATGGTCAAGATCTTGTGGGATTTCCGTATACAAACCGACAAAATACTGGCGCATAATACACCAGACATCACACTGGTTGAGAAAAATAAGGTCACAATCATAGACATCGCAATACCAGGTGATAGCAGGGTCGCCGAGAAGGAACATGAAAAAATCGCAAGATACCAGGACTTAAAAATCGAAATTCAACGACTATGGCACAAACCAGCAGTGGTAATTCCAGTGGTAATTGGCACACTGGGTGCTATTCCAAAAGCACTGGAATTACATTTAAAACAGTTAAAAATTGACAAAATCACCATCAGTCAAATGCAAAAAGCCGCACTGCTTGGATCTGCACGCATATTACGAAAATACGTTACGACGTCCTAGGCCCCTGGGTGGGGCCCGACTAGTAACCAATGCCAAATCCGGCGAAACAACTGACCGCTGTGATACAATTGTACAACAACAACAACAACAACAACAATTATTATTATTATTATTATTATTATTATTATTATTATTATTATTATGTGGTTAATCTTTGGTGAGATTCACAGCCTTTGGGGCTGGTTGGTAGCTCAACTGCTCGAGTCCTAACCAAGGACCTAGGAACTGTTAAGGTAACGTTGGAGGATATAAGCTTTCCAAGTAGGGTGGTTTTTTGTAGAATCAGAATGTTCAAGTCTGATAAATTTAAAATTTCCAAATAGCGAGGTAGCCCTTTAGGTATTGCTCCATAGGTTCCAATTACAATCAGGACAACACACGATTTCTTTTTCCTCAGTTGCTCAACTTCAATTTGCAAGTCCCGGTATTTTGTGATTTTTTTCTTACTGTTTATCTTCAATTTATGCATCTCCAGGTATTGCAATGTCAATGAACCATACTTTTTTCTTTTCAACTATTGTTATGTCAGGTGTGTTGTCTTAAAAAGGCTTCCTTTATTTACTTCCTTAATCATTGGTTCTTCACTTTTCTGGATGTAATCATTCATTTTGGATTGTGAGCCGCCCTGAGTCCCCCCAGGGAAAAGGGCGGCATACAAATAAACAATCTAATCTAATCTAATCAAGCTGTGTTGTTCTTCTTCCACAGTCTGTTTTACTTGTAGGAGTCCTCGACTACCTTCTGCTCTTGGTAGATAAATCATGTCAAAATAAATCTAGCTGATTCAATAATTCAAACTGACTCAGAAATTTTAGCTGGATCAATACTTCTCTATTTTTATTTTTTGTTTGAAAATATGGAAGGTCATAGAGGTTTCATAACCTGCAATTGATGGTATCTATTTTAAACGAGTAACAGTGCAGTAACTATTGATCATAAGGGGAAAAATTCAGAATCAAAAAAGGCAGTATCTTTATTGGACCAACTAAAGTTGTACAAAAGTGTTGTTCACACAACAGACTCTTACAAAATTAGTAACATATTGGTATAATTTTGCTTTTTCCAGAGCAGCCCAAGATCCGACTTCCACGCTACTTAAGAGAATTGTACCTGAGGACTGTGGGGGATACAATAAACCTCTTGATCCCATTCTGGGTATGTGAATTAGAATTCTTTTGGTATTATCTCTGCTCTTTTGGCCTTGTCTGAGGAAGAGATTTTGAATTCTGTCATTTATTCTGGAGCACAAGGCAGCACATATGATGTTTCCTGCTGTTTTCCATAGAACACTATTTGGAAGAGAGAGAGAGAGAGAGAGTAGGAGGCCCAAGATCACCCAATGAGCTTCTCACTGTGGATGGTTTTAGAACCTGGGTCTTCCTGATCCCAATCAAGCATTTTAATAATTATATCTCATAAGCATCACTTAAGATGCAAATGTGAACAGATTGCAGCATCACCTACACTGAAGTGAGTTGTAGTAAATGGGGTTTCACTGGGCAAAACAGAAGGAATTGACTTCATTTAAGTTTTGAAAGAAGTCTAACTCAGTGGTGAAATTCATTTTTTTTTACTACTGGTTCTGTGGTCATGGCTTGGTGGTGGGGTCCTGTGACTGAGTGGCTGTGGCCAACTTGATGTCACTCATGGTGACGCCCACTCAGACACATGCCCACCCAGTAGGAAAAAATGTGTGTATAAGTCTATTCACAGCAGAACTGCTGCTCCCTTTAGGGTCCCCCCTGGTCCCCTCCTTCCCAGGGACTATCTGAAAGGGATAGGCTGCAGCAACTCTGCTGTGAACAAAGGGAGAAACGTTTGGATTGTCTCTGCTGCATTTAACATTGAATTCTGTGGCAGAGACAATCCGAATGTTTCTTACTCTGTTCATAGCAGAGCTGCTACTCTCTTTATGGTCCCCCCAGCCCCCTTCCTCCCTGGGTTTCCCTTAAAGGGACAGGCTACAGCAGCTCTGCTGTGAATGGAGGAAGAAATGTTTGGATTGGGTGGGTGGATCGAACGGCCGGAAGAGGTGAGCCAGAAGAGGTGAGTGGCAACAGGGCAACCAGGCGGGCGTGGGTGTGGCCAGGGCCACCAGGGATTTTTGCCACCAGAGAACTGATGCCAATCATCCCTGCTGGTTCGGCCGAACCAGGAGGATTTCATCCCTGGTCTAACTGCCCTTGAAGAAATGGAAATATTATAATTCAGAAAAGCAAGGTAGATCTACAGGCAGAATGCTACACAAGCCATGAAATCCTAAGGTTTGGCCCAAATTATTCATTTTGCAGTCTGAATAGTTGACAAGTTTGGAGTTCATAAGAGCATTTGATTTGTATTTTGCCAATCTTGTGAAAGCTTTCATTTCTTAGCAGTTGATCTCTGAATACTGAAATGTATTCTCTTTCACCTAAGTCAACCTCTTTTGTTAAAAGGAGGTTGCTATCTACATTCAGAAAGAACAACCAATATTCTTCAGTCCAGTAATGGAATAAAAGGTGTCTAAAATAGCTCTCTGCCAAAAATAGAAAGCCATGTGGATTAGCACAGAGAGGCTTCAAAAAGGGTGGAGAACTCCATGCATTTCCTTGGTTCTTCGATATTTGCAGACTGGTTCTACCATGGACCTCGAACCTTCCCTTCAATGAGCAGCTGGAGCTCCAACTTTACTGGGGTCACATTTGTATTACTATTAGCTTATCTTAATGTAGTTATCTATGTTGTTCATAGTTTAGAGTGCAAGAATTTTAGGTAAATGTTTTTTCACCGTTATTTATTTTATCTAGATATATACTTCAGAGCACGATACAGAAAGAAAAAGAGATTACCAAATTTTATTACAATCTGTCATCATTATTATCAATGCATAGCATGCATAAAGTACAGATAAAGAGTGTACCACTTATTTGCAGATAATAAGCAAGTCTGCAGAAGTTTCTTGGTAGGCTGTATAAATTAATACATTAGATATAACTATAACATTTCTGTAGTATCAGGTTGCTTTATACAACTCACCCAAGAAATCAGGAAAGAGCAATAAAAATACGTATGCCAATGCAAAATGCATAATCACAGAAAACAAAACAAAACATTTTGGTGGTTCTATAATCACAATAACAAATATATTCATTACAGTGGGTGTTGTTAAATCTTTTATCAAACAAAGTAAATGTAATTTTTTAAATCACCAGAAATGTTTGGAAAGGTGATGTTGTTTTTTTCTATAAAATTGATGTTACATCATTTCTGTATTCTCTATGCTGAACTTTGCAACAGAGGCAGCTGTTTACTTATCTAGCCTCCTATGAACAAATCCTTCCCCCATCCCCTGATTTAAACAAAAACAATGGTTTTAAAGTGATAATATATCAACAGCTACTTAACATCATAAACATGAAAATATTCTTGCTTAAAAAATTCAAGACTTAGATAAAATAAATGCCTTCCTGTAAATGATCCACCTCTGAATGAGCTTATGGAAAATGTGATTCAATATTATAGTTAAATCACAGACGGAGAGTGAAAGCCAATTAATTATGGTTTTTGGGTAGAATTTGAATGTATTTTTCCCCATGAGATTTTTAGTCTTCTAAAGTAGGTTGGCTTCATCTTTGAAACCTGGCCTTAGATATCCTGCTCATTAGTATTTTAATAAGCACTGGCCTACCGTTAATCCTCATGAAAAGCCCCAAATTGAATGATGCTGTAGTAGATTAAACTTTGTTTGTAAACCTTAGTTAAATAGAATAATATGTAATATGATCCATTCATTTTCATGTCCATTTCTTAGGGAAAGCCAAAGCCACAAGTGACCTGGACCAAAGAAAGCCAACCTTTGGACCCCAAACAAGTTGTTGTACGCAACACTGAGAAGGATTCTGTATTCTTCATTCGTGCAGCACAACGCAAAGATTCTGGAAAATACCAAATACATGTTAAGATCTTAGATGAATTTGAAGATGTGGCTACCTTTGATCTCCTGGTGATTGGTAAGGACAATAAACTATATGAGTTGATAAATTTTCTAATATTAAAATGGCATAGATGTTTCTTCATTGAAGCAAGCTTCTTTAAAATGGGACTCCCTATAGTACAATTTTTCATGGTACCAGCTGGTTCTAGTATAATTGGACATTGGAGGATTGATTGTGATATAGTCCTCTTATATTGTTTCTTCTATTTATATAATTATTTAAATGAAAGTTTTAGATATGAAAGAGTGAGAGCTGTTTTTGCTCGTATTAAAACTATACCTCCAAAAATGAAAGGTATAGGGGCTATCCCTTCCATTGAAGATGGGGCTAATGAGGAATCTTAGTTTGAAAGATTCTTATAGTCCTTGTTTAATGACCACTCATTCAGAACCATTTGTAGTTACAACAACTGAATGAGGTGTACTTATGATCAATCCTCAAAGTTCCAATCTTCTCAGTACCCCTGCAGTCCCATAATGGTAATCTGGGCGCTTGGCAACTGGCTCACATATATGATGGTTGTAGTGCTCGGCATCGTATAATCATCATTTCCAGCCTTCCTTGCTGGCGTCCCACAAGCAAAGTCAATGGGAAATCTGGCAGGGAAGATTGCAAGTCATGCAGGTAAGTTGCTCACACTCTCTCCCATCCAGCAGTAGCCACCCCCAACTTAGTGGTGCCTACATCGCACTGCATGGACCAACTGTACCTCTTCCTCCACCTGGCAGCAGCCACTTACCTGCCTGGTGGCCTGCTTGCAAATCAACCAACAAGGACCAAGAATCCTTGTTTAACAACAGCAACCAGGAGCCTCAGAATTGCCACTGTTAAGCGATGTGGTTATGGGATGTTGCGCTTTACAATTGCTTCACTTAGCAATGGAAATTGGCATCCCAATTACCATTGTTACCTGAGGATAATCTGTACAGTATTTTGTTTTCTGTTGGAAAGTGAAGTGAAAGCGAATCCCAAAGCAGGCAGGAAGTTCCATGTTTAATCTTCATCATCTCCAGAAAGGATTGGAAAAGACTCTTGACTGTAACTCTAGAAAGCTGTTTCCAGTCAACATTAACAGTATTGAGCTAGAGAAATCAATGGTGTGACAATGTTTTGTCTTGGCATTTATTCTGGCGTCTCTTTTGCATTAGCCTGTGATTCAGGAGAAGTATGGTTATACTTTGTGTGTGTGTGTGTGTCTCTCTCTCTCTTATTTTTAGAGAAACCAGGCCCTCCTGAGAATCTGAAGGTGGTAGACACCTGGGGCTTTAATGTCGCGTTAGAGTGGAACCCACCCCAAGATAAAGGCAATGCTGATCTCAAGGGCTACACAGTCCAAAAAGCAGATATGAAGACTCAAGTAAGAGCTATTCAGTGCACAAAATACAGCCTTTTTAAAAGAAAGGGGTCAGGAATGGGAGAAAGTGGAACTAAAGATAATGGTGGTTCTATAGCCATTCTCAATACACATGCTTCAATGGATTTAGCCAACCTATTATAATACCATTTATGATAAGTTTTTACCTTACACAAAACTTAGAATATTATTGATCAACTGCTATAAGCCAGCAAATGTATAAATATCAGCAAAAGTGATATTCTTCCATTTAGGCTATGTCTGTCTAGGCCCTGATTTGGGTTAGACTGGGACTAAGGCAAAGAACCATTCTAGAGTATTAGAAAGACTTTGCTAATACCTTCCTTTCATTACATAATTTTATTCAAACATTATACAGATAGTCCTTAACATGCAACTGCAATTGAGATAAAAACTTCCATTGCTAAGCAAGGTGGTTGTTAAATGAGACTTGCCCAAATTTACAACCTTATCTTGCCACAATTGTTAAGTGAATCACTGCAGTTGTTGAGAATCATGAGGTCATTAAGTAGATCCGACCTTTTTTTGAATTTGTTACAGGTTTTGATTTTGATACCATCAATTGATAAGATCAATTTATGGCGTAAAAGGAACTCCTACATAGAATTTGCCCCCAGCTGGATTAGGGGGTGTATGGAAATTAGGTTAGGAAATGAATAAGAGTAATGTTATGTTCTGGAAAATCCCTGAATAGTTGTTTTAAAATTTTAAAGTACAATTAATTGGATCAGTACCTTGCTATGGAAAATGAAGGTAAATCAAGGTTAAAAAAATAGTTTTTTTAAAAATAGCTAATCAACTATAGTAAATAACTTTATAAATCAATGTCTATTTAGTCCAGTAGATATATTTCCCTTGGGAATCTTTCCTTCTTCAGTTCTCCAGAAATAATAATACGGCAATATAATTTGCCTTTTTAACAAAGTTTGTTGCTGGCTGTTCATTAAAAATCCCTGAGAGAGACTTGGTTCCTCAGCTATTTCTTTAAACCTGGATTTGTGGCATGTTTGGTAGAAATATATTTTGCAATATTTCTATTCATGTACAGTATATGTCTTGAGATGTAAATCACACACAAACACACAAACACACACAAACACACACACACACGATGGGGATGTGGTGGCTCAGTGGCTAAGACGGTGAGATTGTAAATCAAAAGGTCAGCAGTTCAGCGGTTCAAATCCCTAGTGCCGCACAACGGAGTGAGTTCCCGTTACTTGTCCCAGCTTCTGCCAACCTAGCAGTTCGGAAGCATGTAAAAATGCAAGTAGAAAAACATGAACCACCTTTGGTGGGAAGGTAACAGCACTCTGTGCACCTTCAGCATTTAGTCATGCCGGCCACATGATCATAGAGACGTCTTCAGAGAGTGCTGGCTCTTGGCTTAGAAACGGAGATGAGCCCCATCCCCTAGAGCCAGAAATGATTAGCACATATGTGCGAGGGGAACATATATATAAATCTATGACAGCCTGAGTTTTGGGCTTAAAGCGTGGTTGGAGCTGCCGCCTTTCCATAAATCTTGGTGGGGTGTGTGGAGTGCTGGCTTTGTTTCAGTAAGTGGAATGATTGGTCGTGTGGTTGTATCATGATTGGTAGATTGGTGCTGATTGGTGCTGGCTGTGTGTCCGTTGTTGTTTCGTGTTGTAATGGCCTGGGTGTTGGGTGGGGCTCGTTTGTTGACTAGGGCTGGTTTCCAGATGTCTGGTAGGTGGGAGATATCGTCACGTTTATCCATGTTGTGGGGGTGTTTCGACATCTGGAAACCAGCCCTAGTCAACAAACGAGCCCCACCCACCACCCAGGCCAGAAAGACGGCAGCTCCGACCACGCTTTAAGCCCAAAACCCAGTCTGAAGATGGCGAGTGAAACCTTGCCAAAACATTGCCAAGACAATCTCAATCTTACATGGGAAAAGACCCAAATACAACAAGACCAGCATACCTACACCTGTGAAAATCTATGATAGGATATATATACTTTTAAATAATAACATGTAAGAGCTATTTTTTTCCACCTCTATATGTAATTTGAAGGTCAAGGCTAAATCATTTTGCTTGCCTTTTTTAGGCCATGCAAAAAACATAACCATTTTGTGCAAAATGTTGAATTCCCTGAATTCTGCCTTGTTCCTCAGCAATGGTTCACAGTTTTGGAACATTACAACCATACAAGCTGCACCGTATCTGATCTCATCATTGGCAACAGTTACTCTTTCCGAGTTTTCTCAGAAAATCCTTGTGGTCTAAGTGAAATGCCTGCTGTCACAAAGAATGTAACACACATAACAAAATCAGGTAAGGCTAATGAAGCATGATAGAAAAGTGGGAAGATCCTGCTGTTTCTTCATCACAGGCGTGGACAACATGAGACCTCAGATGTATAAGTGGCTCTTCAAACTATTCAAGATCCCAGATCTTCCCAAGCCAAGTCACTATATTTGGGGAACTGGCAGTACTGTTTTGAAATGAGAATCAAAAATATAGTAAATCAGCCCATTGGGAGAGGGCAGGCCATGGTTGGGTTAGGATTATAGAAATGCTACTTTATTGTAGTAGTATGTAGTGTGTGCCAATAAGGGTGGCAAAGTATGCTTACGTCACTACCTTTATTGCATCTGCCCAGGACTGCCCAGCAGCCCTGCTTAGTAGACCAGGAACCTTTTGGGTAGGGAGGAATCAGGGTCCTTGCTGTGAACAATAGTCATAGGATCTGCCACACAAAGTCATTTGACTTTGCTCAAACTTGGAATATGGCTAGGCAGATTCTTTGGAAATGAGATAAGAGCCCTGTTATACAGGGTGAGTTCTAGCTGGTTGGTCCATGAGAAAAATAGTTCAGCCACTGAACTAACCAATATGTCCTGTTGGTTAAGGCCTCTTGGGGGGTGGCATGCAGTTGGGTCCAAACTGGTTAATGCTTGTATTGTATGAAGAAGTAATGTCTTCTTTGGACTCAACCATTTTGGACAATTTTCATCCAGTCTCTAGCCTTCCCTAGAGGGAAGGTTGTCGAGAGAGTGGTGGTGTTCAGTTATAGAGAACCCTGCATGAAGCTGATTACCTTCATGCTTTTCAGTCTGGGTTCAAGCCAGGTATTGTCCCAATATATTAGTCACACTTGCAGATGACCTTAGAAGGCTTGTCATCCTGGACCTCTTGGATCTCTCAGAAACTTTCAGCAGTATTGGTATAGTTTGAGCTCAGCTTGAGGGGTAAAAATGGGAGCATTGTTTTATGGTGGATCCTCTTTTGTTTGATGCCAGTTTCAGTCACAGTTGGGGGAGAAGAGATTGTGATGCAGCATTCTCAGGGCTCAGGTTTCTGGGTTCGGCTCCAAGTGGGGAAAAAGACACTGGAGACATGGAGGCTGCTTGGAAAGATGGTTTAATGGTGGACAGGACCACATGGCTTGAGTCCTGAACAGAAAAAGTGATCATATGCTTCAATGTTGGTGGAGAAAAAAAGAAGGAAGGGCTGAGATGCTGAGTCCCTGGTTTTATGCCCTCTCTGCCCTTTGATCTTGAACTTGTATTCTGATTGCTTGTCAGACTTCCATGGGGCCATGCAGGGGCAACTCTCTAGGCTGTGTTTTGAATCCAGGTTTGGTTGAGTTCTCAGATGCATGTAGTGAGTTGGGTAAAGGGCCAATATTATCATGCCTTAATCCTATCCCCCTGGAGCTGAAGGGGAGAACTCTTTATTATGTAAAGGGACTGGCTTGGGCATCTTAATGGCCCATTGACAAAGGGGGATGGGCAGGAAGCTGCAGGGAGCTATTCTCTCTTTAAAACATGTTTCTCCCTCTTCACATCCAGGGGAACATTCTGCCTTTTCAATATTTCCTAGGATATTTCATTTTTCTGGGAGAGGGTTGAGTGATAACTTCCTACACCTCTTTAACATTTACATAAAAATTCTGAGTGAAGTCAATTGCCAGCATGGGGCATGGTATTGTCAGTATGATCAGTACCAAGTGCCTGGAGCTAGGACGGTCTGGATGGGGAGGAAGAAGTTTCAACTCAGTCCTTGTAAGATGAGGCTTTGAGTCTCTCCCCCCCCCCCCCAACAGACACACACCCAAGGGACAGAATCTTTGATTCTGATGTATCCCTGGACAAAGCTGATACCCAGTTTGGAAAGTCCTAGACTCATGACTACTGCTCAAGGAGAAAGTGGCAGCCATGACTAGAGGAGTCTTCACACTGATTCATCTTGTGCACCAATCACATTATTTCCTAGATCAGGAAGCTTTGCTCATAGTCGCTCAGGCCTTGGTCATTTCTCGTTTGGATTACTACACTGTGCTCTGTATAGCTTGAAATCCACTTAGAACAGTGTTTCTCAACCATGACGACTTTAAGTCCTGTGGACTTCAACTCCCAGAATTCCTCAGCCAGCTGGCTGGGGGATTCTGGGAATTGAAGTCCACAGGACTTAAAGTCACCAAGGTTGAGAAACACTGACTTAGAAATTTCAATTGGTCCAGAATGCAGACTTGCATTCAGATCTGCCAGTTTCTATTACTATGACCTTATAATAAAAGTAGTGATATTAGTTTGCAGGACTTTGGTTTCCTAGTCTGGTCTACCTGGAAGGGCTAACATCTTTTTTTTAAGTTTTTTATTTTTATTCTCTTACATACAATTACAGGTATAAATTCACATAGTTATTATTCTTATTTATCTTTATCACTTTTACAGATTTACTCATCCATATAAAAGGTTAAAATATATATTCTGGGTTGCTTTGCTTACCATCCCATACCCCCTTTTTATGTTATCATCACCCTATTTTTTCTTCTTTTTGCCCTCCCTCCCTTCTCTACTTCCTTCCTTCCTCCTCTCCTCTCCTTTCCCTTTCCTTCTTCCCTTGCCTCTCCCCTAACTCCTCTCTTCCTCTTCCTCCTGGAAGGGCTAACATCAATCCTGCAAGTCTGAATGCGCTTTCCTCTCTCCTTTTACCTTCATGAGAACTAGGGCGGGTTTTGTCTGAGATGTTTTCTCAAGTTACAGCTCTGCTCTGGATTCAGCTTCTTTTATCTGATCATTATTTTCATGGCAGCTCTTCCTCAAGCATCAGTTCCTCGTGGTTAGAGCTGAGCATTTTACAGCCTGTGGGCCACATCCAGCCCATGGACAATCTCAGTTGGGCTCACGGAGCTAGGTGGCGGCGGATGGGTATCATTGTAAGGAGAAGGGTTGAGCGTTGTTGGTGGAGATGGGACATTGTCAGTGGGGATGGAGTGCTGGCGGGAGTGGGTGGTGTTAGTCCCAGGTTCTCATGTGGCCCCTTGGGAAAATCAATTACACACAACTACTCAAGGTCATTCTTCTGTCCATTATACCGCTTACCCTTATATTAAACTGACTGGTTATTTTGAATTCTTTTCCAGGTCTGAGTTTCTTTCTTGCCTTAATTGTTCTTGCATAACTTTTTCAAGGTTATTTGTGCACATTTCTAAGTTAAGTAACTCCCAAATTTGTCTGCAGAATCCCCAATTCTTTAAATATTTTTGTCCAGTGGTGAAATTCAACTTTTTTTACTACCCGTTCAATTTTTTTTACTACTGGTTCTGTGGGTGTGGCTTGGTGTGCGTGGCAAGGGGAGGATACTGCAAAATCTCTATTCCCACCCCACTCTAGGGTCAGCCAGAGGTGGCATTTGCCAGTTCTCCAAACTACTCAAAATTTCCGCTACCGGTTCTCCAGAACCTGTCAGAACCTGCTGGATTTCACCCCTGTTTTTGCTCCTTCATTACGAATGAATCATTTGTTCTCGCTTTTATATTGTTACCCTCATCCTCAATGAAGGATTACCTGCTCCTACTTGCTGTTGAATTACTTTATGATTCAAAACATCTCAAAATAAGGCCTCCCTGTTTTTGTAGGAATTGTGTACAAACCAGAGAAGTTCCATAGCCGGGATTTCTGTGAACCTCCCAAATTCACTCAGCCACTGATAGACAGAACCACCACGCAGGGCTACAGCACCCAGCTCTTCTGCTGTGTCCGAGGCTTCCCAAAGGTGGGTCCTTTTGTGGCATGTGATGCCTACCGAACTGCAACAAGATAGGATATCATAGTAGGTAATAGGAAGGGTGGTGAATTGAGATAACTAATCTCTTTTGCCCTTAAAAGGAAAGAGGGATATTTCTTATTTCTGATCTATAATGCTTTGTTGTGTATTTAACATGCATTTCCATAATGGTATATTTTCTTTTGTAAAGGTTTTCATGCCAACCTTTGCATTTAAAAATATCAACTTTTTCTCCCCAAATATGTTTCTAAGTATTGAACACTCCCTCGGGAATGGGGCAACATACAAATTAAATAAACATTCAAACATGAAATACATGAAATACATGTTTTTCAATACATCTATCTAAATCAGGAGTCGGCAACCTTAAACACTCAAAGAGCCACAAAGGTCCTTACTGGAAGTCGCCTATTCTGGAGCCGACCAGAAGTCTGGTTTCCCAACCATAGAGTCTCCTTCTAGCGCAGCATACTTTTTCATCTGCCGACTGGAAGTCCAATTCCCCCTCCATAGAGTCTCCTCCTAGTGTGGCATACTTTTTCCTTTTACTGACCAGAGACAGGGAGCCATAGCAAAGGGATGAAAGAGCCACATGCGGCTCTAGAGCCACAGATTGCTGACCCTGATCTAAGTTATATAAATAAATCTTGACAATTCTTTATTGAATTGAGAACTGCATCACTGACTATCACTGCAGGAAATGTAATAGAAATGGATAGCTATATTGCGATCTTCAGACTAGACTATATCCTCATGTTCTTCACATCAGACCTTGCAAAAGTCAAATTCCCCAAGCAAGTGTCAGCTTCCCATTTCCTTTTGCAAGCCCGTATTTGCTTACATTGAAAGTGATGCATCCTACCTTCCAACCACAAATTCCACCTCTTCTAAAATTTTATGAAGCAAAGTGATGTGAAAAATAAATTGAACTACTTAAAGATAAAAAGTCTGACTCCCTGGATACCTGACAGTTTCTCCAGAAATATATTAGCTATAGAATTCAGATAGATGTGTAGCTGTTACAGAGCAAAATAGGGGAGGAATTATTGCAAACTACAAAAATACTGGCAGATAACTTGTATAAATTAGCCTCACTGAATGCAGACAAGGGAGTTAAGAATAGAAATGCCATGAAGAGAAATAGTTTATATACCTATGCTAACTAGCTTATCCTGCTGAACGGCATTTTGGGATATTTATGCACTTTGGTGTATTTACTTGATTTTAGCCCAAAGTGATCTGGATGAAAAACCAAAGGGAGATTCAAGAAGACTCAAAGTATCTAGTGCACATGGACCAGGGAATTTGCTGTCTAGAAATCCGCAAACCTAGCCCTTTTGATGGTGGTGTCTATACATGCAAAGCTGTGAACCCTTTTGGTGAAGCCTCTGTAGATTGCAAATTGAATGTAAAAGGTATGTATGTATTTTATCTCTTGTTTGCATTTGAATTCTTTGTTGCAATTCCCCTCAAAAAAGTTGTGGAACCTCTGAATGATTTCCACAGAGAATTACAATTATTTATGTATAAAAATTCCATGAATTATCAAAAAAAGAGTGATCTATAAATAAAGGCTACACTAAACAGTGATTATAAAGTGCAGTTAAAAAAAATTGTAATATATTATAATCATTAAATTGAGCCAAAGGAATTAAATGTCTTCATGCTTCAATTTCTTATAGAGATGGAATAGACAGGTTGCCAATGTTACTAGATAGAATTGAGAATAGATCTGCTATCTGTGTGTTTGATTTCTGCAATTACTTCCTTCTAGGTCACGTCCAGAATTACTAGCATACATGGCAGATATTTCCCAAGGAAGTATTACAGGGGAAGTGAGATTATGGTGGTATCAGTCCTTACTATAAAATAGGAGTGGTGCTATTTGTTGCCAGCAACTAAACAATATTTAACTTCTTGTACAACTCCTCCAAATAATCTTTTAAAGTGATTTTTGGCGGAACAGAGTGTTGGACTCCTCAATTATATATTTATTGGTTTGGATTATATGCTGCTTGTTAGATACTAGTTCTAACTACAATGGGTTCCGCCAAGGTCCTCTGTTCTGGCGGGAACAGAGGTTTAATCCTATTGGTCGAAGGGTCTGACAGCTCCCTATAAAAGGGCTGCTGTCAGACTCAACCTTCGCTGGATTGTTCTCACTTGTTGCATTCAATAAAGAGCTGTTGTTACCATTAAGCCTGTGTGTGCCTATCCATTACCCAATCTAACACTGCTCTATGTCCAAAGACTCCAAGAGGCCTCGTCAATGTCAACATAATAAGATTAGGATTCTTAAAAATCATAATGACGGACTTAATTTAATTCAGCGTTAGCATGGTCCTCATTTATTTCCAGATGCCTTTCTGAAGAGCCATGTAATGTAGCAGGAAAAGAATGTGGTCCAGATAGTTGGAGGGTAAGCTGTTCCAAAAGAGTACACTTCTCTAAAAAGTTCAAATATGGGTCCCTTTGAATGACATTCTTCCATAGGGCCTCTCTGTCAGATCATATCATATTATGTAAATTTAACTAATAGAAAACTAACTTGGAAACTAACTTGCAGCCAGTAGAGCTCCTGTAGTACATAATGGTGTTGGACAAACTTTGTGTGTCTCTAACAACGATTTTCAGAGAGTATTCAATAGGAACGAAGCAAGTTACAGCAATAGGAGAGGTGGGTTCCTACCAGTTTGGACCGGTTCGGCCAAACAGGTAGTAACTCGGCCGGACACGTGATGGTTCTATCCTGGGCGCTGCCATCTTTATTTTCTGTTCTGCACATGCGCAGAACAATCTTCATTGAAAAAATGTATTTTTCCTTTATTAATGGTGTGCGCATGTGCAGACCTTTTTAAATGCAAATGCACATGCGCACGGGCATGGAACCGGTAGTAATGCCGGCAGGAACCCAACCCTGAACAGTACAGTTGTAACTTGCTCTGCAAGGGAGTCCAGTCTGCAACTGATGTACAAGATGTAATTGTACAAAGCCCCCGCCCCAGGTCATGAATTTCACTTGCTATTCAAGCAGGAACCTTGGTTTCAGGAGGACCACTAGATTCTGAACCAAGTTCTTCCAGTGAAACCTAGTTTTAGATTTATCTGGTTTTGGGATCCATAGCCATTTGCTGGATTCAGTGTATGCCTATTTCCACCAATTGTTTCCAGGCACTAGATTAAGACATCATCTGTATCTCCTATCCACATTAGAATGGAAATATATAACTGGATATCAACTACAAATGATGCTACTTCATCTGGTGGCTTTGTGTAGGTACAAACAGTGGGAAGCAGAGCCCTGAGCACTCTATTTGAAGATTTGCCCTTTCCCATCATAATTGACTTTTAATATAGGTGGCACTTGGAATTATTGTTTTTACAAAAGGTGGATGGGAGAGTGTGAGTTACTTTCTCTAAAGACTATGACTCCAAGTATTAATTGACATATTAAACGCCATGCAGTCAGATTTGGGCAATCTGGTTCATCCAGATTTTTGGAACTATAACACTTGCAAGCCTTAGCATTTGCCAAGATTAAAGTGAGTTGTAATTCATAGAATCTGTAGGATACCAGATTGCCCATTCCTGCTGATAGGATTGGCACAAGATGTCTTGTTTCTCCTCCTCCCCCATCTGCTTTGGTTTCCATCACCTAAATTGCTTTCAGTAACCATATCATCCATCTCATTCAACTCATCCCCAAATTGGAATTACTGCTGCTGTACAAACAGAGACCAATTTGGATATACTCCAGGGACTTTATTCATAATCCATCATTCTAAGAAAATGAAAATGAAAATGAAAATGTGGCTTGCAATAACTTAACAGAAGTTAAGTTAAGTTGCTGTCATGCCAGCTTGGTTTATGGTCTTCAACTAGAATATAGTAGAATATAGTGTCAGGAAATTCCATTTATTGACTTCTTAATGATCTCTGAGCCTGGCTGTTTGCTTGCAGATATTTTATTACCAAATTAGATAACATCATCAAGCACTGGTAATGTTACCTAGTTGGGTAATGAATTGTCTTAATACCAGAGAACAACAAGAACAGTTTAATTCCACAGTTCAACCCTGAGCTACAGATATTCTCTTCTACAATATTGAAATCCCATTTAGCAGAGGAGAATATCAGAGAAAGATGCTAGCTGGGTTTCTTTGTACGTTTTGAAGGTATCTGTTTGGCAATGTGTTAACTGTGTTACTGCTTTTGTATCAGGTTTCTCTACAGTTGAAACCTCAGCCTCTATATACAAATACACACATGTATACACAGCAATATTCAATAATATTTCCCAGCTAAGATAAAGTATGTGCATGTCTTCTTTTGGGAGACAGAATAATGAAATAACATCTTGCATCTGATCAAATTTCCAGTATAAGGAACTCCACAGACAAGTGTTTCACTAATAGGATCTCTTTTAAGTCTAATTATGCAATTGATTTCTCTAACATTCTATAAAGGGCAAAGAAACTCCTATCTGCCGGTTGACTGGCTTTCATTTATAACAGCTCTAGCCCAGGTCAATATTTCCAATATATTACCAGCATGTGATTTCTTCTTTCAGATCTTTTCCCTTTAACCCCCGTTTGAGAAGTAAGCATCTCCAAATGAGCTCCTAAACCTTATGGCATCTTTCTGCCTAATAGCTTCTGTATTTTTCTAGGTTTTTTTTATCTTTATTAAAGACAAGCTTGTTCCATCATTAATATTGCCAAGAGGGCAAAAGACCCACATTGTATAAAGGGATGTGAATGGATCCTAATCTTAGATACTAATGCATGATGTTTCTGTTACATTTGCAGTTCCGGAATGATGATATCTGGGAAATCAGATGAAGAACAAGGTAGGATAAGCTGCCACTTAAGTCAGTTGGAGAACATTAGATATCAACCTGAATGCAAGCTTCAAGAATCCGTCTTAGACCTGATAACAACCCAGGACCACTAATGCACTTACGTTGGTGCATTTTGTCTGAGGCAAAAAATGAAAAATGCAAATTAAGTACATCATTTTATATAGAACTAATAGAAGGCTACTCCCTATCCTGGGATATGATTAAAAATCATAAAGTCCTGAGAGCATATTTATCTACACCATTTGCCAGTTATATAAATTTATAAAACAATGCTCCGATCTCTGTTGTCATTTTAAAAACAGATCTAGTGCTTCCTTTTTGAATCACATGGCCAAATCTTGTGATAAATCTCATTTATCAAGATAAATTATAGTCCTACTACCCTAGTTTACTGTCAAGAAAGATAAGGCTCATTTTTTTTTAATCTAAAGGCAATCAGATCTAAATACTTTGCTTCATTTTTTTAAGTATAATAGCATGAACAGATATTGGAAGGCATCTGGATTACATCTGTAAGTCTCCTTATCTCATATAAGGATCAAATTTATTGTTTATGTGCATGTAAGAGAGAAAGATTTCAGTTACTCTTTATCTTAACTCTTTCCTTCACCTCTTTCTCAGCCAGATCCTTGCAAAATTCTATTCTGGGTTCTCAGTTCGAGAGAGTCCTTCACGGTTCCTAGATGGGATCTGTAGCTTGGAAATGATTTTTATCTCTGTGGCTTTTCAAAAGCAGAAAGTTCACCTGCTGCTGCACTGGATCTATAAATAGCAACGGCCATGTTTCTTGTAATACCAAGATTGTCATCTATGCCTCTTGATATTTAGCCCTGCAGAACAAATGCCGAATAAAGAAATATAGGTCATGAGAATGAAATGAATCCTGTAGAAAATTTGGAGGGGGTCTATCAACCTTTCCTAACCTTGTGTCCTTCAGTGTATTGGAATCCTTTGCTGCTTGCGAATTAAACTTTCACTTGGTTTTTCATTCACAAATCTTTTATGTTTTTTGCTTGTTAACACTTCAGAATTCAAGAAACAGCTCATCTTTTGAAAAATAGGAAGAAGCAATAGGGGTTTTTTCCCTGGTTCTACAGCCAGGAAAACGCAGATTAATTCTATTTAGTTAATTGAAACTATAGACATGGCATAATCCAGCCGTCTCAATTTAGTAATGTCTATATATGCAGGGATAGTAATGACTAGTACTAAGACTCTCCCAGAATATGCTATGCCTCTCAGGAATCTGGCATCTCCAGTTTACTCACACAATGAAAGGTACCAAGTTGGAGAAAGCTAACTATCTGTAGTAACATTTCTTAGTTCTTCTCTTCTAGATGTACTGAAATACAAAGAGATTCCAGCCAGATCATAAAGGATGGTG
The DNA here is from genome assembly GCF_009769535.1 of Thamnophis elegans. Lineage (NCBI taxonomy): Eukaryota > Metazoa > Chordata > Lepidosauria > Squamata > Natricidae > Thamnophis > Thamnophis elegans. The sequence continues at coordinate 64,137,170 of NC_045545.1, forward strand.
GCAGCCCTGTCATATCTGAATTCAATTGTAGAAATGTAAACCAAACAGCAAAATGTTGAAATTATAGGGTAGCCATCAGTTTTGTTCTTCAGCCTGCCATGCATTGGATCCTTAATTGCAAAATAACTCTGCCACTAATGAGCTTCTCTGAGCACAAAATCACATGCAGAAGTCTGGCTGGTTTGAATTGGAGCCGATGTTAGACTTTCCATTTAAAAACCTACCACTGTAATGAATCATGTGGAGATGAGATGCACAACTGAATTATTTCTCGTGATAAAAATCCAGCACAGGAAGTTAGTAAATGTTTCTAGAAAATTATCCACGGTGATGTTCTAATTTTTGAATGAACATTTCTGATGCAAACTCATACCTATGATTCCCCATAATATTCTCATGATACATAATGGTTCCAATATTTCAGAATTAGCCTTTCTAACAGACTTTTCTGAATTAGGCAATTCAATTTGCCTGAAACTGTCCTTATATGAAAAATCACCATGCTAATGTTATAGACATTTCATTGAATTATGGGTATTTCAATATGGTTACTTGTAATTCATATACAGGAAGAGAAGCAGATAAATGACATCCAATGTTACGATGAGAAACTAGATGAGACTAGGAATGACTAAGAAAGAATGTGTATGTGTGTGCGTGTGCGTGTACGTGTATGTATGTATGTATGTATGTATGTATATAATACAATACAAAGTCATATGCCTGACATTCACGTAAAGTGATTTACATAAATCTATTTATTTATTTTAATAGAATTAAATTTAAAGTAGAGGAAGGAATTGTTTATTTATTAAATCATCATTCACTGTTTCCCACATATCAGAAAAGTCACCTTTACAGAGTAAAGATCAGAATATTCTGGTTGAAATTTCTTGAGAACATGAATGAGAACAGCCAAAGGTTACTAGCCTTAAGACCTCAGAACACCTTTCCAGATCCCCATTGGCATGTTATTTATACAACCAAACAACTACATTCCACTGTTCATAATGAATTATAAATGTCTTTTGGGCTGCCAGAAGGGGAGCAAATTCCTCAGGGGATGAGGAATATGAACTTTTTTGATGGAAAATTTTAACCCTTGCCTTTATTCCCAGGCAAAAAGTAGGTTGTGAAGGGCAATTATATTTTTTCTTCAGAAATGGCATTGTTATATTAATGCAGTTATCAAAAAAAAACCCATGTTGTCTTTACTGTAATAAATGTGGCCTTATCAGTGAATAGATGCAGGCTATAACTTCACCATGCATTAATCTCAAATGGTGAACTTCTCAGAATACAGTTTGTTCCAAAGTTCAAGACTAGGTTGATAAACGTGTGGTCCTAACTTCTGTTGAGATGGGGTGGATGGAAGAAGTAGGACAAGCATCCATAGTCTTTTTCATGACCACATTTTGGGCATCTAACATATATGTTATTGAATCTGGCAGAGCAGAAAATTAGAACAGTGTAACAGTTGAACATTTATATTATTAGTCTTGTACAAATGTATTTTTTATTTATTTAATTTATAGCACCAAAGTGACTCTGGGCAGTATTACAGCTAAGAAGCCATTATAACAAATAAAATAAAAAACCCAGAAGAGAATCCCAAAACAAACCAAAACAGATCAAACCATACAAAACAAAAGGAAGCAAAACATGGAACTCCATGGTAATCTTAGCCACATATAGCCTGGTCTTACACAATTCAAATTAGTCACATTGTTGAGTATGTTTATATAATCAAATTCATCTGATTAAAACAATTATTTGATTTAGGAAACTGACCTATACATTTTGAATATTCAGACTGGTTTGAATGTGCAAATAAATATAATGTGATAGTGGGCCTGCACAAAAGGCATTTGGATTGGTCTGAATATCATCAGTTTGAAATGCCTAATTAGATTAGACAATTGTAATTGACTTGTCACTTCAATTTAGAATTGAATTTGGAAACACAATGGGATTCCATCAAAGAACTGAAAACAAAACAAAATCCCAAAAATGCATATAGGAAATGGGCAGACAGCCAAATTACCAAGAACAAGTACAAACAACCTGAAACTGTAGAACTGAGGTCAGGAAGGCAGTAGATTGGAATAAGCTTAGGTTAGTGAATAATGTTAAGAATAGCAATAAAATGTCTTAGATATGTTGAAAATAAAAGCGGGGGGGGGGGGGGGGGGGGGGAAGCCGGTGCTCCAAGAAGAAAGCAAAATCAAACCCTATCGCAAGAAAAAAGAAATACTGTCTTTAACCCGTAAATTGTGAAGTGGTGAATGAACAGCAAGATTGAAGTTTATGGCTGACAGAAACATGGTCAAGAGAATATCTGTTTATGTTTAGTGAAGTTACATTTCCAGGACCAAATAAATTACATATTATTTTTTTTATTTATTTTATTAAATTTGTTTGCTGCCCTTCTCACTGAAAAGTTCCTGATGATCTGGCCAAACACTTATGAATTATCCTTGAAGAATGGAAGGATGGAATCCTGGAAAACTGATGATATCCAGATGAAGGAGGAGAACAAATGTGATCTTTAAATTCAAAAAGAGGGGAAATAAAATGAAGTCTAGCACTGATGAGGAAATTCTAGAATAGATCGTAAACAGATCAGTCTGAAACCACCTTGAAAATAATGCAATAATTATGAAAAATGAGCTTTCATTTTTTTAAAAAAAAATTGTTGCCAAACATCTCATTTTTTTCCTAAAAATTAAGTAACTTCCTTCCTAGATAAAGGGAATGCTCTAGATACAGTATATCTTGATTGCAGCAAAGCATTAAGGTAGTTGCTTCGTTTATTCTATTTATTTTATTTTGGTGGGACTATAGCCCAAGTATTTTAAGAATTTAGACAAACTGCAACTAGTTCAGAGAAGAGTAACGTGATGATCAGGGACTAGAAATGAATTCCTGTGGGCAAGGATTGAAGAAGATGGATTTAGTCTTGAGAAAACATGACTGGAAATTAGAAAAAGTATCCTCACAGTAAAATCAGTTAAATAGTGTCATCATTTACCCAGGGTAGTAATCAGAGGTGGTATTCAGCAGGTTCTGACCAGTTCTCAAGAACCGGTAGTGGAAATTTTGAGTAGTTCAGAGAACCGGCAAATACCACCTCTGACTGGCCTTGCCTCCATCTATTTTCTGCCTCCTGAGTCCCAGCTGATCTGGGAGGGAATGGGGATTTTGCAGTATCCTTCCCCTGCCATGCCCACCAAGCTACAACCACAGAACAAGTAGTAAAAAAAAAAACGAATCCCACCACTGGTAGTAATGAGGAGCATGGAGCATCTTCTTCGCTGGATGTGTTCAAGTGGATGATGGGCAACCTCTGTAGCCCAAATGGATCCTATGATTTCACAAAGTGTCTTTGAATCAAATCTCAGAACTGAATATTTGCCCACATACTGCTGTCTCCATTGGAATTCATGGATGTGACTGAAAAATATACTGTAGGCAGAACTACTCTTTTTTAAGTTGAGAGCAGGTGAGGATAATACTAAAATCTGAACAGAAGAACTAGAGGTCATTCATTAAAGTCTACACAGGCTTTGGGGAAAAAATAATCTTATCCCTGGGCTTGCTTTTCACAGAAAGTGGGGAAAAGTTGCATAAGGTTGGAAAATATGAGCAAATAGATTTTCCAGAAGGTGAAAACATTTCACCTTTGATTTTGATTAATATTTTTATTAAGAGTAATAGCACATTGTTTTCTCACTGTTTCAATGACTTTATTTCAGAAGTAGTTGCTCCCAACTGTCTGATATTATTTTAGACATAACCTGATTGCATCTAATTGAAGTTACAAATTCCATCCTGACATAGAGAAGGATCTGCCCATCATTATTATTGGCATAATGATTGAACAAGAAAGATTCTGCTGGATACATCAGGTTTTTCATAGGTCAAAACTATTATTGGGGCTAATGCTGTGAAACATCTGGACATGGGTTGAACTCCACTATATTCTGACTCTCTAAAGTGTTAGAAGCAAACAATACTTATGACTCAATTTCCTAAAACAAATTGACTTATACAAATTCACTATTTAGCAAGCCACTAAATAGGTAGCCTTGAATGATTGAGTGTTATGAAAGTATGCCCACTAAGTAGGAAGTGATTGAGCACCGAGTCTTTGCAATTCATATATTTACTCTGCTACAAAATAAAGTCAAACTCAGTTCCTGGCATCAGCACAAATGACTGTTCTGTGCAGTTTTCTTGACAACAGAAAGGATTTTCTGCAGCTTAAGAGATGCATTTAGTAATTAAGTGCGTACACTGCTTCATAAGAAGTCATTCGGAAAGGCTTCTATTGCATGACCATTTTCTGGATGTCTAATAGAAGAGTATCAAGTACCATCAAAATCTTCTGTTCTTTATTTATTAAATTTATATCCCATTTTCATCCAACAACTCCAACCTCCAATTCAGGGGTGGGCTTCAAAAATTTCAGCAATGGGTTCTCTGCCTCTGGGAGGGTGAAAACTGCCTCCTCCATGCTCCGGAGGCCTTTTGGGAGGCCTGTTTTTCCCCCTCCTCTAGCCTCCACGCAGGCCCTGCACTTACCACGTATTCAAAATGGGCCATGTGGAGACTCCTGAAAATGGTGGGGCCAGCCACGGGTGAGATTTGGAGGTTCTCCGAACCAGCTACAACGTTAGCTATGGGTTCTTCCAAACCCAGGCAAACCCATAGCAGCCCACCCCAGCTCCAATTCTCCCCCACCTTTACTCTGAAGGTGATCTACTTATGAGTCAATTTCTATAGCAATTCCATACAATAATGAGCTAATATTTCTTACATCATTTTAGAACAGGGAATCACTTTTCAAAACATACAAGAAGTGGAGAAGTTATAATTTGATGTAATGATCATGTCATTCAGCTGAGATAATTTTCTAGTTTGCTCTATCCATACCCCTATCACAACATCAATCAGAAAAATCAAACAGGATATGTTCACTAATTCCCTTAATTGTCCATCGTGTGCAAATCTTGTCAACAATAAACTTCCTTCCAAAAATCATGCATTAGCATCAGTTCTGTGATGTATACATACATACATACATACATACATACATACATACATACATACACACAAACACACACAAACACACACAAACACACACACATACATACAAATAGTGGGACTCATACAGTGAAAGGAAGGCAAACAGCAACATCAAACTGCTATCATATATTGAGAGCCATTTACAAGAATACTTCTGTGTAAAAGGCTATGAAATGTAAGTGGTATATAAGTATAGCCTACATTTCTATACAAAACCCATTTGTATAACCTTGAAGGAAAATATGAAATTTGTGTAAACACATTTTTATGGATGGTACCATTTATACATTATAAGTTTTGTCTTTACTGTTACAGCATTTTTTCTCAATATATCCAAGTAAGGAACTATCAACTGAGTGTATCTATCAACTGATAATAAACACATAATTTTTATTTAGTGCTTAGTTAATTTAGTTAATTATTATTGCATTCTGCCTTTTCTCTGAGAGCTCAGTTGGGTGTACATAAGAGTGGGAGGTCTCTCATTTTATCCCAACAGGACCCGTTAAATCTGGTTGCGCTGTGAGAGCGAGTAACTAGAGTCAACCAGTGAACTTTATGCTCAAGTTCACCTCCTTAAATACTACACAACGTTGCCCTTTTGGCTCTTATTTACAAAAGGAGATATCATAATGAACACTGGTGTTGTTTAGAGTGCCACAAGGACCCATCTCCTCCCTTTATTACAAGCATTGTTAAATTTACTTCAAAGAATATTCAGTGTATAATTGATCTTGTGCTCTGACCTTTCTATTTTTTTTAATTGATTCATTGCAGCATTCCATCCCACATTGAACTGACATGCATAATTTAGGAAGGAGCAAAGAAATAAATTTAATAGACCACCAAAGTTAAACCCTATTATAAGTGCTTTTGGTTTCATTGGGGATTTTATCCTGAAAGCAGCATTTCAAGCTACAAAAGAAATGAATAAATAAGACAAAGTGCTTTTTGAGTTTGTAGAAGGGCTTAACTGGCTCTTTCAACTGCTGTTAAGTATAAATCATTTATACTGCTTAATTCAGCTCATTCCCATTCTATCCATAATTTAAATTGACTGGTTGCTGTTTGGTGCCGAAGGAAAAGGGGTGTGTGGGTTGTGAAATTACTGGTTTTGCTATTTCAATGGTAGAGTAGGAAACATTTATTGAAGGAACTTTCACAGACAAGAATTCTTGCTTTACATTATTTGGGATGTTTGTCCATCATTTTCGAAGAGGACCTTAACATCTAATGGGTTGTGGGTTGTCCACAGTGTGTCCGCAGGTGGCTGGTAAGGCCCATACTGGCATGGAATGTTCTGCGACATGTCCAGCAGACATATGTGGTCACCACTCTTGCAGCATTTGCAGCTCTGGCTTTGTGGATTGCTTGCTTCTTTTGTGGTTGTCCTTCTGTCTTCAAATGTCTGGCAGCCTTGGTATATCAATGTCAGTGGTGGGTTCTAAAATATTTTACTACCAGTTCTGTGGGTGCGGCTAGGTGGGGGACATGTGACTGAATGGGCGTGGCCAACTTGACATCACTCATACACAGTCACATGACCACCACCACCCACCAAGCCTTAGCCACCAATATGTTGGCGAAAATTTTGGGGACTCCAACAGAGGGAAGGGAGGAGGAAGAGGGGGGAAAAACTCCCAAAAATAGACTGCTGTGTGGAAAAGCTATAAGTTTCCTAGAAGGAATCGAAGCATTCAACTTTGCAGCCCAGAGGCCACACCTGTGTTTATAAATCCAGTGGGCAAGAGGGGGGAAAGAAAGGGTGGGAGATAGGAAAAATGCAGATGGAGGCACTGGACTGTGCAAGCAGGGCGGGAGGGAGGAAAGTTCATCCAATCCTGGCTCAGAACATGGGGAGAGGAGGAATGACTGCAACCCCCCAAAACACCCCCAGGTAGGGTGGGGCCATGGAAAATCACAAAGCCCAGATTGCACACGCGTGCTTGTGCCCTGCAGTTGCAATACTGTGGCCCAAAGGACTGTAGAAAGGCAATTCTGGATTGTATCACAGATCCTGCACCAATCCTACAACCCTGAAGTACTAAATGTTGTATGTTTGTTAGATTTATTTTATGTCTTTCCTCCAGAAGTTCAAAGTGGCCTCCACTATGCCCCAGCCAATTCAACCACCACCTCTCCTTTTTGGGCAGGTAACTATTCCTCTTGCAAGTTCGCCTCGGCTGGGCTGAGCTCTTGCTCCCTTTTGCTGCTGTTCATTGTCTCTGCTGCTGGTCCAAAATGCCCTCTTTGCCTCACCTCACCTTGCCTCTTGAGCCAAGGTGGCGCAGTGGTTAAATGCAGCACTGCAGGCTACTGCTAGATCAGCAGGTCAGCGGTTCAAATCTCACCGGCTCAGGGTTGACTCAGCCTTCCATCCTTCCGAGGTGGGTAAAATGAGGACCCAGATTGTTGGGGGCAATATGCTGACTCTCTGTAAACCGCTTAGAGAGGCCTGAAAGGCCTATGAAGCGGTATATAAGTCTACTGCTATTGCTATTGCCTCGCCTCTCCGTGGCATGTCGAGGCTGAGGGGTCACAAATGGACAGGCGCGGTGAGGTGCATCGAGAGAGGGGAAAAGCAGCAGGGCTCACACCCTGGCTACAACCAGCTGTTCTCAGCAGCATGCAGAGGGTTCTGGTGCCCCCCACCCTGCTCCAGGTTTCTCCTTTTGCACTACATTTTCGTGTCTTTGGGTGGAACAGAGGAGCCACTCGGCTTTATCAAATTCCTGCAATGGATAAGTTGAGTGGTGGTGACGGAAGGCACCCAGCCAAGCAGGGCTTGGTTCAGCCGGAGTTTTCCAAACCGGTAGGAATTCACCACTGGTTCTGACCCAGCTTTAGCAGAAACAAGAAACAGACTCCTTGTCACAAAAAAACCCCTCTTAATTTACCTCATGATTTCATTGCATTCACCCACCGAAAGTCCAGGCAAAAGTCCTGTAAAGAGTTAACTGCAACAGCAGACCTTATCAGTTCCTTATGATAATTGCAAGGCTGTGAGCTCACAGCAGAAAGTCTGCAAATTAAGTTCTGGTAAGCAGTCTTTCTTGCACGAAACACAATGAGCAAAATCTCCAGAAATATGAACTGTTATCTGACAACCACTCCCTTTTCCTTCTATTTATTCCCCAGCCAGGGAGGGGACATTCAGCATCCACGTTTGCTTTGCTTCCCGAGTCGACTCCTTGTCCTCCATTGTTAACCTCTCCTAACTGCTCTGCACATACTGGAACAGCATCTGGAACAGGTCCCAGCTGTTCTTCCTCCTCGCTCATCTCAGCTTCCAAAGCCAGCTGCCTCTCTGGTGGCTGGGAAATGTCAGATGGCTCAATCTCTGTGTCCGACGCTGAGCATCCATCAGAGCCTTCCCCAGGCTCCAGAACTGGCCCATTTTCTTCCCCAACCTCCTCATCCCCAGCTCCTCTGGCACCTGGTGGGCCATAACAATATGTACAAGTCAGCCTTCATTGATTATATGCTCTAAGGCAGTGTTTCTCAACCTTGGCAACTTTAAGACATGTGGACTTCAATTTCCAGAATTCCGTAGCTAGTCAAGTTATGCTGACTGGGGCTTTCTAGGAGTTGAAATCCATATGTCTTAGAGTTGTCAAGGTCGAGAAACACTTCTCCATCAGCCAATTCTCTTAAATTTTTTAGAACTGATAATTTTGTAATGTGTAGGTCTGTCTAGTCCGCATTAGTAGTTCTACTGGTTAGATTACTAAATAGAATTGTTTTCCATGATATCAATTTAATACCTCTGATGAAAAGAAAGGAAGAAATACTCCCTGCCTATATTGTTAATTAATCTACATTAGTTCAATATCAAGCCCGGAACAAACTAAGAAATGAAACACAAGTCACAATTTCTTGGCCTGATCCTGTTTCAGTTTTCTGATTATGTCCGTTTTGGAATTCACTGATATTATTTGATTTAACAGTTCATTATCTAGCCTGGTACTTCAATATTTATAGATTTTTTTTCAGGACCTGAATCCTCCTTCTCTTCTTTCTCAAGAAAGCGACTGTGATATATAATTTGTTCGACTTATTTAGATGCATAGGTAGTCCTTGACTTATGACCATAATTGAGCACAGAAGCTGAGGCAGTCATTAAGCATCAGTCACATCCAATTTTATGACCATTTTTGTTATTAAGTGAACACTGCAGTCATTAATTGCATACTAAAGTCATTAAATGAATCCATTTTACCCAATGGGCTTTTTTTTGGCAGAAATCTTGGAAAATAAGCAAAAAATGCCAAAAAAATGCAGTTATATGAATGCAGAACAATAAATGCAAGACATTTGTCAAAGGCCCAAGGTACAATCACAATAATGGGGGAGGTGTGGCCATTGAAACTGGGCCATAAGTACCTTTGGGGGTCCATCATAACTTTGGTCACTGAGCAACTGGCCATTAAGCGAGAACTACCTATAGTAAGTTGTTCTTCATAGGTAGGGAAGCTGAATTTAATCTCATCTGCACGTATAAATCAGTTACCAAAGAATCTGTTGACCTCTTCCTCCTGAACTTAGCCAATCATCCAGGATTTTCAAAATTGTAATCCAACATCTGAAATGGAAGACCAGCTTCTTTATTATTCACCTCTAGGAAGCTTACTGGAACAAATCAATACAGTTTAAAAATTTCCATTTAACTGCAATCATGATGCATATATTTTAAAAAATGAAGATTTATGTTATTAAGTGAGATGTCTAGATAAAGGTGGCAGATTTGAAGCAAATAGTCAATTAATTTAACATCTTAATCTTACATTTGTGTAAAAGCATTTTTATCTTAAGATATCAAACTGTTCTTTGTTGTTGTTAGTTGAGAGGTCATGTCCAACTCATCGTAACCCCATGGACAATGTTCCTCCAGGCCTTCCTGTCCTCTACCATCCTTTGGAGTCCATTTAAGCTCACGTTAAACTGTTCTTAGAACTATGCATATCCTGTTTGGTATAGATTGTATTGTTGTAAAGAGGAAACTTGAAATGAATCTTAAAATAATTCCTTGGCATCAGAGGCTACTAGATATGGGTAGCAAAATTCCACACCATCACCAGGTGGCAGCAAAGAGACACAAAACCCCCAACATGTATTTATTTATTTCTTTGTTTATTATTGATTTCGGCTTATATGGCACTCCAGTTGATAACAGCTCTGCATTGTTTACATTGTCAGTACTAAGATAAAATGCAATAATTTCTCATCCAAAATTAGAAAAATGTCATAACACATAGTCAACTGGACCTAGCAAGGTACGTCACCTTTATTGCCAGTGAATCCAATAGGCTACGGTGCCTCTCCCATGATATACTTAACTAATCTCAAAGCGCTTAATCATTGGAGGGTCTTTACATTGTATAGTACAATGTCAGACTCCCTGAAAGCTGTCCTTGAGATTGGATACAAAAAGATTCCCTACCCAGAGAGGCGATGCTCCTGTGATTCTAGACTCACAGAAACAACAGAGAATTTACTCTTCCAGTGACTGTATTATAGAAACCCCTCTACTAGCCTCATCTCACTATTATTGCATACATTTCCAGGGCACACAGGCCAATTCTATACCTCCCTGCTGCTTTCAGATACTAACCTGCTACAACACACAATGTTGTGCCAGGTTTCCCACAGCAGTGCTTAAAATCCATCAGGTGCTCTATAATAGATTTAGTTTGCCATATTTAACCATGTACTCTCCTTCACCAATCTAATGCTTTATCCCTCCTTTTGGGATTTTATATGTACAATATATTAGTATTTTATAATTAATATTATTTTAAAAAAACTTTGTAGTATTACTTAATTCCTTTAAATAACTGTACCCTTTACTCTTTATGCTGGTTTTGACATAGTTTTGACATAGTAAATATTTGATTTAACAATCAACCGGCACTGCCTGCACTCGGGACCATCATAGTTTACTTGCCTCAAAGATTGTCTAGAAAACTCAAGTTTTAATAGATATCAGCAAATGATGGGCCAATCCTATTTTCAGGGACATGCTTCTCCAGAAGAGGGGACCACCAGAAAGAAGATTCCAGCTCTGGTTCCTTGATGGAGTTAAGATCTGCAGAAGGCCTTTTGAATCTCTATCTATTATTCAATTATATTTTTGCTGATGTATTGAATTAATCTGGTATTATATGTGTAAAGATTTATGGCAGAAAGAAAAAAAAGAGAAAAAGTCACATAATACTTAGTGACATCTGAAATGCGCTTGCAACTGGCAATAAATTGATAAATATAAGAGGATATGAATTGCGTGCTCATACAAACTCATTAGCTATTATACTTGTCTATATTAAATATAGATAGTGCCAATGTTTTACAACCATTGAAGACAAGGTTTTCTTCCATATTTCTCTTTGTTTTTTTATCTGGATTCTTTTATATAACTATTGAGGACTTCAACATTTATTACAGTATATTGCAAATCCCTACAGGAAAAACAAAACTACTGAGATTAATTTCCTCTTTATTGGAATGAAAGATATGTCACAGCTTTTTGTTGGTATATTTCCCCATTAAATAGGTAAATATATGTCAATTTAAGAATAGAATACCAAGTGGAGTATTGCTAGTAGAAATAATAAATAATACTCTTGGTTGCCTCTGAGCTTTGCCTGTTCAGAGGCAATGGACAATGAAAGGAATATGTGTAGATCATCCTGTACAGTTTGAAGGCTGCACCCCCAAATTCTGCAGTCCATAACTCCTAAATAGCAATGTCAGTATCACCAATATTATTTGAATGCCTGTCCATTTTGCAATAAAAATACTGGTTCCAGATTTGCAGGAATGTGGTCCTGAATTTTTTAATCCTAAATGCATAAATAATGGGGTTCATGGCTGAGTTCAAATGAGTCATGCATACAGCAATTAGGGTGAGGACCTTTAACTCTTTTAATTCAGAAATGAATAGGCCGACAAAGTTGCAAATGTGCAGAGGAAGCCAGCACAGAGCAAAAAGGAATAGCACTAAGGCAAGAGACTTGGCAATTTTCAGTTCCTTCCCATAGTATTTTTCTGGGCATGCTGAATTGGATCCAAACTTTTTGCTGAGTTGTTTGCGAATGATCTTGAAAACCGCTATGTAGATGATGAGCATAAAGACCAGTGGAGGCAACACGCACCCAAAGAAATTGAAATAAACCATGTATTTCATGCTGATGACCTTATCAAATTTGCAAGTAGAATTGAAGGTCTTTTTTTCCTTTTCGTTCCATCCAAATAGCGGAATCATGCCCACAAGGAGGGAGATCAGCCAGCAGCAGCCAATAGCAACCCCTGCACGTCTGGGGGTCATCACATTCTTATAACTGTGGAAAGAAAGAATAAGATTGTGACATTACAGGCATAACTACACTTTGGTCTCAGTTAATTTCCCTTCTTATTTCTAACCATCATTCATTTATTAAGGCAGAGTTTCTCTGTATGATTTGAAATGATTGTTTCCGGGTTTTCTGCCATCATGTTTGCTGACAAGGCGTCAACAGTTGTCCTACTATCTCTAGACTGTTCACTTCCATTACTTTCCCAGCCTTCCCACAATCTCTCACAAGAGGGCTGTTTGTTTATGAACTTTTCTTAAAACAATACGCAATCTTTTATTTTTCCTCCCTCCCTCCTCCAGGACCTATTCTATCCTTCAAACACTACAAAAATTACCCAAAGAAATGGACTCAACAGGACAAGACTTTAAGTTCTCTATCTGCCATCATGGGAGTCGTTTTTTCCTCTAAACCCAAACTAAAACTACATCCAAATAATAAATAAATAAATAAATAAATAAATAAATAAATAAATAAATAATAAAGCCACCCTGGCCTGAACAAAACAAAATAAATTATTGATCATTGTTAATTTTAATTCATTTTTTAAAAAAAATGTTTTTGTCAATTCTAATTGGGTTTGTTTGGGATATTCTATTTAATATTTTTTTTAACTTTTGTATTATGCGTTTCTTTTAATGTTGTACGCCACCCTGAGTCCTTGGGAGAAGGGCGGCATATAAATCTAATAAACCTAAACCTAAATCTAAGTGAAAATTGTATGGATTTGAAATCATGTTTGACATTGTCAAAACAAGATATTAGCCTAGAGGTTTTCTACAGACTTTATTAGCAATTTTATGTAAACATGTTTTGCATTTACTAATGAACCAGCTGTATTTATAAACAAACCACACCAGCATATATAATCAATGGGTAAGGAAAATCCCAAGACAATGCTTGTTAAACATCTACATGTAATTTTCCGCTATGGTTTCAACAAAACAGATAAAATAAAAGTGTGTGAATTCTTTTGAGCTTTTTGTTAAAATACACATTGTTCACTCATTTTCTTTTTCATAGCAGCTAGTCATTTTCTTTCAAGTGCTGCCCATTTAATTCTAACATTTCTCTGCAATCTCTCCTATTATTACTTTTTTATCTGGAATCAGAATGAATGGTTATGAATGTATTTATTTATTTGGTAAATGTATATGGCTGCCCATGGCTAACAATTAAACACAAAATAAAAATAGGATAACAAAGCCAAAATCAAAAACAAAAAACCCTCCTATCAATAGCCTAGAACAGTTTTTGAGAATATTCTATGTCTTCCATTTAAGTTAACATGAATGGTTCACCCATACTGCCAAGGTCACAGAGGAATGGCACAGCCTGATCTGCCAAAGACCAGCAGGGTCAAGCCAAATCTAATCTCTGGAGGAGGATATTCCAGAGGGCAGGCATTGTGGCAGAAAAGGCTCTCTAATGGGTCCCACCAGAGGGATTTCTCAACCTTAGCCATTTTAAGAAACTCATGCTGACTGAGGAATTCTGGGAGCTGAAGTCCACACATCTTAAAGTTATCAAAACTGAGAAACACTGCTCAAATGGAGAAGAGCCAGATAATACCAATCCTGTATAATTTACTTATTTTACAATACTTGACTATCCCCCATATTTGAAATTAAAAACAACCCACCCATCCCCACAAAAAAAAAAAAATAGAAATCAGGGCTGCAGTTGGAAAACAGCATCCCCAACAGCTGACTTAAGGCTTTTATTTTAGAAGCGCTAAAAGGACATTAAAGGAATGATAGTTTTCCATAATGTTATTACTTTGCTTTCAATTTTAGTTTGGAGAATTCCACAGTGTATTAGCTGTTTGCGTAGTTTTCATATCTATATTGCTTCACCAACAATTCTAATTTTCCGAGTGTTGGAAAATAATAGGAAAGGAGGATCCTGTCCACTGTCCACCCATCAGGGTAACCCATCTTTTGGCAGCCAGACCCTCAACATAAATACATGACAGAGTGGAAGATAGAGTGAATTAAGTAAGGATACAAAATGGACGGGGTCAAGTCATGTATGCAAATAGAGCCAGAACTGGAAGGGGTCTATATTTAGAAAATGAACTAAGTTTATTCTTTTAATTAGATCTATACTATCAGGTCACTTAAGTTCCTACATCAAAATATAGGTGTAAGCAAGGCAATTCTGGGAAGTACAAGGAAGCTACATTTGACTCTGAAGATGCACCATTTATGACAAGAGAGTCACTTTGGATAGTGAGACAGACAGCATATAAATTTAATAAGTAAATAAGATTATTTTCACGAAATGCTGAAGGTGGCGGGAACTCTGCCTAATAGCCCATAATTTTTGCCAATATTCTTGATGCTAATGTTTAGATTTTAATTCCATAATCCCCACATAGCACAATGACATGAGAGAAGTTGATGTCCAAGCTATGTGATGGTACTCTTGAGGTTTATGAAAATGAAAGAATGAAAGAACAACCGACCCCTACAGCTCAGAGATCACTCTGTGCAGTGTAAAAATCAGAGTGCCAGCCTCACTGAGAAAGAGAGAAGGCACAGTTAAAAGTTTCTGGCGGAGCAGCTGGTTGCAGATGGCTCAAAGAAGTAAACCAAGTCCCAAATGAAAGGAGAGGAAAAAAGTCTTTAACAAGAGCACAATTATTTCCACACCTTGCAAACAGTTTTCACATTCACTTCTGTGAAAATTCTTTGAATTAGGCATAAAAAATAAGACACGTCAGAAGCCAGTTACTGCTAAAAAAATACAGTTCTTTACCCCAACACACCACCATCTGCTGTAGTCCTGTTGACATTCTGAGAAAACTGAATTACCAGAATGCAATGTGGCTAAACTAGCATAAACATCATTAAGTGACAAAGCAATTATTCTGTGGCTCTCTCGGACGTGGCTTCTCCGAGGCAAATGCTCATTTACCCCATAGAGAAGACGATGATCTCATAGAGGAACAGCCCAAGAGAGCTCCACGGTCAACCAGAGCACAGCAATCAGCTAATGGTCTTCCCTCAGCATAAAGTTGGGCTTTATAGAAGAACAATCATTCTAAAGCCTGCAACAACAAGAAAAATGGGAATGGATTTTCCACCTTGCAAAGTGCCAGGGCGAAAGCAGCAAAAACCAGAGGTTTCTATAGAAGGGTCATTGTCAGGGTTCCAAGTAACACCCCCAAGGAAAGAAGACTCCAATGCAGTGTTTCTCAACCTTGGCAACTTGAAGATGTCCGGACTTCAATGCCCAGAATTCCCCAGCCAGCATTCGCTGGCTGGGGAATTCTGGGCATTGAAGTCCAGACATTTTCAAGTTGCTAAGGTTGAGAAACACTGCTCCAATGCTTGAGTTTCCTCAAAGATCCATTTTATTAGAGATGTCATACTGGCACATCTGGGAAAACCCGAATCTGAAAGCTTCCAGGTTTTCCCCACCCAAGTCAAAGTTCCATTTTACGACCATTCTTGTCACGATTGTTAAATGAATCACCGCAGTGCTAAATTACTAACAAGGTTGTTAAGTGAATCTTCCCGATTGACTTTGCTTCCCAGAAGGTCACAAAGGGGGATCACGTGACCCCAGGACACTGCAACCGTCATAAGCATGAACCAGTTGCCAAACACCTGAGTTTTGATCATGTGACCATGGGGGTGCCACAATGGTCATAAGTGCAAAAATGGTCATGTCACTGTTTTGAATGCGCTTGTAACTTTGAATGGTCACATAACAAACTGTGGTAGATGAAGGGTTCCCTGTACTTATCTGAAGAGATTGCATGAAAAGAGTTACAACATAATGCCTAGCCTTGAAATTTAATCTTAAAGTGAGAACAGGAAGAGAAAGCTACGTTTCTCTGCAAAAAAATAATTGCAGTGAAAATCACATAACGTAACCTGAAAGTAACAAAATTGCTAAACCTCAATCTCACTTTTGTGAGAAATTTTTTGAAAGTTTTATTCTTCTTTGGCAAAAAGAAAGTAATTTCTTTCCCATCAAATTCAGTGTGAATAGGAAAATAGCATTCAAAAAATATTTATGATACAGCATAAATGAATATAAAGAGGCATCCATAAATTAGAGAAAAAATGAATTGGCTTCAGGAGGAACTACGTTTTCTGATATCTGATTTAATGACTCATGTATTGCCCTTCTATAAATCTCACATATGCGGATAAGTCCTGGGCTTTTCAAGGCAAAAAAGCCCATCCATATTTCCTCAGTAAAACTGGGCTTTAGGATCAGTGATCTGCCCACCAATAAACAGCATAAAGTTGGAAGGGATCCCAATGAGTTTTTGATCATTTTTGTCTCTTTTTTCAGCTGCAGAGACTTGATCCACTCATTCATCTTTAAGAAAATTAGAAGAGAACCACATATTCTATTGGCTGCTTTCAAAAAACTAATTTTTTAAATTATTGGTGAATTCATGGACATGTCCATGCTATTTTCTTTGGTATTCCATTTTCTTCTTTTAATATGTTTTTTCCACTTTCCCAATCCCTGATATTGCCAGGCGTTTCACATCCAAATAAAAATGAAGCCAGATCACTCCTTTTTAAGACTTAAGTAGAAGAAGAATAGGTTCTTGTGAAAGACTCAATAGGTGGATAAAAAGTCTAAATTCAGCTTAAATATATGGCTGACTGTGACCAACTATATAATATTAGCAATAGCAATAACACTTAGACTTTTATACCACTTCGCAGTGCGTTATAGCCCTCTCTAAGCACTTTTACAGAGTCAGCATATTGCCCCCAACAATCTGGGTCCTCATTTACTGACCTCGGAAGGATGAAAAGCTGAGTCAATCTTGAGCCAGTAAGACTTGAACTGCCAAATTGCTGACAGTCAGCAGAAGTAGCCTGCAGTACTGCATTCTAACTACTGTGCCACCAAGGCTCCTAATTAAATGTAGGTCATCTGACTGCTAGCAACTTTGAATGGTTTAAAGTTTTAAGAACAAAAATCATTACAAACACATACACAAAACCCAGCACAGTTTTTGAAATGAGCCAAAGTCGGTAAGTTACCTATATATTATGTAAAACTATGAAAGTGTGCTTCATTCATTTTGAGTGGAGCTCCTTCGGAGTCACTTCTCCAAGTATTGTGGTCCTCCCACTTCTAAAAGCACAGTGATTACTTGATTTTCTTACTTCAACTATCAAAAATGGAACTCTTAGACTCAGGAAATGACATGATTTGGAAATGGTACGACTTTTGAGGTGACATGATTTGCTGTCCTGAGTGCTTCATATTACTTGTATAATGCAAACTCTTCTATGAAGCAAATCTCCATAGCAGTGGTGGGATTCAATATTTTTTTACTACCGGTTCTGTGGGCATGGCTTGGTGGGCATGGCAGGGGAAGAATACTGTAAAATCTCCATTCCCTCCCACCCCAGGGGAAGGTTACAGCAAAATCCCCATTTCCTTCAGATCCATTAGGACTCAGGAGGCAGAGAATAGATGGGGGCGAGGCCAGTCAGAGGTGGTATTTATCGGTTTTCTAAACTACTCAAAATTTCTGCTACCGGCTCTCCAGAATTGGTTAGAATATCACCTCTGCTCAATAGATTTAATCGATATACTTCTGATTATCAAAAAAAACAAGAGGAGGGAAAGTTTTCCCAGTGACTCATGTCCGACTCTATGGGATGGTGTTCATCTCAAAATCCACTGATTATTCCTTCCTTGACTTTTCTTATGAATTCTTTTTGCAGCAAACATCCTCAGCATTTATTACAAATTCTGGGCTTGTTACCATAATAAAATAAAGCAGGAAAGTTGAAGCCTGAGGTCAGGTTTGAAATGCAGCTCATCTAAATTATTATTATAAAGGCAGTTAATGATGCTGTCATTTAAAGTGCCTTGTTTCAAGCAAGCTCCGTCTTTGATCTTGCTCTTCTTAGGCTGCTGTTCCTTCTGTTTATGGAAATTGCAAAGTCCTGCTCAGGAATTCCTCTTTCTGTGATTTCTTTCACTAGAATCTCTCCCCTTTTCTGTTTTGCACAGCACAGTAAAAATGCATGACATACCTTTGAGCTGTTAAGCAATTACATTTCAGTTGCCTGTCATGAAGATGGTATAAAGATGTTTAATAAATAAAGGAACACTTCTAGTTTGGATTCTAGAATTTATAGCCGTCTATACATTCCTTTGATAAATATAAGGGACTCCCTATTTCAGGCCCAATGCCAGACATCTGTTATATTGCTGGCTCTAGTTCTGTCTTTATTTCAGATATCTGAAACACTATCTAAGAGCAGATATTAGAAGTAAAAACATTGGCCTAGATCTGTACAAAGGTTGATAAGCCTTCTGAGGCTTGAATGCACATACAGTGGCTATGATAATAACTTTTTTTTGTAGTATGGATATATGTAAGGTGGGCATTTAGCTAATTTCCTACACACTGTTCCCTTACTTTTCCTTTATTTTATGGGTTAATTAGTCAGGAAGGAGCTTGCTAGCTGCTTTTGTCTTTGATGCTTCCTGGGGAAAGCAATTTGGCTCTAGGGGAAGACAAAGAAAAGAGGGCATTCCAGAAAATCTATTGGACCCAGACTTCCAGATTCGGTAATGAATTAGATTTCATTAGAATCTTCGTTTTGGATGTGTTCAATGCTTTGACTGATTCCTTTTGTAATGTTTTTCATTTCAAAATGAATGAACCTACTCACTATATATTTTGTATGAATTTACTCATAGCACATTTAGACTGACTCTTGAAATCTGTTTTTTCATAAGTTCCACCTCCACACAGTTGGCATGACTGGACACTCTGATATCTGGGCAGTCATATTCACTACTTGTACGCTGGCTGTCTAGCTATTCACTTCATCAGCAAACATTGTTCAAAAAACTAAGAAACTTTCTGTAAGGCTTTTCTCACCACACTGTTCAATAGCACACCCAAGCTATCAACATACTGTATTCCCAAGTTTACAGAATTATAATCATTGTGCCCAAGCATTTATGAATCTTTTATATATTTGTTTTTGGAATAGAAAAATTGCAATAATCCCTCCCCCAAAAGGGATAATGTCTATGACAAAAGGGTGACTCATATTTCTCCAGCTTGTGGTCTACAATGTTCTAAGAAAGATGATTTATGGTTTCAATGAAAAGTGGACTCAATCTTTAATAGCAAGCCTTAGCACAGATAATGGAAGAATCTCAGGACTTGAGATTTTTCAAGACCATCCCAGAAGCAACTTTTCCTAGTTTAGGTGGGGATGATGTTGGGTCTCAAACACCTAACAGGGCACCCATTTGGTATCTGAGACCCAATACCAGTTACAAATTCTTGCAGCCAATTCCCAGACATTTTTTAATAAGATGATATTCCAGTACTTCTCTGTCCTCCTGATTCTGTGCTATTATCATTTCACTTTATGAGTAATTAGGATTATTATTCTAAAAAACAGGAGAAGCTCACTCTCACCTTAAGGAGTACTTTCTGGATCTGGATAACTATCTTCTACTGACTAACCAGTAACTTTTTCCTTGGCCAAGAGTTAGAAACAGTGATCCTGCTTACCTACAGACTTTAAGAAAGCTGAATATCTAGATGCATTCCAGTCTCACTAGAAATCTGGGTACTGCACCAAAATAATCTTGTTTGCCCTGATTGCGGTCAGAGAGAAATGGGGAAGTGGTGCCACGTTGAACATCTTAGATCCCTTAGCAGATTTTGCTTGTGTTGACTGTAATATTTTGTTATAATAGGAAATGAAAAATGTAAATGTATTTCAATTTCTATAGTCTGTTCCTGTCAGCTGCTTATTAACGACTCACATTCTGATCTTCCATTCCATTTGAAATGGGAAATGTTGCACAAGTGTTGAATAGTTGCTTGGAAGTGAAGACAGCCTGAATCAAAAGAAATACACTAAACTAAAAATGAATGTTAGCAAGGCGGAGGTAAATGGTTATTCTTGGACCTGGGAGCTAGAAAAGTGACCTACTTCTCTTCCTGTGAAGACACAGATTATCACTTGAAGTTTTAGCAGAGGCGGTTAATGTTTTTCTCGATGATCAATCAGGGAGCACCAAAATTGGCCTCCTGCCTAAACCATGCTATATGTTGCTGGGTTTTCACAAAGTCAAATATTTTCAGAAACATGGGCACTGCTTGACTAACTGCCCCTGAAACACCAAGGTTAACTGCAAGGGGAGAAGGCCAAGAAATCATGAGATGGGGCTTATCAGGAGTTCATGCTAGAGGAAAACCAGCCCAACCCTAAGCCCCTTGTTTTTCATGGCTGTGCTTACCCTCTGGAATGATCTGCCCAACCAATGTCTTGATAGACAGCCTTGAGCATTTGGGTCAGGGTGATTACAGCTGACATCTGGAAGACTGCGATAAATTTAGTTTCTAAACACTGAATAATTGCTTGTAGTGGTTTTCTGTTATTGTTTATTTTGATTTTTTTTATTGACTGGTTTATTCAGAGGTGGGCTTTAAAAAATTCAGCAATGGGTTCTCTGCCTAGTTGCTAGGTGGCCATGGCAATGGTGGGCGTGGCCTACTCGGCCTCCTGCACCACAGTGGGGGGGCATTTTTGCCTTCCGCAAGCTCTGGAGGCTTTCCTCGAGCCTCTGGGAGGGCGAAAACTGCCTCCCTCAGGCTCTGGAGGCCAGAAATGGGTTCGTTTCCGTCCTTCCAGAACTTCCGGAAGGCCTGTTCCCTCTCCCCGAGTCTCCGTGCAGGCCCTGCACTTACTTCACATTCAAAACAGGCCATGTGGAGACTCCTGGGGGGGGCAGGGTGGGAACTGTGGGGTGGGCAGGATTAGCCAGGGGTAGGATTTGGAGGTTCTCCGAACTGGTCATAACATTAGCTGGGGTTCTCACGAACCCAGACAAACCTGTAGCAATCCACCCCTGGGTTTATCGTATACCAACCAATACTGAGTGGGCACTAAATACGTAGCTACATGGAACTTTCAAGACTGAAGAAAATCAGCTCTGCTGCTTTACAGAGCAATATGGAGGCAAAGTGCTGCTGTCAACCTGCAGTCAAAATCCCATGGAAAGAGGGAAATGCAGAAACATCAGAGAAGGGGGAAAAATTCAGGACAGCTGTTATATTGTGACAGCTGCAGCAGAGTTATTTTCAAGAACCAGAGCTAGACATTTAATTGATTTATCTCTACTGCTCTATGTATCGCAGCGATCAGGCTACGTGTAATATGTGGAGACAAGATGATACATTTAATTCTGTTGATAATCTAGTCCGGTATTATCTACTTTAGCTTGTGGTGGATAGATTTTTTAAAAGTCATTTTAAGTCTTGCCAATTAACATTTTCCACTTGATGCCTTCCCATACTGAATAATATTGTCTATTGGCCAGGAGTCAGCCAACACAGCCATTAGCTGCTTTCCCCCTCCTCCTCCCCCATTCCGTATTAAAGATTTCTGGAAGTTCCGGGAAGATCAACTGTGAGTTCATTAATCAAGATTAAACTTGCC
This sequence comes from Thamnophis elegans, assembly GCF_009769535.1. NCBI lineage: Eukaryota > Metazoa > Chordata > Lepidosauria > Squamata > Natricidae > Thamnophis > Thamnophis elegans. The sequence continues at coordinate 64,159,077 of NC_045545.1, forward strand.
AAGTAAGAAAAGGTGCTAAATCCTTTCCTCCTTAGTTTAATCCCACTGAAAATTTTCCTAATGACAATATTAACACTAACAAGCTCAGTTCCAATGGTATTAGTTCAATCTTCTTTTGGGCGCAAATAACAGCTTCAAATAGAAAGCAGCATGCATGGGTGGAAAGTTATAATAACTCCCTTTCATCTTCCTATGCACAATCCTGATTGAAGCATTTTTATTCAAAACTTTAGGGTGAACAAATTTCAGAGTATCAAGGATTACAACAGGCTTCCTTCAATCATCAATAGTAGAGGAGGAAACTCGCAAGGAAGAACAGAACTTATTTTTCCCCACACAGTTTATAACTTTTGCAACATAAGTAGATGGGTATCAGACTGGAAAGCCTCCAAAGGAGAACTCCAAATTTCATCCACACAAACTCTCACCCCCCACACACATACTCAGAATCACTAACAAAATTGAGTAGCAAAATGATTTTGGAGTGGGGATAGTTTAAGAGTGATAATCAGACCAGTTTGTCTCTCAGAAGGTCCTATTTTCCTGTTTTCCCCTCTTTTTTGGAGCAACACAATATTTGCTATTAATAATTGCATAGTCTTATCAAATTTTGAAAACATGATCTTAAGGTATTAGGAGACTGCAAGTGGAATGCTAGGGTAGCCAGATGCAATTATCCACCCTGCTTTAAAGGATCACCTGTATAAACACATGCCTAGTATTTTTGTTTCACAACCCCTTGAGAAAAATATGACCAAGAAATGTCAGATTACCCCATAAACTTCTTAGTTTGTTCTGAATTAGTTGCCATAATAACCTTGTGGAGCTCCTGTGCACCATTCATATGCAGCAGACAAAAGGAACATGAGATGCAATCAAAGCAGCTGGAGGGAACAAGCTTGGTTCATCTTTCGTGACAGTGAAAGTTCACCATTACTCCAGGATAAACCCAGAGCCATTTATTTTAATAACATTCTGCTTCTATCACTCTCTCATGCCCTCTGCACCTATTGGCTCCATAGAACATTGGAGTTTTAAAATATTCTTTATTGCATGTTTATGGGATTAAAACTGAATCATTACTAGCGAGAAAGGCTATTCAGTTCAGGTTAATGTAATAAGAAAAATAATGGTTCTTATGAAAAGAACCTCCTCTAAATTCAGTTAGACATGAGGATATATTGAAAAGGGCATATAAAATGACAGCCATAAACCCAGCATTAGGTACCAATTTTGGTTAAATGTTGAAGCTAATGCCTGGCAACGAGTGACTCAAATTAAGGTACCTGACAGAAGAGCAGAAAAACGGAATTAGATTGGATTAGAGTGACATAGTAGATATCATTGTTTAAGCGAGCAGACATTCAGTAATGAAACAAAATTATCTTTCCAACTTATGACTATGTTTATGATCAGCAGAAAGTCAAGGTTCACCTTATTAACCCTTCATAGCAGGTTCACTCTCAGGTATCACTTCCTGACCTTTGGGCTAAGATCAAGTTTAGTATCAAGGTGTCTGATTCATTGGACAAGAAGTCACTTCCGGTTTGCTTGGAGGGTCGTTTTAAGCACTCCGAAGGCTTCAGGGACCTTCAGGCTTTCCTGAAGCCTTCAGAGCAGTCAAAACGACCCCCTGAGCAAACCGGAAGTAATTTCCGAAACTTCTGGTTTGCTCGTAGGGCGGGTTTTTAATGCTCCGGAGGCTTCAGGGAAGCTCATGAAGCCTCCGGAGGGCCTCCGGGGGGCGGGGAGAGTTCTTTTCGCCCTCCCCAGGCTTCTATAAAGCCTCTGTCGCCTGGGAGAGCGAAAAATGCCTTTAAAAAAGGGTGAACTCAGCTGGCCAGTGCGCACATGCACGCTGGCCAGCTGACAGAGCAGCACCTCGCGTGCCACGACAAATGTCTCCACGTGCCACCTGTGGCACGTGTGCCATAGGTTCGCCATCACTGATATATACATTGTTACATAAAATTCTCAAACCAGGTAGTCCTTGACTTATGACCACAACTGAGCCCAAAATTTCCATTGCTAAGCAAGTCAGTTGTCAAGTGAGTTTTGCCCCATTTTATGACTTTTCTTACCACAGTTTTTAAGTGAATTACTACAGTTCTTAAGCTAGTCACATGCTAAGTGAATCTGGTTTCCCCATTGACTTCGGTTGTCAGAAGGTCGTAAAAGGTGATCACACTCTGGGACACTGCCTATACATGCCAGTTGTGATCACGTGCCTGTGGGAATGCTGCAACCGTCATAAATGTGAAAATGTGAACAATGGTCATAAGTCACTTTTTTCTATGCTGCTGTAACTTCAAATGGTCACTAAATGAATAGTTGTAAGTAGAGAACTAACTGTTTTCATATTGTATCCTGTAGTTACATACATATTTTTAATTGTAAATCATGTTGCAAAATTCCCAAAAATTCCAACTTTGTACATACTGTACATATTCTACATTTCTCCTTTGTATTTTACAGGTTTAAAATCCATATACTATTTAGATAAAGTGAGTTTAGCTGTTGGATTTTCAAGACAGGTTCCTACAATTATTTTAGAAACATGCATAACTGGTTTACCATTGCCTTTTTCCACATCATTTTTCATCTTTCCAGTATCCTGTAGCTTACAACTCTGGGATTCCCTCTCATCCTGGCCCTGCTTAGTTTTTGCACCATAGCCCAGTGAGTGAAGGACTGCTAAGGACTGCTGTGCTGCGCTATGTCAATCAAAGGTATTGGCATCACTATTATGGTGCCAACTCATAATCTTTTTTGGCTGAGGATAGGTGCACTCAGATAATGAGTGACATCTCTCCCCCAGAAATAGGCGGGATCAACCTAAAAGTGGATTTGCCTTAACGTAAGTGAAACATGCAATTAAAAGTTAAATTAATTAAAACGTAAATCAAAGTAATTAAGATTTTAACTCCGTACACACGAGTTAAAAACAGCCAGCTTTTCCTTCCAGCAGATAATGAATGTACAGCTGGGTTGCAAGTTCTTAAGGGGCCCTGGGGGCAGCTTCTAAGGCTTTTAATGCTATTTGTGCATTTTTCCTATCACAGTCGCTCCAAGGATTAATCTCTAAAGAGGGCAGTTAAAAATAGAACAAGTAGTACACATTACTACAGGAGGATGGTTCCCACCTCCTCATTCCAAATAAATGGCTCCAAACATCTTGAATGACAGCTCTGGCACCAGAACCACTAGCCCAGCGGTATTAAACTCATGTCATCATAGTAGCATCATGTGACATATCAGGACTTTTTTTCTCTTCGTTAAAACGGGCGTGGGCGTGGGCAGCATGTGACACATCTGGCCCGGGGTCCAGGGGTTTGACAGCCCTGCACTAGTCTGTCTCAAGTCTTTAAGGAAGTGTTTCATCTGCAAAGGAACCATAGGCATAATTGCTAATTTGTTTATCATTTATTTATTAAATTTATATCCCATCCATCCAGTGGCGGATTAAGGCTCACTGGGCCCTAAGCACTGACAAACCTTGGTGCCCCCTCCTTTGTACATACTGTACAAATCTTCATTGGTTTTTTTTTTCTTTCTCAACTTTGTGGTCCCCCCTTGGGTCTAGTGCCATAGGCACATGCTTAATCTGCTTAATGGTTAATACACCACTGTATCCATCTTACCATCCAAAATGACTCTGGGCAGCTTACAATGGCATAAAAGCATAAATATAAAAGCATTAAAATTAACAGCGAGTAAATAAAGCAGTGTTTCTCAACCTTGGTGACTTTAAGTCCTGTGGACTTCAACTCCCAGAATCCCCCAGCCAGAACAGCTGGCTGGGGAATTCTGGGGGTTGAAGTCCACAGGACTTCAAGTCACCAAGGTTGAGAAACACTGAAATAAAGATTAAAAACTAGGAGCCCGGACTGTAAGGGGGTTGGACTTTTGACTCTCATTTAACCAACCACCTCCAGTACACAGTGTCTGCCTTGTTACAGGTAATACTTGACTTATGAAGACAATTGGGATTGGAATCGCAATTGTTAAGCAAGATGGTTGTTAAGTGGGTCACACCCAATTTAATGACCTTTTTTGCCATGGTTGTCAAGTGAATCACTGCAGTTGTTAAATGAATCATGTGGTCATTAAGTAAATACAGCTTCTCCCATTGACTTTGGTATGGCAGCCATTTTGCAGACGGGAATGGGAAGGACATTGAGGGCATTGGCTTCCTTTTGCTGAAAAAGAACAGCTTGTAATAAGCTGTCCAAAATCTAAAGTGCTAGTATTTGCATTATACAACAGTAGGCTATATACCTGGCAAATTAATAGATACATATTTATATCTTGGGGTGCGGTTCCATGCTTCCTTATCTTGGAGCACACATTTCTCTTATTGGGCAAGTGTGGCCCAACATAGTTCCCAAGCTGTCTAGACATTCTTCTATCCAAAGAGGGAGCATTTCTTTCCTGCAGTTTGCAAGGTTTTTCTTGCTAAGGTCATTTCTCAACTTCTTTGTGGTATTCCAATTTGCATTTGTACAAAGTTTAACCTCATGGAAATGATACTATTTGAATTTGTAAGAGCAATTGTAAGTTCTAAGATGCATTAAGAATGCTATTTTATGGTTAGAGGCAGATCTGGTTTCAGTGAATGCCAGAGCCCGGTTCTATCTCCTTAATTCTTGGATAAAATTTATTTATTTTTTCTTCTGTGGTTCTCCCTCTCTTGGTTCTCAGAGGCTGTTTTACAACATCCTGACTAACAAAAGCTAAAACTTCAACTCTTAGGCTTTCTTTGAAGAGATTCTGTCCATTAGGACCTGAAAATGCCAGAAGCCATATGTATCTGAGATATTGATTTACAATACAAGTTACGTCTAGTATTACAGTTGATGGATTCTTCTTAAATAGGTGTGGGCCATTATTTTATCTCTCTTCAATTCTAATGATTTAGAATAAGAGTTTAACTTAATCTAATTATACTACTATTGTATAGCATCTCTTTTAAGGCTGTTACATTAAATGTTGTATATCTCTGTATTTCTCTTTAAATAAGAAACTCTTATTATGATGCTAACATATTAATTGCCTATATAGAATGTATGCCTAGAATAAGATCTACACTACTGCTGCTTCTCTCTCTCTCTCTCTCTCTCTCTCTCTCTCTCTCTCACACACACACACACACACACACACACACACACACACACACACACACCCCACAGTAAAATACAGGGTCAGCTTGCAATTACAGTCTTGGAATTTCCAGCATATTCAAGCTGCCATGTTGCATCCCAAAGAATATGTCTGTAACTATCTCACACCTTCAATATTATTCATTTTTCTCTTAAAGTTATCTTTTTTCCTTATCAGTTATAAGCAATTCTGTCCATTATGATTTACTTTTAGTGTACAGGCTTGCTCATTTACTGAATATTCTCTGCAAATTGTACACAACTTTGGAGCTCTTGCTATTGACTCATCTAAGTGTAAGAGACTAGTGACTTGCTATAACTTGTTAGCTATGAAATAATAAAATAATTATTTGAATCCTTTCTACCTGTCGGTGTTTCTTTCACTGAGTTTTCTGCCTGTAATGATTATATCTTAACACCCTGTGGCCTGAGTCCCCAACCCTCCTGGGCCACAAACCAGTACCAGTCTATGGCATGTTAGGAATGGGGATGCACAGCTAGAGGTGAGTGACAGGTGAGTAAGTGAAGCTTCGTCTGTACATGCAGCCTCTCCCCAGCACTAGCATCACTGCCTGAACTCCACCCTAGATTCTCATAGCGTGTGAACTCTACTGTAAAAGTGCACACACGCTCCTCCTCCCCAACTTCAGTGGAAAATTGACTTCCACAAACCAGTCCCTAGTGGTTGGCGATCACTGGTGTAGAAGATGATAGAAAATACCTGTTTTGAAAGCTTTGAAAGTAGATATAATCCTATGCATTATAGTAACTCTTATCCTGTGGTTTTTTTTTCTTACATTCTCAAGACTGTTAAATACAGAAATATGACTACCGTTCTTGCATGGTTTAATATCTATTAATATCAAGCTGCTCTTGAAGTAATTTAGAACTAGAGAGATATTGTCTGAACTTTTATAGAGAAGAAAACTCTGCTTAAGAGGCTATCTGCTCCATGGTCAGTTTGAAAGGACAGCAGTAATCTTGACCAACCTATCAGTAGCTGTGGCCTCAACCACGACTTTGTAGCATAATTAATATGGTCAGAGTATTTTCAGTAAATATATTTTAATGTGAATGATAGTAGGTTTTTTATTGTGCATCTACTGTATACATGTAACAAAGGATGTGCAAATTTAATTTATAATTAAACTTGGTGAGATGCTATTGATGTAGTCCAGTGTTTCCCAAACTTGGCAACTTGAAGATGTCCGGACTTCAACTCCCAGAATTCCCCAGCCAGCAAATGAAATCCAGACATCTTCAAGTTGCCAAGTTTGGGAAACACTATATTAACAAGGAGTCTTTTAAAACTTTTAAAAGTTGATAAGAAAAAAGTCTTGTAAGCTCTTCAGAGAAATGAAACTAATTAGTAAGAGATTGCTGGCTGGCTGTTCCTTTGATCTTTTTTATCACTGTTCTTTGCCGGATAGTTAGGAATGTGGCACAATCGCCATTTTAGGAGCTTATTTTTTTAGAAAAAAAAAACCCATGCACGAAGGAAGCTCTTGTAAAAAGAAGCTAGGATATTTTTTTTAAAAAAAAAGGCAGATAAGGTTCTCAGGTACAGACTCTGCTTGTATTAATCTCAAATAAATATATCAAAAGTTGTCCTAAGTGGGGGGATCCTTACTTTGCACCGTAATAAATACAGCTGGGGTTTCTGGCATGGAGATGTGATTCAGCCTTTGGTTGGCCCCCCCCTTCCATTCGCAGCAAAAAAAAAAAAGCTGCAAACTTCAAAGAAAAGCTGTTACCAGCTGGATCTCTCTCTCACTCTTCTTTGCCTGAAGAATGAGGTATCTACCAGGTATTTAGGCAGATAACGCCACCAGAAACCTGGGGGCAGCTCGTTAAGCTGCCGCCATCAGCAAGGTCCCGCCCCGGAAGTCCAAACAGAGATGAATATGCTGAACTGTTTCGTTACAATGCTAATCTTTTGAAACCTGCTTTGTTACAATGCTCTTTTCTGAAACCTTTTGAAAAACCTCTAAGAACAAATAAAGGGGGGACTTAATACTTTCTTTCCTCGTAAGCTACACAGCGGGCCAGTAGAGTTTGAATAATTGTTGAATAATTTTTTGAAGAAAAGATATAATGGCATCAAAATTAAATCTGGGGAGACCTCTTCTTAGGAGTACATCTCACACACTTGGCACAAAGTCGCAGCTTCCACCCTCTATGCCCCCTACTGGAGATCTGCTAACGAAAGAACTTTTTTTTGAAACTTTCAGAGAATTCAGAGAGGAGATAAAGAAACTTAAAGCAGACTTATATGATAAGCTTGATATTAAGATTGCCAAAACAAATGATGATATGCTGGGACTTGTAACTGTATTGACAGAATATGTTTCTGGAATGGAAGATAAGCTAGAGGTTCTTGAAGAAGCCAACACTAACTTGACTTCCAAAACTGAAGTGGTGCAACAAAGAGTTGAAAACGCTGAAAAACAAATTGTTATGATACAGTACATACAGATGGAGCTTGCATTAAGAGTCAGGGGGCTGCGCGAAGACAAACAGGAGAACTTGAAGCAGATTTTTTCAGAGGCTTTTAACCGTCTGGTGGAAAGACCGGGGTCCAACTTTGACTGGCAGATCGAAAAAATTTATCGCGCTAACTCTTGGGTGGCAAAACAGAAGCAACTCCCCCGAGATGTAATTATATACTTTGCTACAAGAGAGTTCAGAAACATGATACTACAAGAGTCTTATAATACCAGGCTTCAAATTGGCGGACAGGACTTGATTGTCTTGAAAGAAATACCACCCCAAATGCTAAGAGCCAGGAGAGATTATGCTTTTCTAGTGGAAGAACTCAGAAACCGTCAGATACAGTATAGATGGGATGTGCCATTTGGTATTATAATTACATTTGATAAGCAAAAATATCGTCTCAACTCTGTATGGGAAGCCCGAGATTTCTATCACAAGATCCTGAAGGTGGGACACCCTGAATCATCTGGATCTGGAGAAAGACCATGAGAAGGACAAGATAAACAGCAAATCACACAACTACCAGACAAAAAGCACCATTTCCTCCTTCCGGAAGGGCAAGGGGTCAGGGAACAGAGATCTAGCTGTATGACTACCAGACGAATGGGAAAACAAGGTACATTGCAACAACCTCAATAACCACCGGCCATTGACCAAGGAGTTGTGGTCTGAACTCTTTACAGAAGAGAAAGAAAATATTTCACTATCTCAAACAGTTCAAGAACGATATAATTTGCCTGCAAGAAATTGATATCAAATCAACTGATCAAAAATATTTGTTCAACCCCGAACTTGGTCAATATTTTGTGACCTCTGCTACGGAAAAGAAAAATGGTATAGTTGTATACTTAAGAAAAGACATTAGGGCTGAATTAATTGAAGCAGATCCCTTTGGAAGATATATCGCATTAGACCTAATTCTAGAAGGGAAAAAGACTTGATGGATGACTTCCAATTGAGAAATGTTTGGCGAGAAAGAAACGCAGAGGCATATGACTTCACCCTTTTTTCTGATGGACATCAATCCCTTTCAAGGATTGATTTTATACAAATCACTAATGATTTATTTTCTAGGGTGAAGAAGACAAAGATTGCGGCGAGGGTCCTTTCGGATCATAACCCAGTCTGGACGGAATTGGGAAGGGTAGTGCAGGCAAGAAGGTCTTGGAGGTCGAATGAGAGTTTATTTAGATATGAAAAGTATATTAATGATTGTAAAAAATTGCTATCTGAATACTTTGTTCTGAATACGAATAAGGGTACATTCATGGAATTTGTAGGGGATGCAAGTAAAGCGTATATGAGAGGAGTACTGATGAATATAAACAAAATACATAGACATAAACAAGGGCAAAAGCGAAAAGAATTGGAAGAAGAAATTAAAAGAAAAATTTGAAATGTATCCAAATTGTGTTATAGAGGGAAGGAGGTGTTTCAACAGGAGGAGATTTAAAAGGCATTCCGGGAATTTTTTTTTACAGAATTGTACAAAGGGGACAAAATTAAGGGTTTAGATATAGACAGATACTTAGATAAAGAGATAATACCCCTGGTTAGAGAAGAGTACAGGCAAAAGTTGAACCAACAAATAACCTCTGGGGAAATCCTGCAGGTAATCAAACAACTAAGATTAGGAATAATGTAAACTGCTTAAAGTTTGTGTAACGGCAAGAAACTGAGTTCAACGCAGAGACTTTACTGACTTTTTTTTCTTTTTTCTTCTTTTTTTTAATTTCCTTGGTTTTAATATATTTTAGACTGTGTTTGATAAAAAGCTATACCGTGTACAGGCTCTGGGAAGTCGGGGGAAGAGAAGGGAGGTGGGGTCCTAGGGGGGAGGGGGGAGGGGGGAAATATAGTATGTGCTAGATTTTAAAGTAACATGATTGCACTTGTATACTGTTGCTTTTTTAATTCTAGTGTAAAAATAGGAAGCTGAATATATTGATAGATAGTAGAAATACACCGAAGGGAGGAGCAGAAGGAAAGAAGAAAGAGGGGTAGAGAGGGTGGGAGAGAGGATCAGAGGGAGGGTGAGATGGAAGGGAGGGAGTGTATTGGGAGAGAGGAGTGATAGTGGGGGAGGGGAAGTAGGGTAGAGGGGAATGTTGTAGGGGAGAAAGGAAAGTTGGAGGTGGGGTGAAAGAAAGGGTGTATGGAGGGTTGAAGTGGTATATTGGGTTTGTATTTTGGGGAGTATTGTTGACAAGGATGGCTGTGTTTATTGCTCAATGTTATATGGCCCCGGTTATGCACAGTATATATGTGACTGTATGAAATGAAAATGAAAATAAAACATATTTACAATGAAGTTTGGGAAACACTGATGTAGTCCATAGTGGTCTGATCTAAAAAGTCTAAAAAGTGACATGAGAAACAAGCAGACTGTATGGATATTTTAACCCTACATAAATTTTCTAGAACTAATAATATTTCCATCTGATCTTAATACAAACTGAATTTCCAATCTAATTTTAATTAGAAAAAAAGAAATCAGAAATTTGCTAAATTCAAAAAAAGAGTTCTCCAGAAATTTGCTGATTTAATAAATCTAACTCTAAAAGCAGATTGCAAAATAGAGATGTATCCATTAATTGCTAATCACAGAAATAAAGAGCTGCAAGGAATCTTCAAAGTCACCTAATCTAACTCCCGGCATGATCTATTGGATCATCTTTAACATGATTACCCAGCCTTCATTTGAAGACCATCTGTGAAAAGAATACATAGGGCAGCCTATTTTATTGGCTGACAGCTCATTCTTCCTGGTATCTGTTGGGACATACTTGTTGAAGTTTTAACCCAGTGGTTAAAAGTGTGATGTCCAGAATCAGATACTAGATGTATGCAATTACTAAGTAAAAGATAGTCACCTTTAATTTCCTAAGCATTTCTTAAGAGGAAACAGAAAGTACATCAATTGAAATTTCTTTAAGACCATCACAGTAGATAGATTATACGATAATTATAATACCTCCAAGAGTAGGAAGCGACTATGGCTGATAAGCTGTAAGAGAATCTAGATGTCAGGCCTGCAGTCATATTCCTTTTACTATCTTTGGCTTGCCACACTCTCTTATTTTTCTATGCTGTTTCATTAGTGGAGTAATTGGGAGGGGGAATAGTAAGAAGTAGAATGTGTTGTTATCAAAATAAAACATTCCTTTCTAGAAGCCCAAAGTCATCTCTGCACCTGACTGGAACTAGATGGGTGGAAATGTCAGCATGGCAGTGGAAGATTGGACCATGTGATGGACTTCTGGGTGTGGGAGTAAGATCATGAACTTTCAACTGGGTGGAAAATCCAGGAAGCTTTCAGATTCGGGTTTTCCACAGATGTACCAACATATCTCTCTTATTAAATTGGAACTTTGAGGAAAACTCTGCCTTGGACTCTGATTTAATTCTGGATGATATTTGGAACCCTGACACTAGAAATGACAAGATATACTGTACATTCCTTGAAATGTGCCCTAAGAAATAGGTGAATTTTGTTATGTTAATTCTTTAAAAAAAAAAACAAATGTTAGTAAGAAAAATATTTTAAAGATTATATTACTAACAATAGTCTAACAAACAAAATGGATTTTCAGAAATTCAGTTAAGAAGATGGCTGGACTCTAACATAAGAAAAGCATGGGGGTATTCATGGAGATTTTCTGTCATTCCATTCATGGTTGTCTCAAAGGTGCTTTTTCAAAAGGCAACTGGCCTATGTTTTTTCCTTGAGAAAGACATTTCCGTTCAGAACTGAAGAAACTTCTTGGATGAGAATTGAAACATCTTCCTGAAGGAAAAAACATAGTCCAGTTGCTTTTTGAAAAAGCACCTTTGAAAAAAAGCATGGAAAAATAATTGGAAGAAGAGATGGCAAGAGCAAATAAGTAAAACTAAGTCTTTGCTCAAGTTTCCACTTCAGACACCATTGGATAGATGCCAATACTTAAGACTATGTTTAGGAAAACGTGTCTGGCCAGAGGTAAACAGAAATGTGAGAAATAACATTGTGGGACTAACCAACCTATTGCAACTAAAAGCCAATGAATTTTAATAGCATTAGCACAAATGTGGTTTACTGATTTCCTATTAAAGCTTGACATTGGATTAAAATATATTACCAGTACTTTCCAGAAAATTGAACATATATAACAATAACTTTTTCAAATGGTTTTAGAAGTCATTTAGAAAATTAGAGAATTATTAGCCTATCATCTCCTCTGTATAAATTGGCGGCAAGTTATATCAAAGCTAGAGTTACCAGCCATTCAGAAGAGTCTTTCTCAAACTTGGCAATTTTAAGATATATGGATGTCAGGTCCCAGAATTCCCCAGCCAACCTGTTTGAGAAACACTGTACTAGAAGAACCAATGTAGAGGGAGAATCAACATGGCTTCTGTAAAAAAAAAAGTTTTTAGCATTTTAGAATTCTTTGAAATATATAGATGTTTGGTAGTGAATAGATACAAATATCTTTGCACAAAGTCTCCAAACTTTCAAAAGTTTTGAGTAAATTTAAGTAATAGTCCATCTCTGTATTGGAAACCAATTAAATAACAGGACATAGAGGTAAAACTAAAGAGATCATTTTGACAATTTAAGCCAGTGGGTCCCAACCTTCCTAATGCCGCGACCCTTTAATACAGTTCCTCATGTTGAGGTGACCCCCAACCATAAAATTATTTTATGTTTTCTGTATTTTTTCAAAAATATGTATTTTCCTATGGTCTTAGATGACCCCTGTGAAAGGGTCGCTCGACCCCCAAAGAGGTGCCGACCCACAGGTTGAGAACCACTGATCTAAGCAAATAACCAGTAGGATCCACTAACAATTGGAAGCACCTTGCCCATTGGAGTCGGAGCTGAACATTGGCATAGACAGTAGCAGACAATGACAAATTATTCTGAAATGGAAAAAGCCACATTACTTAAGAACAGTTACAAAATGTCCTCATTAAACAGTATGCTTGGGCAACATTAGAACAGTGCCATTTACTTTAAATATATGCAGCAAAAGGTTTAATTTCCAAACTAGGAGAATGACTTCAAAAAAGGCTTTCCTATTTTTGCAAGCATCTCTCAGTGAATTGAAGGAAAAGGAAGGCCACCCAGCACTGTAGATGCAACATCACCTTAATTTATGCAACAAAGCTTTAAATAGTTTGTTATGCAAAAGAAGGAACTTGAAAGCAATTTCTATGTAAGAACGGCTTTGATCTTTTTGTAAAGGGAAATACTTTTATTTGTTTACTTTCAGTTATGTTATATTTCAGTATTGTCTGCCTTTGGCACCATAAATTGACACATAAAGACACCAGTAATGTACTGTATATGAAGTAGGACCTCCGCCCCATTCATTCACTTTGGCAGAACTGTGAGTGGAAGCTGTAGAGTATAAATAGCAAGACTAAATGACATCCATCCAATTAAACATAAAACGCCCATACATACAAACATAGATTGAGAAATTCCTCTGCACAGTCTTTGCACTATTCTCAAATCAGTTTTGCATCCTTTTGTTCCTACCCCATCATCCCCTTTTGGTAGCTGAACCAATTTAATTTCCAGATCAGCTGTGATTATCCTTGAAACAAGAATCCTTGTTTCTGGATACACTGCAGCTCTGGAGTTTGTACATATAGACATCCTAACAGCTTTCTTGCAAACTAGAAAAGACCATATCTATGCAGAAAATCAGTTATTACACAGAATGTAATAATCTATAGGTTTGTGTCAACTCAAAGGTTCATTTGTAAGTCTCTTTCGCCCACAGGTTTTGTGTGAATCATTTTTGGCTCCTTTCTTCCCAGAAATGGAATGTACTCAAAGAGCCATTTTATCTGAAATGCTTTGTTCTCCCTCAGACATGCATAGCCATCAGATTATCCCTCTCAGGTTAAAACAGATGATGCAAAGTGCAGAAGAAGTAAGAAATGGTAATCCAAAGAAATTAAGACATGACATAAAACAATGAAATATATCTAAATCTAGTTTATCCTATCAGAACTCACTATACTTCTCTGCATTTTTCTATCACTGCAAAACATTTTTCATTTCATCATGCCCACCAGGTTGCCTTTTGTTCCTTATATTTCTCCTTTTTCTCATCTCAAATATCTAGCTTGGCATTGTCTGCATACACACCCAAAGTAAGTCTTCTGACATCACTACTTACTTTATCTTTATATATTTATCCATAAACATCTAAGGAGACATTACACATCCTTGTCTGACTCCCTGCTAAATGTTAAACCAATTGGGTAAGCCTTCTCTTTATGTTCATGTAAGCTTTATTTAACCCCATTGGGATAAAAATACAAGCAAACTTCAACTCCATATTCTTCTAATACATTCAAGCCTGTTTGCTTTACCATATAATTTCGTGACCCATCAAAACCGCGGAGGACAAAATCGTGCTCGACGAAAGCGCGCATGTGACGTCATCACAGCGCGACGAAAAAAATTAAAAATTTAAATAAAATTAAAATTAAAGCAAGCCGATTCACATAAAGGTAAGGGTTAGGTTTAGGGTTAGGTTTAGGGTTAGGTTAAGGGTTAGGGTTAGGTTTAGAGCGTTAGGGTTACGTTTAGCGTTAGGTTAAGGGTTAGCGTTGGGTTTAGCGTTACGTTAACGGTTAGGTTTAGGGTTACATTTAGGGTTAGGTTAAGGGTTAGGTTTAGGGTTAGGTTTAGGATTAGGTTTGGGGGGGTTAGGGTAAGGTTTTCGCTTTATTTTTACATTTTTCGATCACAGCGTGATGTTTTCGTCGCGCTGTGATGACGTCAAATGCGCGCTTTCATCGAGCGCGATTTTGTCCTCCGCGATTTTGTGGTGGAACCCAGTTCTATCCTGCCACTATCAAACTCAATCCTTGAACTAATGTATCCTTTCTTGTACTCTGTTATTCAGAAACTTTGACCAAAACTTTCGTAGGCATATGTGAGCAAACTAGTTTTTGAACTTGTTCTTGCCATCTTTCCTTTTATACAGGAGGCGTATAACAGCATTCTTCTGATTATCCAATACAGATGAAGTCTTCATGCATATGTTGAATAGTAATAAAGGCTCTTTATTACTAAATTGCATATTTATTTGAATATGCCTTTAGATACACTATCTACACTAGGATTCTTATCATTTTTGAGCATTTTCATAGCACTTGTGACTTCTATCATTTCTTTCTGCACTTTTAAAGCAATCTTTGAGATATCACTATTATACCCATAAAAATCTCTAAAATACGGTTGCCAACATTCCTTCACTCAAATCGCATCTCATATAATAAACACGTCTCATATAATAACTTATTCTTTACATCCATTCTGCCAAAACCCCTTATTTGGCTCTAGTCCTCCACTTTCAAATAATTTTGTTTCCATCCAGATTACTCTGAATTTTGTCTGCTTCTTTTAATCTTAACTGTTTCTTGCTCCCTCTGACTAGTCTTCTTGCAACTATCTCTATATCTTTCATCCTCATTGTTTCAAGCGACCATTTTTAAATCCTTTTTTTCCTCATACAGAGTCCCTTTCATTTCCTCAGTCCATTAAGTTTTGTTTCTTATTAATGTAACTCCAAAGAGGTTGTGCTGGATACAACTTCTGTATCAAGTTTGCTTGCTGTCCCTTTCCCTGTCCTAACATCAGTCACATTGCAATATAATAAAAAATAAACCTGCAGAAACCTTGGAGAACAAATAGAAGCATTCCTACAGTAGTCTTCCAAGCTTGTAGATTTCAACTCTTATATTGAAAATTAAGTTTCACACAAATAATGGCAACAGACAGGTAAGGCAATATCAACTAGGGGAGCACTGTATAAACAATCAAGACAGAGACGTCTGCCTTTGTGATACAAAGAACAATGTTGTACTTTCATTTCTGTCAATCTGTCCACAGTGCTATCAAGATTAAGTTTTCTATCCCAAAGGTGCTTTTCAAAAGGCAACTGGACTTTGGTTTTTCCTTGAAGACATTTCACTTCTCATATATAAGAAGCTTCTGCAGTTCTAATCTGATCTTCACTCAGAACTGAAGAAGCTTCTTGGATGAGAAGCAAAACGTTTTCAAGAAAAAAACCCAAAGAAAGTCAAGTTGCCTTTGAAAAGCACTTTTTGGACAACCATGACCTGGATGACTAAGAGTCTGCCTAGACATTGCATTTTCTAGGACTTTCATTTTTAGTACTCAGTGTATAGGTAGTCCTCGACTTACAGCTATTTGTTTAGTGACTGTTCAAAATTACAATGGCACTGAAAAAAGTGACTTATGAACATTTTTCACACCACCATTGTAGCATCCTTATGGTTACGTGATAAAAATTCAGGGGCTTGGCAACCACCTCATATTTATGACAATTGCAGTGTGATCATCTTTTGCCACCTTCTGACAAGCAAAGTCAATGGGGAAGCCAGATTCACTTTGTAACCATGTTATTAAGTTAATAACTGCAGTATTCACTTAACAACTAAGACAATCAAGGTCATAAAATGGGGCAAAACTCACTTAACAACTGTCTCACTTAGCAACAGAAATGTTGGATTCAACTGTGGTCGTAAGTCAAGGACTAGCTGTTAGCAAGTTCAGGGAACCATTCTTGAGAGACTATGATTCTTTAGCAATAGCTGATAAGCTTCACTTTTCACACCCTTGCAACTATAGGTGAAATAGTTTCACAAAGGAGCAGTATTTTGGTAAAGATGCCCAAACTTCCTGAAATGGCAGAATCAACCTACCTGTTTAGAGAAAAGACAATATCTACATTCACTGAGGACTGGAAACCTTTATGGAATATTTGCATAAAGGAGGGAGAAAAATGAGCTTGTAATTTACAATTTTACATAGAAAGAAGAATAAGTAATTGTCCTTATAAACTTGAATATGCAAATGGTCATGATCAGCTGCATTGAATGGAAAGCACAAATCATTTTCACAAGGATGTTACTTTCTAGGTCCAGCTGGCAGTTTTACTGCAGGCCAATTTCACATTAACTCCTCTTTCCATTCCATTAATTGCACCACCAACTTTTAGTTTTCCTGACTGCCTATAACCTGAAAATCAACAGTGGCTTCTTTCAACCACCCCAGCAATAACAATGTAATTATAAACCACTTTTATTTCCATTTTATTGGATTGGGCATGGCATGCCAGCAAAAGCTTCAGCTTTATTGCCACCTTCTTTCTATACTACCAAAAATTTGAATTATTTTTTAGTTTTTTTCAAGTATGACATATTTTAGCCATTTCATAATGTTTTAGACTCTATTCCTTCTTCCTTTTGGATTTGTGAGCACCACTCAGATTATTGAGGCAGGATACGATAGAGTACATAACCTAAGTGGCATAAGATTAACAATATTCCTGCCAATATGTCAAGATCAGAAACTGGGACATAGTTATGCAATGCAACATTCATTTATTTATTTTGCAAACTAGCTGACTTGAGAAAAGCCATTGCATCAATAGAGATGTTTGCTTTTCTTCCTCACTGGTCAGGCCTTCATTTTTATTAATATTTATTGATTTTATGGTCAAAGACCAAAAGAAAACACACAGCTCTGATTTAAAACAATAAACAAAAATGATGAATTAATGCATGACACAAAGGGAGATGGTGCAACTTTAAAAATTATTGATATTTTAGGCTTGGGTAACCTAACGTACTGCAAACCATTTCTAATCTCCTTGCCTCCCTCTTCTTCCTGTCTTTCCTTATTTATATGGAGAGATTGAGAAGAAATATATCCTTCTTTGCAGACACATTGGTTGAATTCACCCAAGAAATATAACCAGAGCACAGAGATATTCAAATGCCAAGCCTGTACATACAAGCCACTTTGAAGAATAGCGGCAGTGATGGATCAAGGTGTTATCTCAGGGGCAGAAGCCCCCCCCATCAGTTTTTATGAATGCTGAGGAACTCTGGGAGTTGAAGTCCACAATTCTTAAAGTTGCCAAGGTTGGAGACCCCTGTGCTAGATGACAGCAATGAGTTAAGAGACTTCTGCATTCCTTAGTTGCTACTAGCGATTGTTACAATTTCTGCAACTTGTAACTCTAACCAATGCACAATGAAATTGGCTACTCTGCTCATTCAATCTTGCTTCTATCTGCAACTCAGTCCCCATCCATCATGCCACCCTAGACAAATGCTTATGGATGCATGCACACAGCCCTCTTGCCACGATGCAAAGATGCCTCACTTATCATTTCACCCTGCCATGTCCTTACTGTGTAGCCGCCGTGTCATTGCCAGCCTACTATTGACGCAGACTGAAGCCACAGTGTTCTGGCATGAAAATGTTTTTCCAACTCTTGCAGCAGAAGACCTCCTATCTAGATAATCCACAGTGCATTCTCTTCGGCTCCAACTAACTCAGCAGGACTGCTGTGGGACCGCCCCTTATCATCACGAAACTTGCCAACTATTTTGTTCATGGAAGTAGAGTGGAACTGAGGGATTGGAAGTCTGATTTCTTCTAAGGCCAAATTCAGGACAGTATTCCACTGGGAAGCAAAAACCTCCTATATCTTTTTGGGAGGTATGAAGCCTGTGTTTTCTCAGTTTGCAAGCTATTTTAAATCAAAGGGAACTGTCGTCCTTTCAAAATAAGCTACACAACTATGCCTCCTTTGGATTATGATTTGATAATGTTCCTTCTTTATTAAACATTATTGTTTTCACTCCTCCAACTCTCTCTTGCTTGGAATAATTTCCTCCCTCTTAGCTTTACCTGTTACTGAGACATCTTAAAGCTGTTCTATTCTATAACTCATTTTAAATTAAATTACTGGAAGGATTTGAGGAAAGATGTGATGATAATGTATGTTGTTGATCTTTTTTTCTTTCTTTAACACAATGTGTGTGCTGATCTTTTTATCTTTCTTTTTTGAGATGGTTATTATTATTATTTATTCAAATTTCTGGGCTGCCGATTCCAAATGATTCTGGGTAGTAAGACATGTAAAGAAATACAAAATCAATAATAAAACCCAACAGATAGCATAACCTGAAGAGACCATAGACAAAGACTGACAGAAAGGCCCACCCAATCATTCTAGAAGGCTGAACTGCAAGTTCATGTGGTATATTTGCTGTCAAGTCTTCATTTTAGTCTTTTAATTAATGCTGTGTTGTTGTTTTTTGCTTCAAAGATCAACCTGTGTATGTGTGTGTGTAGGAATTATTCTCAGACTGATGTTTTGGAAACACAGATATATTTGCTGCCAAAATATCTAAAAAATTAAAATGGATCAAGCTGCAATTCTCTTGTTTGACAGTTATAAGCTTGCTTGAATTCAATAATCTTATAATCAGGGTTTAATTAGAGCCCCCAGATATTGACTGTAAAATCTAGACATTAGGAAAATATATTTTTGGCTGCCATCAAGTAGAATTCTGGATTTTAGTAATTTGCTTAATGACCATAGAAGAAAAGGTTGTATAATCATGCTTAACTTGACAACAACTGCATCGCTTAGCAATGGAAATTGCAGCCCCAATTGTGGTTGTAAATTGTACATTGAGGACCATCTGTATGTATGATCATGTGAAGAAAGGGGTGGGGGAATTACCATCCTTTACCCTAACTCTTCCAATTCTTCAGATTCTATGATAATACGTATATCCAATATTTGCATAAGCAGACTGACTTCTGACAATTAATGAAATTGCCATGAGCAAAAGCACAAATCAAGGCAGCTGTAGAGAAACAGAAGCGTTAGACAGGGGCTTTGGAAAAGTGAGACAGAGGGTGAGAGAGTTTAGTGGCTGTTGGCCTTCTGTGCATTTATCAATCACATAAATTGTTTACATCTGACAAGGCTCAGACCAATAACACTTAGTTATACTCAAAATCTTCCACCATCACTACATCATTATGACTCCCACTGCAGAACACTTTCAGCTTCCATCAGCTTCTCAAAGATATGCAAATTGACAACAGCAGGAAACCTATGATCAGGTAGCAATACTGTGTTTTCATTAGGGCCAACCAATGTACCCGGTGATGGAGAGGATTTCAAATAAATATGTTGCAAAAAGGGGTGATGGGTAAGAAAGGAGAAATTCAGGGGAAGTTTGTGGTTGAAAGCATGAGATCTCCCTAGTCAGAGGCCTAGAAGGATCTTAAATGGATTGTTTTCTGCTATAAGGCTGCAAAAACAGACTTCACAATTGTGTGTACCTTGCAAAAACCCTTACATTCTGCCCTTAGAAAACTCTCCAAAAGTTGCCACTAAATTGCAGCTTTTAGTTTGAAAAAAGCGGGGGGGATATCCAACAATCATGCTAAATATATTTAATATAAAGATAATAGAATACATGATAATACATAAAACCACATTTAATTCTTGTGATGCTTATTTCTTTATTCTTATACTTATTGACATACTGCACCCCTCAAACACCCTCAAATGGCCCTCTCCCAAGTTATGCATTTCTGTTTATTAAACTAAAATGGGTAATTCCCATCTTTTAGAAAATTTTAAAACTCAGACAGAACAGCTTCTTATAGAAAACCAAGCCTGCCTGTCCTTCTTTTGATCTATGCAGTCAACCAGTTAGCCCATTAATTCAGCAGACATTTGGGTCCATAGTTCTGGATGCCTGTATTACTTATTCTAGGCACAGCAGTGGCCGTATCTTTGGATCACCAGGGAAATTTACATTCCTGGCTGCATATGAACACCCACATCTGTGCCGTTATTTCAATGGCAAAGCAAAGTGTCATTCTGCCTCCTATGAACAAGCATCTTCCTAAATGCATTGTAACAGAAATATCAGAATCCCCAATCAGTTAAAAGCAAAATTCTTCCTTTTAAAAGATATCTGCAATGTGGGATGCCTCAGGGCTTGAGTTTCTCTTTTCCTCTTTAATATCAATATGAAAACACTGGGGGAGATCATTTCACAAGTATGGGATGAAGAATCATCAGCTGTACTTCTCTACCCCAGGCTGGGCAAGTGTTGCTGTTGTCAGGCTGACCAAGTGCTGGAAGTCATGAATGTCTACATGGGAAAAATAAACTATGACAAACTATATGATTCAACTTGGGAGTTTTCCCCCCCTCTCCTCTTCTTGAGTCCAGCAATATGTCATCTTTGATTCAGGGCAAGGTTGCACTTCTTCAGACAGAACTGGTGCACAATGTGGGGTCCTCCTGAAATCACAGCTACATAAGCATGTGGCAGCCATGGTTAGGGAGTCCTTTGCAAGGATTTGTCTTGCACATCAATTGATTCCCATTTGATTATTGCAATGCACTCTAGATAAGGTTGCTCTTGAAGACCACCTGGAAGTTATAATTGGTCCAGAATGCAGCAGCACAGTGTTGGGGGACCCTGGGCTTGCCTATAGTATGGGTCTCAAACTCGTGTCGTCACGGAGTCGTCAGATGATGTATTGTGACTTTTTCCCCCTTCACTAAACTGGATGTTCCAAGCACATGACGCATTCGAGCTGTGGGCCGTGAGTTTGACACCCCTGGCCTATAGCATGCTGGCTAGGAATTCTGGGAATTGAAGTCCACAAGTCTTAAAGTTGCTAAGATTGGAGACCCCTGGTCTATAGTACACCTATATTCCATGAGCTGCACTGGCTCCCAGTTTTCTTCTAGGTACAACTCAAGGTGTTTGTCTATGGAGATTCTCATTCATCCAGGTCATGGTTGTCCCAAATGTGCTTTTTCAAAAGGCAACTTGGACTTTCCAGTTGCCTTTCCTTCAAGGAAAATTGAAGTCCGGTTACCTTTCGAAAAAGCATCTTTGGTACAATTCAAGCGTTTAGTCATTACCTTTAAAGCCCTACATGACATAAGAACCAGGTTATTTATAAGACTGCCTCTCCCTGAGGACCTTTATCCATCAAACCAGAGTGGAAAGGCCCCTTCCCTTAAATATTACCATCTTGTGCTGCCACAAAGGGGTGCTTCTACATTGCAGCCCCTGCTTTATGGAACACGCTCCCCCTGAAATCTGACCAACCCCTTCCGATCTACCCTTCTGGAAAGCACCTGAAACCTGGCAGTACCAAGTTTTCCTGTTTTAATTTTTATTGCTATTGATTTTATATAGTTTTATAGTGTTTTCTTGACTGTAATCTGCCACAGTTATTTTAAGACAGATAGCTGAATAAATGTTACAAACAAATATCTTTAGATTTTTAAAAAAGAGGCAGAAGGAAATACTTGAAAGAATATCTTGGAAACATGCCTATTTTTTATGGGCGGGGTGGTGGTTCTCTAGAATTTCAGAAGTTCCTATTTTTTATGGGTGGGGTGGTGGTTCGCTAGAATTTCAGAAGTTACAAGTTAAAGCTTTGCCAGATTTAATTATGACAAGTTGACTGTTTTTCTTAGAAGACATTTCTTTGTGTGTGTGTGTGTGTGTGTGTGTGTGTATACATACATACATACATACATACATACATACATATATATTTTCTTTGATTTTTGAAAGCAGTGCCTTCTTTTCTTTTTCCTACAATAAGAAAGTAGGGTTTCAATTTATCTCTCTTTGCTTTTAACCAAGTAAAGCTTCCTATACCGAGGAACAGAGTGAAATCCATCTGTCTTATCTCATACTCATCCATCTCTCTCATTTTAAAATTTTAGCAGTAGGAAATAAATTTTACTCACTCTCCAGAAACTACTAAATATAATTATAGGCTATGATAAAGGTTTGCTCTTGGCTTATCTCTCTCCTATCTCATAATTAAGCTGCAAAGCTGCCTAGCATTTTTCTTGACTCTCTAAAGGACTCTGGAAAGAGTGCAGAGAAGAGCAACAAAGATGATTAGGGGACTGGAGGCCAAAACATAGGAAGAATGGTTGCAGGAACTGCGTATATCTAGTGTTCCAATCTCAGGGGCTGCCACAAAGAAGAGGGAGTCAAGCTATTCTCCAAAGCACCTGAGGGCAGGACAAGAAGCAATGGATGGAAACTAATCAAGGAGAGAAGCAACCTAGAACTAAGGGGAAATCCTCTGACGGTTAGAACAATTAATCAGTGGAACAACTTGCCTCCAGAGGTTGTGAATGCTCCAACACTGGAAGTTTTAAAGAAGAGATTGGATAATAATCTGTCAGAAATGGTGTAGGGTCTCCTGCTTGGGCAGGGGGTTGGACTATAAGACCACCAAGCTCCCTTCCAATTCTGTTATTCTGTTCTGTTCTGTGTCTTGAAGGGGTTATTTGCTCTGCCAAGGTGAGAACAGGCTACCAACCATTCAGTGGAGCAAGAACCATGGACATCCACAAAACTTTGCTACTTTAGTCAGAACAACAAAAATAGAGTGTCAGCATTGTTCTGAAAACACTGCTCCTTTCATATGTGCAGATGAGATCACAGCATCAATGAGCATACATAGTTTTTTTTTCATTCTGTCTCCCTTGGCCCCTCCCTAAGTTGTCACAGGGAGAAACAGAGATTATTGTCTTTTACTCACTTCCATCCCATTACAAATGTGACTTCTTTCTGGCTTTTTAAAATTCTGAGTTGAAAGTAGTATTTGCCAGCTTGTGCAGGCTCAAGCATTGTTGCCTGGCTTTGCCCCCTGTCCTTTATTTTCTTCTAGGCCAGGGGTGTCCAAACTTGGAAACTTAAAGACTTGTGGACTTCAACTCCCAGAATTCCCCAGCCAGCCATGCAGTTTGTATAATAAGTCTTTCTTACTAGCTTACTGAAACAGGTAGAAGTGGTGGACCTAAGAAATGGGTTTTGGAGTGATCCAGGAGAACATTCTTTCGTTCATTCAATCAATTTTTATTCCACCTTTATTGCTTTATAAGTAGCTGAAGGCAGCAAACATACATAACACTCCTTCCTCCCATTTTACCCAGTACCACAATTCTATGAGGTGAGCTGGCCTGAGAGACAGTACAGTAACTAGCACAAAGTCACCTAGCTGGGTTTTCATGGTTAAGGCAAGCCTAGAACTCATAGCCTTCTGATTTCTAGGCCAGCACCTTAACCACCATACCAAACTGGCTTAATGAAGTCATCTTTCCCTTTTTAGTTCCCAGATTTTGTCTTCTCCTTCCCTGAGATACAGTAGGTACTCATTTAGGTAGAGTTGGATGAGATAATTTCTTTGGGGAGGAAATTACTTTTTAATTTGTTCTTCCTATATTGAAGTCCATACAATTCCTACTACTAGCACAAGGTGAAGAAATTATGCTACAGATGATATTGAAGCTAAAGCAACATCAGCAAAGAACAAGCAAGACTAGTAAGCCTCCCAACCTCACTTTCCCAGGAAGATCCCTGAAAAAAAACAGGCCCCCCTATCAAATTGGTATTTTTCCCAGAAATCCATGATCGTATATTTGCTGTTCATTAGCTGTTTGTGGTCTTCCACCTAGCTCCAATATCTATAGACCTAAACCTCATACATTTGTAATATGGAGAAGAAGATGGTTTCAAGCAAACACATCAGCCTTAGCAGGCGTGACCCGTCAAAACCGCGCTCGACTAAACCGCGCCCGATTAAACTGCGTCGCTGACGTCATCAACAGGGCAACAACAGCCAGCGCAGAGAAAGAAGGGCGCTTTAAATAGCGCTTTGAAAGCAAGCCGATTCAACTTAAGGTAAGGGTTAGGTTTAGGGTTAGGTTTAGGGTTAGGTTAAGAGTTAGGGTTAGGGTTAGGGTTAGGGTTAGGGTTAGGGTTAGGGTTAGGGTTAGGTTAAGGGTTAGGTTTAGGATTAGGTTTAGGGGGGTTAGGTTTAGGTTTAGGGGTTAATTTTAGGTTTCGGGTTTACAGCGTGCTTCTGTCTCCGTGCTGTTGTCGCCCTGTTGATGACATCAGCGACCGGTTTAGTCGGACGTGGTTTAGTCGGGCGCGGTTTTGTGGTGGAACCCTTAGCAGGCGCTATAAAAATTTGACAATAATAGGTATTTTTTTGCATAAGAGACAACTGAGTGATAATTCTATGAACAGAAGAAAGAGTGCAGAAACAAGAGTTACACAAAGTGTATTATGGAATTGCATCTAAACTGACGTGTCTCACAGGGTTCTCTGGCTACAACCTGGGTAGACAAAGGCAACAAAACATTTTTCTTGGCAGCAGATTGAGGAGTGTTTGATATCATTTAAAACATTAGTTATGAAAGGTTGTAGTAGTGCACATTAACTTGAAGTGAGGAAAGATGACATACAAGCTATCTTGACCCATTTATTTTAAAATTTACAATAAGATAGTAGCCCTAATTCTTTCTCAGACGTATCAGGATTCCTATAGCCTAACCAACCAGAGATCATTAAGTCTGAAGTTAGGGTGGAAACATGTTGGCATTTTTGTAATGTCTCCTGAATGCTGTTTAAAAAATGCAGAAAGAACAATTTAGAATTGATTTTTTTTTAAAAGTAGCAACGGCACAGAATAAGATTTGCAGAAGTAAGTCAGAAACCATAGCTGCTGCTAGATTAGATAGTAAGTTTCAGTTCCAGGAACATTAAGCCATGCATGGACTTCCTTTCTTAATCACAATGTAGAGGAGAATGAATATATATTCAAGGGAAGTGGGATATTTGAATTTTAGATAATTTTAAGCTGTTCTCAGAATCATCTTGTAAAATGATATCTCATCCAAACATATTTTATAAAATGATTCTAAGAACATCCCCTCTCCCTTCACCCCCACCTCACCTCTCTTTGGTATATGCTAAACTGACCTCCTTAAAGGAAAGGAGAGCTATAGATCTACCACATTTCTTTAAAAAATAAATACTTGTCCAGTGCTGAATCCAACATTCAAGTACACCTGTTTTACAATTCTAATTTGCATGGTTTACCACTGTACTTATGAGATACAATCTGGAGTTTCTTTGCTCCCTTTTCCAATAATTTCCAAAGATAAATAGCATTAAAATAATCTAAATATTTAATCATATTTGCACCACTGAATATTTCAAAAAGCATTTATGTCTATCTCTCTTAGTAAATACTTGGAGATTATATGAAAAAAATATGATTGTTAAATCATATTTAAAATCCATAGCAGAAACAACAATAAGAGACATATGGTTAGCCACCCTTTATATCAGTACTGTTGGGAATACAGCAATGGAAAAATAGCAGATGGCCAACCTTAACTAATATTAGGATGGGGCCTGTTTCAGAGGCTACCATATTAGAGGTTCCATATTAGAACTGGAATTCATACTAAAAAAAGACAAACTTTAAAAGTTAAGACAATGGCAAACACTTCTGTTGTTCGGAAAACAACATGGGCATGGGCATGTAACCAACTCTTATTCAATTCAGTTGAAATGAATCTTTATATTGAAAATTATTTAAGTAATAAGATGTGATACTGCCGGAGGCGGGGATTGACGTCGCGATTACACGACATGCAATCTTGGAGCTCCAGGATTGCTGTCGATATCTCTGCTGCTGGATGGTCCTTCTGGACCTAAACTGTTCCGTAGAGATGATGATAGAGAAGGGCACATCCTGCTGATCTCAGGGACATCGCAAAGTCCCTGTTTGATCCAGGAGACACCCTTTTTTCCCCTAAACGGAAGAAAAGCAGGATAGAGGTTGTGTCGAAATGGGGAGATAAATTTTACTATTAGAGAACACCCAAAAAGACTTAGAGTAAAATTAAAATTGTAGATAGAAGAAAGCAAGTGGCTAATTAAGCCTGGATTAATATTAGTGTGTTATCTCGTGACCCGTCAAAACCGCGTTCCACAAAAGCGCGGTCGACAAAATCGCGTATGTGACGTCATCACAACGCGACGAAAAAGATCGAAAAATTGAAATAAAAATTAAATTACAGCAAGCCGATTCACATAAAGGTAAGGGCTAGGTTAAGGGTTAGGGTTAGGGTTAGGTTAAGGGTTAGGGTTAGGTTTAGAGCGTTAGCGTTACGTTTAGCGTTAGGTTAAGGGTTAGCGTTAGGTTAAGGGTTAGCGTTAGGTTTTTCGTTAGGTTAAGGGTTAGGTTTAGGGTTAGGTTTAGGGTTAGGTTAAGGGTTAGGTTTGGGGTTAGGGTTAGGGTTAGGTTTGGGGGGGTTAGGGTTACATTTTTCGATCTTTTTCGTCGCGCTGTGATGACATCACATACGCGCTTTCGTCGACCACGATTTTGTTGTCCGCGGTTTTGTGGTGGAACTGTGTTATCTTTCTTTAATTTCATTTTTTTAAGGATGGAATTTTTATAAATTTGATTTGATTTGATTTTGATTTTAGCTTTATTTGTATGCCGCCCTTTTCCCTGAGGGGACTCAGGGCGGCTCACAATTCAGGGGGAGGGGAGTACAAAACAAGTTATACACATAAAGACAATACATCATTAAAAAGCACAACAGTCATACTATTCGGGTGAGGTTGAAGTCTTTAGCCCCAGGCCTGTCGGGACAGCCAGGTTTTAAGGGCTACGCAGAAGGTCTGGAGGGTGGTGAGGGTACGAATCTCCATGGGGAGTTCGTTCCAGAGGGTCGGAGCAGCCACCGAGAAGGCTCTCCTCCGGGTAGTTGCCAGTCGACATTGAACGGCTGATGGAATTCGGAGGAGGCCTAGTCTATGGGATCTTATTGGCCTAGTGGAAGTAATTGGCAGTAGGCGGTCTCTCAAGTACCCAGATCCAATACCATGTAGGGCTTTGTAGGTGACAACTAGCACCTTGAAGTGCACCCGGAGATCAACAGGCAGCCAGTGCAGCTTGCGAAGGATAGGTGTTACGTGGGTGAAACGAGGTGCACCCACGATCGCTCGCACGGCTGCATTCTGAACCAGCTGAAGTCGCCGAATACTCTTCAAGGGCAGCCCCATGTAGAGCACATTGCAGTACTCCAGCCTAGAGGTCACAAGGGCACGAGTGACTGTTGTGAGAGCCTCCCGGTTCAGGTAGGGACGCAACTGGTGCACCAGGCGAACCTGGGCAAATGCCCCCCTGGTCACAGCTGACAAATGGTGTTGAAAAGTCAGCTGTGGGTCCAGGAGAACTTCCAAGTTGCGGACCCTATCTGAGGGGCGTAGTATTTGACCCCCCAGCCTGAGAGATGGAACACTTGGCCAATTAGTGGGAGGGAAGCACAACAGCCACTCGGTCTTATCTGGATTGAGTACAAGCTTGTTAACCCCCATCCAGTCTCTAACAGCCTCAAGGCCCTGGCTCATCACGTCCATCGCTTCATTGAGTTGGCACGGGGCGGACAGATACAACTGTGTATCGTCCACATACTGGTGGTATTTTATCCCGTGTCATCGAATGATCTCGCCCAGCGGTTTCATGTAGATATTAAAAAGTAGGGGTGACAGGACCGAACCCTGCGGCACCCCATATGTTAGTGGCCTAGGGGTCGATCTCTGCCCTCCAACTAACACCGACTGCGACCTGTCCGAGAGGTAAGAGGAGAACCTCCGTAAAACAGTGCCCCCCACCCCCACCTCCCGCAGTCGTCGCAGAAGGATACCATGGTCTATGGTATCGAAAGCCGCAGAGAGGTCAAGGAGTACCAGGATGGAGGCATGGCCTCCATCCCTGGCTCTCCAGAGATCATCGGTCAATGCGACCAAAGCGGTTTCTGTGCTGTAGCCAGGCCTGAAGCCAGACTGGAATGGATCAACATAACTGGCTTCCTCCAAGGACCGCCTCTTACTTTTTAAATTGGACTGGTCTTTTTTTCCTTCTTCTATTTTTCCCCATTTTTTTGTATTTGTGGATCAAGAATCTCTTTCTTTTTAACGCTTGGCTGGATTATACATTTTAAGAATTTTTGTTCTCTTCTCAATTTTGTAATTTAAAGAGAGTGGTAAAAGCAGAGGAAAAAGAAGAAACACTGCCATCTAGAGGCTGGAGGCTTGGAAACATCTTATATTTCAAAGCTCTTGACTTTGTTTATTGAAAGGGACAGTGGGAAGAGCATGGTTTGTTTATGCAGGTTCTCTTTAGGAGTACTATCAGTAGCTGGACTGGAGTAAAGAGAAAGCCTTGACTTGAAAGATTATATTGAATCTGTTTGAAACCAAGCAAAAAGCCTTGGATGTTTTAGTGGTGGTGTTTACAACCTGGAAAAATGGTGCAACATGAAGAAGAAAAGGAATTAACATTAGAAATAATTATGCTAGAAAGTCAAAAACTAGAAATAAGTACAGAAAACATTGAAAAGAGATTGGAGATTATAGAACAAAGAATAGAAAGAATGGAGGGAAGAGTTGAGAATATTTACAAAACTATGATGAAATTTGAAGATAGAACTGAAGGAAAATATGAACAAAGTGATAAGAAAATTGTTGACACTGACAGCAAACTGAACGTGGTGGGAATTGATAGGAGTGGAATATTGAAAGGAGAGGTTGATGAAGTATAACTTTATCTCAGACTTCAAAATATGGAAGAAGAAAAGGGAGGAAATCTGGCAGAAACAATGTGAAAAATTTTGGCAGAAGCACCAGTGATAACTAAAGGGAAGTTGATGGAAGGAACAGATGGAGGGTTTCGAGGCTTTATAAGATATGCCAGTGTTTTTCAACCACTGTGCCGCGGCACACTAGTGTGCCGTGACATAGTGTAAGGTGTGCCGTGGAAAAACACTTTATATATAGTCAATATAGGCACAGAGTTAAATTTTTTAAACATTTTCTAATGGTGGTGTGCCTCGTGATTTTTTTCATGAAAAAAGTGTGCCTTTGCACAAAAAAGGTTGAAAAACACTGAGATATGCAATGAACAACAAGTTGCCAAGATACGTTTACATAAGACTTTTCAAGAAAACAATTAGAATACAAATTCTACAATAGTAAGATGCACTACTACTGGAAGAATACAGGATGATGAAATGAAGGGGTACGGGTCCAGCACGCATGTGGAGGCACCTACAGCTGTCATGGCCTTGTCCATGTCCTCAGGGGTAACAGCCTGAAAATCAACCCATCGATGACCTACCAAATTATCCCTTAGTGCCTCGGCTGGTTCTGCAGAGTTGGAGTCCAGGTCCGCCCGAAACTGAGCAACTTTATCCGCGAGGAATTGGACGTAATCCTCAGCCCTGCCCTGCAAAGGATCACCCGTATCCCTCCTATTTAGCAGGGAGCGGGTTATCCTGAACAGGGCGGCTGGGCGCGACTCAGCGGAAGCAATCAGAGAGGCAATATAAGTTCTTTTTGACATCCTGATTGCCCGGATGTACTCTCTGATGCAAGATGTTAAAAGTGCTCGGTTCGATTCGGATTTACTGGATCTCCACTTGTGCTCTAGGCGTCTCTTTCGGCGCTTCATCTCCCGGAGTTCCTCAGTAAACCAAGGGGCCCTCCTGGATCCACTGCCTCAGAGCGGCCGTAGAGGCGCAATCCGGTTAAGAGACTCCGTCGCTGCCGAATTCCAAGCAGCAACCAGAGTCTCCGCCGGACTGCGGGCGAGAGTATCAGGAATAACCCCAAGCTCCGTCTGGAACCCCGAGGGGTCCATAAGTCGCCTGGGGCGGAACCACCTGGTCGGTTCCTCCTCCCTACAGTGGGGGTTTGGTCTCCGAAAGTCAAGCCTTAGTAGGTAGTGGTCCGACCATGACAGGGGTAAGATCTCACTACCCCTCAGACCAAGATCACAACTCCACTGCTCCGAGAGGAATATGAGGTCGAGCATGTGACCCGCCGAATGGGTTGGGCCCCAAATTACTTGGGTCAAGCCCATGGTTGTCATGGAAACCATGAACTCCTGCGCTCCATCAGAGTGTTCACCGAGCGAAGGCAAATTGAAATCCCCCAGAACCATAAGCCTGGGGAACTCAACTGCCAGCTCGGCTACCGACTCGAGGAGCGAGGGGAGGGCTGCTGCAACGCTGTTGGGAGGCAGGTACGTTAGCAGCAAACCCACTTGACCCTTGAGGTCCAACTTCACCAGCAGGGACTCACACCCGAAAAGCTCCGGAGCAGGGATCCTACGAGGTGCTAGAGACTCTCGGATAACTATGGCCACACCCCCACCCCTTCTCTGGGCCCTCGGCTGATGAAGCACCTGAAAGCCCTCTGGGCACATCTCTACGAGGGGGACTCCTCCCTCCGGGCCCGGCCAGGTTTCAGTAATACATGCCAGGTCTGCCCTCTCGTCTAAAATTAAGTCCCGAACGAGAGGAGCTTTATGAACTACAGACCTGGCATTTAGCGACAGCAGCCTAAGACCAGGGTCCTGGTTACTCACACCATCTGGCCTTGGAGTGGGACTCGTAGGGCCGGAAGGAGGGATCTCTGTGACGTAGCGAGCCCTCCTTCCCCGGTAATGGCCTGCCCTAAAGTCCCCGCCATATCTGCCCCTCCCTGTTAAGACCGTAATGCTCCGGCCCACTCCCATGTCCGTGGTCCCCCCACCCACCCCCATAACCCCCGCATGCTCCGGTAGGCCCTTCGAATCAAGCATCCTGTGGCTGGGATTGACCCAGGCCCCCTTGATACTTCTGCAGAGCACTCAGTATAGAGAGTACCTGGACAAGGCCCCAGCCTACTCAGACATACACAATCACAGCGCCATTCACTCCCCACTAACAATTTAAAACACAGAGAGAAATACAACAATAATAGGGGTTAAAAGTGGGCACATACAGCAACAGTCACATCATTCACACCTCACTCATAAAATGTGGAGACTAAAGTTGCGCAAGTCTAGGATGGAACAAAGTGAGAAGGGGGGGGAGAGGTACTCCGCTCCTCTCCCTTCCTATGGCAGTTAGTTAATAAGATAGTTAAGAGCCCAATATATATGTTTTCTGAGGTTTTCGCGGGTGTTAGTATGTAGGTCTCTAGTTATTCGGGTTTTCTCCCGCGTAGAATTACTCCTGGAAACACCAAGCCTGAAGTAGCCTGAAGTAGCCTGAAGATGACGAATGAGACTTCGTCGAAACGTCGCCAAGACATCTCCAATTCTACGCGGGAGAAAACCCGAATAACTAGAGACATATATATATATATGTATATATACACATACACATACATACATACGATTGAGAATATGGAATTCTACATAATTTGTAAGTGAGGATTATGGAGATGATGTTGAAAAGATGTTGTTATAAAAGATAAGCGATTTTATATAGAATAGAATATAAAAATGTAATACTACTGGATGATTTCAGGATGATGTAATGAAATGCCATAATATAAATTTATTTTAAATTTAGAATATTTCACGTAAAAAGGATGTAATAATAGTCAATGAATATTTAATAATCATAATAATTATATACATATATATTAGATTGATGATATGGGACTTTATGTGGATTGCAAGTGAAGACTATTGTGAGGAGGCACAAAAGCTTTCCACTGTAGGAAATTGGAGGATGTGTTTTATACTTTGGGTGTGTCTATGTTTGCTTTTTTATGATTGTTTAAAAATAAAAGCGTTTAAAAAAAAAGATGTGATACTGCCAATATCTAATATTTTTCCACCTTCCATCCAAAGCATGATTTGAGGGAAAGATTACAAATGTATAAGGAATCTAGTTGGATTGGAACACCGAGTCAATTTAGATGATCTAGGACAACCATATAGGCCAGCCCTGGTTGTACTTAGATGGAAAAAAAGCTCTTCCAGCAGCTCTAAACTACTGGTAGATCTGGAATTCTCCATGTCCCCAAAAGGGCAGAAGGCAATGACAACTAATTTTTGTAATATTGTCAAATAAATTGAATTGAATTTTTAGATAGTGGGCTAGAAAGTAGGAGACTAGAAATAAGTATTCCTTTCTTATTGCCTCATTTTTATTTATATATTTATACTAACCCAGGAAAATAAAACTAAGAATCCCATGTCTGCTTGTTTACAGCATCACTCTGATTAGTGAGACTCACTGTTAGATTCTTCTAAACTTTCTTAAGTACAAAAAAATTGGCCTCTTCACGCTGAACATCAGAAAATCTGAAACATCTTCAGGAAAATTACATAGTGTGAAGATTTCAGAATTGTTTGCCTCTAAGTACACCTTGACATTTTTTTTTACAGGAAGCAGAAGACAAAGTATGGATGAATTTTTTTTTACAAGTTAAGGTCTTAAGAAAAAGTCCAATTGCCTCTTGAAAAAGCACCTTTGGGATAACCATGACATGGATGACTGAGAATCTCCATAGGCACTCTAATCAAACAGCATTTTGCAGATTTCAAAATCAAGAAACCCCTAACCATAGAGGAGTGTCATGAGTGGGGCCTCTTTCTTTTTATTTTCAACATGTTTTGGAAATATTCTTTCTATATTAGAGTGGACCATTCTGAGATGTGGTCTCTTGTTCTCTTTCTCTGTGTGTCTGTGGTTATGCACATTTCAGGGAGTCTCTGAAGATTGTTGCCATCTATATTATCTCGTCTTTCTTTTATGTTGTTGGGACTGAGGGGTAGCTTTTATTTTATTTCCAGGATACATCTTGTTATACTTTTCCTCAATTAAGAGGTACAATTTTTAGAGCTTCCAGCTGTTTTGTTTCAGACAATGAGACTCCATATGGATTTTCTGCAGGCATGGCAGAATTTAGCCAAAAAAACAACAGTAGAGAGATGCATGTTGTGGGGGATGGCAAGAAAACACTTCTTTGTATTTACAGCCCAGGAATGGGCAAGGATCTTCCTATTTGGGAGACTTTCCTGCCAGAGGCTCTCCTCCTTTCATCTCCAATGTCTTTGATTTAAAAATTGGACACTAGAGTTTGCATGCTTTCTCAGCAGCAAAGGAAGATAAATATAAATTGTATGCATGAATATCCTTGTGTGTGTGTTCATATATTTGGAAGAGAGAGATCATCCAGTAAATGAGATAGCTACTTTTATTCTGTTCGACGACATCTGTACTCATAAACCTTTAGACCAAGTGTGGGTAATGTATAGCTTTAGGTCACATGCAATTTCAAACCTCTTTTTGTGACCTTCACAGCAACATGGTTGTTAAAAGTTGTGGGTCAGTTTCTTCTCGTTTTAAGACTGTTAGGGAAACTGTGGTTTGAGAGAAGATTCTCTGAACTTCTTCTGCAAGTGAAGAAAACAGCACAGATGGCCCTAATAATACCCAATGATGTGTTATGTTCTTAACCATTTTGCATCATCATAACATTATGAGAGCTGTCCATTTTTCTCAAAAAGTGTGGTCACTGATCACCCCAAACAACCCCAAAACATCTTTGGAGAATATAAAATATATAATAACAATGCTGGAAGGGACCTTGGAGGTCTTATAGTCCAACACCCAGTTCCAGCAGGAGACCTTATACTAATCCGGACAAATAGTAACTTTCTTTAAAAACCTCAGTGATCGATATCCAAAACTTCTGGAGGCAAGCTGTTCCACTGATGAATTGTCCTCATTGTCAGGAAATTTCTTCTTAATTCTAGATTGGATCTCTCTTGATAATTTCCATCTCTTACTTCTTGTCCTGCCCTCAGGTGTTTTGAAGAGCAGGTTGACCCCCTCTTCTCTGTGACAGCCCTTCAAATATTGGAAAAGTGCTATCAGGCTAAAATGTTCTGGGTCCAGAATAACAAGTGCATTAAGGGCCCTGGTTCTGCAAGAGAACCTCTTTCCTCTTCACAGTGTTGAACAAGAAACCA
Source organism: Thamnophis elegans (assembly GCF_009769535.1). Classification (NCBI taxonomy): domain Eukaryota; kingdom Metazoa; phylum Chordata; class Lepidosauria; order Squamata; family Natricidae; genus Thamnophis; species Thamnophis elegans. The sequence continues at coordinate 64,193,259 of NC_045545.1, forward strand.
CCTTCTGCAATTTCAGGAGTTCCTTCTGGGCCTTTTATGAGACACCACAATGGGGCATTTGTTTCAGGCCCCAGACAGGGAGGAGTCCTCATTCAAAACGTGTGTCAGTAATTGAAGCACTCAGATGGATTGGCTTCTTCATTCAAGGCAGTGATTGATCAGATAAAATATAATTTCAAGTGCTTTTTCAGTATATAAGTTTTCCCCACAAACTTCTTTGAAGGACAAAAAACAGTGGAGAGAATGGGATCTTGACATGGGATACAGGAAGGAGAAAAGCCAGGGCAAATTAACATCCCTCCATTCATGGAATTTTACAGAAAAAGACTGGACAAAGTTGTTTCAACTGGTCAATAATCAGAAAGAGGGTGACAGGATAATTCCTACAGCTGCCAATAAGAAAACTCATTCACAATCTCACAGAAGACACAGCACAGCTCTTGGAATCATCCATCTGCCAAATTTCAATTAAAGACCAGTCAAGCCAAGGAGCTTTACTCCACTTCTATCTTCATTTACACGGAACACCTGGAAGAAAAGCCAGTTTTTTTCCTCTCTCATTAAGCAGCTGTGGTTACTGTATCTGCCATGTGACAGATTCTTAAAAGGCATCCATCTCTCACTGCAAGCAGCCAAGTCGAAATGGATATGACACTCTGGCTGGAACAAATGCTCAGGAAGGGAAAGAATCTCCTCTTCCAAGGAATCAGCAGAAGGAGAGGAAAGAGAAAGCAAAAGGAGGAGAAAACAAGAAGAGAAATTTGGAATTTTGCTAGACTCTCTTTTTTACCAACATTTCTTAACTTCATCAATTTTAAAATATGTGGACTTCAATTCCCAGAAATCCTCAGCCAGCATGGAGATTCTGGGAGTTGAAGCCCATACATCTTGAAGTTGCTGGGGTTGATTAAAAAAAGATAGTCAAGCAAAGTGTGTCTTTTCCTAATGTCAGCAGCACACAGCCTTGTATCAGGCTTAAAATAAAAGTTAGTTTAGGAGAACAAAAACCTTATTGCAAAAGCAGGTCAAGTCTTTAGATGTTTGTCACTCAGGAGGTTGGAGGAAAAATATATAGATGTCACAACTGCAAAGATGAAGCTTTACCCCTTTTATATTTGCATTGCAGATGTGATCCAGGCAAAAAAAAGGGGGGGGGACAAAGCTTCAGTCTCATGGTCAGGCATATCTGCTTTTCTGGTAAAAAAAACTGAAGATGGTATCTGGACCTTTGATCAAAGTTCTGCCTGTGTTTATATTTATTACATGAGTTTTAACGGGTTTGACCTCCCTATAGACTCCCCTGCTTTAAACTTCAACATCTTGCTCCCTGTGTCTTGGCCATGCTGGCTTAGACTGATCGGATCTGAAATCCAAAAGTTCAAAAGGGCATCAAATTGCCTGTTCCCAGGGTGTATGTGGGAGGGGAGCAGTGGTGGGATTCAAATAATTTAACAACCAGTTGCCTGCCCTAATGACCAGCTGGGTAGGTGGGGCTCGGTGGTTATGTGAACGGGTAGGAGTGGCCAACTCAACGTCACTCACATTGATGGCCGCTTTGCCTTAGCTGTTACAATGTAATAAGGGTTAACCGGAGAGGCAGTTTCTGTAAGCAGGTCAATAAAGATTAGGCTAGAAACAACACTAGAATGTTTCCTTCCTGCCTTCCTTACAGGATTATCCCTGTAAAGTGGAAAACAACAAAAGGAGATTTCTTCCAACAATCGGTTCTCTGAACTACTTAGAAAGTTACCAACCAGTTCTCCCGAATAGGTGCGAACTGGCTGAATCCCACCACTGGAGGGGAGTCACAAAATTCAAAACGGTGGCCACATCTGAATCCCTAGCCCTTTTTATGCAGCCTACATGAGAAAAAGAGGCTGGGTGTCTGCTACCACTTTGACTCTTTGGGGATTCTAACACATGCACTGCCTACTCCCTCTTTATTGTATCAATGGTTTAACTATCTTCCTTTTTCACTAAAAAAAAGGAGATAGGAGATTCAAACCATCTTCACTTCCATTTAATTTTCCCTAGTGCCAAAAAAGCCAACACAGTTTTAGGCTGCATAAACAGAGGGATAGAATCAAGATCATGTGAAGTGTTAATACCACTTTATAAGGCCCTGGTAAGGCCATACTTGGAATACTGCATCCAGTTTTGATTGCCATGATGTAAATAAGATGTGGAGACTCTAGAAAGAGTGCAGAAAAGAGCAACAAAGATGATTAGGGGACTAATTGGAGGGTAAAACATATGAAGAATGGTTGCAGGAGCTTGGTATGTCTAGTTTAATGAAAAGAAGGACTAGGGGAAACATGATAGCAGTGTTCTAATATCTCAGGGGCTGCCAGAAAGAAGAGGTAGCCAAACTATTCTCCAAAGCACCTGAGGGCAGGACAAGAAGCAAGGGGTGAAAACTAATCAAGGAGAGAAGCAACTTAGAACTGAGGAGAAATTTCCTGACAGTTAGAACAATGATTAAATGGAACAACTTGCCTCCAGAAGTTGTGAATGCTCCAACACTGGACTTTTTAAAGAAAATGTTGAATATCCATTTGTCAGAAGTGGTGTAGGGTTTCCTGCCTAAGCAGGGAGTTGGACTAGAAGACCTTTAAGGTCCCTTTCAACTCTGTTATTCTATTCTATTTTAGTGAAGTCAATGCAGGTTTTGAAGGATATGATTATTAAGTTGCCACTCTCAAACCTGATCTAAAACAAGCAAGTGATAATCCAGCTGGCATCTCCATTCTTCTTTCTCACTTATTTGTTTCCAAGTGTGATTGAAAATGGGCTCCACCAGTAAATTTCTACAAATGGCTCTGCTGTCTCGTGTGGCTGCTGTTTCTGCCTCCCAGGCAGAAACATTCTTGGCATGTCCATAAATAACACTGCAGTGGAAGCTTTCTGACAAGTGGGGGGAAGAAGGTGTGGAAGAAGCCAGCAAGCAAATGATTGCTTCTACGACTACTGTCTTAACCTATGTCAAACTTTCTCTGGTTTTATTCATTAGGTGCCCCAAATGTTGTGGTGCTGATTATCAAAATTTCAGAGAGGACAAAAGGACAAAAGGCGTGCTTATGCAGAAAGAAAATATCTCTATAGAAGTTATACCACAGATTGATTCAAATGCAGAAGAAAATTAATGCTTCAGATTCTGCTCTGATGATCTAAGCCACGTGATCTGGGCAGAGAGAAGTTTGCTGTTTTTACTTTATATGCATGTTCTTGTTGTTTTAGTGCTGAGATCTGAATCAAGAATAGAAAGAAGTCAACCCTATTATCAGCATCTCCTCAACCACCGATAAGGTACCTACTGCAAATAATCTGTTTTCTCCTGCAAATAGTGAAGGGCATTCCAAAGTAGCCCAGCCTTATAAACGAGATCAAATCGTTTCATTGACATCTGGAGGATTTGGCCGTAAGAAGCAAAACTGGACACAAAACAACAAGCAGACTTGTGAATAACACTGAATTTCTAGGGGTCCTGTACAGGACTCCCCACTCACTGCCTACCTCTTGTAGATGCTGGCCATGAGCTGTGGCTCACTCTGACCCCTTTCTTCCTCCCTTCCCAATTTACAGGAGTATATTGTCAAATTTTCGGGACAAATTATGAAAAACATCCTATTTTTAATGGAAAAAACTAGGGGGGGGGCATAAAAGAGCCAAAGGCAGCTCCAAAAGTCACCTTATCACTATCAGGCCTCCAGTGGCCGTCAGAACCCTCTCCTCAAAGTAAACTGGATCAAGGGAAACTCAGGGGTTGAAAAGTGAGCTGCCTTTCTTTTAGAAGAATATTATATTCAAATCATATCATTGCCTGGGCAGAAAGAACCTGTAATTCAAAAAATTGAAAGGAAAACCACCGATGTGAATTTGCTCATAAGTTTGATGCTTAAAATCTAGTTTCAATCCTTGGTAGTTTGGTCATGTTTGCAATACTCATTTAGATTCACCAGTGTGTGTGTGTTTGTCTGTGTTTGTCTGTGTGTGCACGTGTGTGCATGTGTGTGTTCAAAATAGAGTTGTACAGATGAACACATTGCCACCACCACATTCTTAATTTTTTACACACCCCTCCCGACCTTGTGAACATTCCTGCTCATTAACTCTTCCTTTGTCAGGGTCCTTGGTTTTAACAGTAGGAGTATCACAAATTTCTCCACAAATGGAATAGAAGAACCATTCATTTATTTTAAAACATCAAACAGAGGAGCACATGAAATTGTTCATTTCCACATGTGGGCAACTTTTAATCTCTTTCTCATTCCACTCATCCTCCAAAGGTTTGGTCTGATATGATATTGTATTCATCTCTTTTAATCATATAGAGGGATAATGTTCCACCACTATTGAAAGATCACCATGAACAGCACAAATATTTTTTTCCATGGGCAAAGAGACCTTCATTCTTTGTGAGTCATGACATGTAAAGCAAAGCTCATTCAGGTAAGCTCCTGAAACTGGACTAAGCTCTATTGCCTGAGGTTAAAATGTGTCTGGATATGAGTCATCATTCTTGGGATTGCAGTAGCAGCCAAGCACACTGAAAGAGTCTCTCCTACTATCATGCCACATGCAGGTTGCACACAGCCAGCCAGAGACAAGCTCCAAGCAGCACCCAGTCCAAAGAAGTGAAAGAGAGAGGGGGAGCATTACACATATGAGGGAGAGTACATGACAAGGAAAACTCTTGTCCTTTTGATGACATATGCAGACAGTTTTCCCAGTTTTCTGCTGTGAAGAATACCTTCCTATTTCAAAACAAATCAGCAAAGCAATCTCTTATAAAGGCTGAAAGCTACTAGTGCTATCCTCCCAGGAGAAGATTGATTAGTTTCAGGGTAGGAGGCTAACATTTAACCCATTCCCAGGTGGGCAGCCACTGAGAATGCCCTTGCCTGTGGCTGTCTAGATTTGTTCTTCTCTTTATGCTGCCAATCCGAAAACTCACAAGCAGAAATATTTAGTCTTAGCTCACATAGAGGAGATTACCTGGACCAGAACAGGGCAGCAACCATATTTGGAGGACAGAATACTATCGCATTGCCTTCTATTAACCCTCCATTCATTATCAAAGGTCAAAGCAACCTCTGGTATGTTTTTCAGCTTTACTTCTGGAGCATTCTTTCCGTATGATGTCATCTCAAATGATCCCATTCGTTTTGGGTAGCACACTTCATTTTTTTATAACCTCAGTGGTCCACTTCACAGAGCGACAATGACAATTCAATTGACTCTATGGTTGCTACAATTTCTAACAGCTTTTAGAGTTACCAGGAATGCTTAAAAAAAGCAGAATGATTACACTTTCCGTGTAAACAAAAGGGTGCTGGTTTGAAATATGACAGATTGTTTATTTTAAAATATATTGCTATGTTTTATTTCCCTGAGCTACTTAATTTTTGCTGTACCATGTGAGGTAGAAGACTTTTACATCAGCTTCCAAATATTTCATAGGAAGTTACATCTACCTATACCTATACTAATACACACAGACTTACAAATGCAAAAGCAGAAGTCCAGTAAGATTAACCCACCGGAAGAAAAGTGATGGGTGCTTATTTTTGTGGAACAAAAAGGTAAGAGGACGCAGCAAGAAAATTGTCCAATGGGAGGTAACCTGCTGCCTTGGCCAAATATCTGCTGTTGCTAAAATGTCTTAGTTAGAGGTAATGTTTCACCTGTATTGTATATTTTGGGTATGCTCATAAAATGGCTACACATTTACCAGAAAATAAAATAGGTAAAGTTCTCTCCATTTCAACTATATCATGCTAGGAAGTAATCCATCATTTCATGTTTTCTTTGGCCTTTTTTCCTGAGCAGATGGATATACTAAAGAATACTAAAGTGAAATCAATCACCATATCACTTTGGAGTTAGATGAAGAATACAGTATATTTGCAAAGCAAAGCACCAACTTTCTATACGTTTATTCATTCAATTAAAGTAATAAATAGGATTTATTTTCTGCTTTGCAGAACCGCTTGACCAAAGAGGAAAAGGAAATAATTTTAACTGAAAAGATTAGAATCAGCTGACTATTGTTCTTGCAAACTAGCATGGACATTATATTTGCTACCAGCAAGATCTGTGACAGAATACCTTTACAACTTTAGTTATATAATAGAGGAAGAACAGTATGTGCCATGTATTTTGCAGTCCTGAGGCTGACCTATGTAGGAAATAATCTCATTTTATTGTTGAAATTTGCTTAGATTCATATATGGTAGGGGCTTAATACTGCATTACAAAGTTATACATATTATTAGATTGAATTGTAACCTTGTTTACTCATCTTACTATTCTTTAATTCTAAGATTGTACTGACAAGAGACATCTGTTTTGTCATTTGCCTACTCCTTTGGCTGTTTATGTACCCATAAACAAATTCTGTATGAAATAGTTTTCCTACATTAAAAAAAAAACTACAACTGCTAAATTTCTGCATATGAGCAGATTTTAAAGATTCAGAAACCATCCATTATTATATAGATAAAATCACATCCTTTTGTTCAGTGTTAATTAATGCATGATAACATCCTTTTCTCACCCACACACTCAAAAGAATGTACTTAAAAAGAGAATGGCATGTATTTTTTTAATCCGACAGTTATGTATCCTATTTAAATTGATAACGATATGATATCCTTTGCAGAACAATTAGCACTTGGGGAAATAATTTATATGCTCCTTAACCCTACCCCAGTGCCAGTAAATATCTATTTATTACAATTTGATCCCAATCCTGGGTTCAGCTCCAGGCATTTTAGCTTCCTCAATTTCCAGCATCAAAATCAATTTGGCGGCAAAATGGAGACTGAAATTGTTTCATATATATTCATGGTTGCATATAGTATATCAGTTATTGCTTAGTTGTGCTTGGAAGAGGAGATTGACCAATGTGTTTTAAAAAATTCTCTCTGACCTGAAACATATTTTCATCATTGTTCTCTTCCCACTACTATTACTTCCCTATCATCCAACCTGTGCATTCTTTGTTCATCCTTTGTTCAAGAATACAGTCAGAATACAGTTAAAAATATTCTGCCTGCCAACCTTGCAAAGAGTGACAGAATCCTTCTCTCAAATCAGACAGTCATATTCTTGTTATATTTGGATCTCCAAATACTTCCTATCTGGAATGCTTTAGAAAAGCCATACATGGAATAATCAGAACTTAATCCAGGCCTAACACTTAGGACAAAATATGCCAAACATCAGAAAGACCTGAAATCAGAATAAAGCCAGTGCAAGGAATAGCAATTAGGTGCTTTCAGGCAAGAATTTAATACCTTCGTAAATGAAGTGGTGCTTCATTTATGAATTTTTAAAAGGGGTCTATACAACACCATTATCCATTTATAACAACACTATATTTTTCCACTGAATTTTCTGTATGTTTTCTACAATATTCCATTAGGGAATACAAGATGGAATAACTTCATCATATCATCATTTATTTGTAATATAGGTAGTCCTCGACTTACGGCCAAAACTGAGCCCAAAATATCTGTTCCTAAGTCAGGTAGTTGTTAAGTAAGTTTTGTCCCATTTTACGACCTTTCTTGCCACAGTTATTAAGAGAATCACTGCAGTTGTCAAGTTAGTAACACGGTTGTTAAGTGAATCTGGCCTCTCCACTGACTTTGCTTTTCAGAAAGTCACGAAAGGTGATCACGTGACTTCAGGACACTGCAACTGTCATAAATGTGAGTCAATTGCCAAGCATCTGAATTTTGATCATGTGATCATGAGACTTCTGCCATGGTCGTAAGTGTGAAAAACAGTCATAAATCACTTTTTCAGTGCCATTGTAACTTCAAATGGTCATTAAACAATTTGTTGTAAGTTGAGGACTGCATGTACTAGCTGTGGTCCATCAGAAAGTAACCCAGGACTGCAGGGTGTATAACCAACTCTTGTCTGCCCTGATTACATGAACCTAATTTTAGTTTTTAAATTTTTTGCTTTTCTTATTTTCATTTCTTTTTGTTTATATATAAAGCACATGTAAACCCAATGGTCATCCGTGGTTTGGACAAATTTATTAAGCATTTCATTAACAAAGTGCAATAAAACATCCTTTTGAAAAGAAATCATTCTTGACATTTTTTTTTTAATTTTGGCTCTTTGCTGTGCAATGCAATCCTAGAGATATAGGAAAAAAATTCAATTCCCATCTCTGACTAGGACTTATCTCTCAGGCTTTAGCTCTTACCGGATAGGAATCTTGACCCGGAGATAGCGATCCACGGCAATAGCCAATAATGCCAAAATGGAGCTTTCTGTGAGGATGAGGAGAGGACAGATCAACATCAGGCACTGGTAGAAATTCATGCTTGGTCCTCGGGAGATTGTGATGGCCAGAGGAACTGCAAATGTTCCAACAGCTGCGTCTGCCACTGCCAGAGACCCAATAAAGTAGAAGGTAGCATCCCGGAGAGACTTGTTCACTTTGACAGCCCAGATTACCAGGATATTCCCGGGGATGGATACAAGGGCAATCAGCACCTCTATGAAGATATAAACAATATCCAATGGGTTGAACTCTGACATGATGTCCTGATGCGCACTAGCTGCAGGCCCTTAAATTACCTGAAATGATTAATGTAGACATAAGATATGGTCAACAATAGCTGCTACAGAATTTCAAGCTATCCAGTTACTTTATAGAGTGTGGCACCAAAATATGAACAAATATACACATTTTTCACAATCTTCAGAATTTCAAGCTATCCAGTTACTTTATAGAGTGTGGCACTAAAATATGAACAAATATACACATTTTTCACAATCTGTGTTTACAAGCAAATTTTACAAGGCCAAAGAGTTTCTGGTGCAGGGAAAGTCTGTTATTTTAAATCCTGTACAATTACAGCATTTTGTTTAAGCAGCCTTTCTCCAATTTGTCACCAGGAATGTCACATGTTGAATATGTAAAATGAGTCAAGCTACTGCACAGAAAAACTTTTTTTAAATAATTTTTATTTGTTTTTGAACAAGGACAAACAAACATAAAAATAAAAATAAAAAACCCATCTTCCATTACGAATTGTAGAAAGTGTGTCAGTTGGTTACAGTATTTCCATGCATCTCTTCCATAGTCACCACCTGCTTTTCATATCAAATCGCATATTTTAAATTCACCTATATTCATGTATATCACAATTATTATATCTCAAACTTAATTTGACTATAATTGTTTTTACATCCTTTTATATATAATATTCAAAATCTAGAATAGGATTATATGATAAGATTCCATTAAATCATCCTAAAATCATCCAATTACAATACATCTTTATAACATATTCTAGATAAAACTTTTAAACCTCCTCTCATAATCTCCATATGTTGTTTATATAAAATTTCATATTATCAAATTAATATATCTATATGTATTGTTATCATTATTAATCATTATTTAACTATAGCTATTGTTGCTTCATTTTATACATACTACTAGTAAACTAAATTTAGCTTAATTTTTTATTATACATTTTCATTGCATCGACCTGTATCTTTCCAATAATAGTACGGTCTTATATCTCTTGCCATTTGTAGCATTAATGTTCTAGTTACTTTCTTAATAAATCTTGTATAAACTTCTCTTGGCAACATGTTATTCCTTTCGTATCTCATAAAAGCTTGAAACACAACATCTGTTCTTTCCATCACCTTATCTTTAGTTATAGCTAGTGCTTCTGTCAAGATTTTTCTCCTTATCCCTGTCAATTTTTTTCTCTTTTCTTCTTCTGCACAGAAAACTTTTATTCCATCAAAAAGATTGCTACAATTAAGAGTGGGCTCTTCCTCGCTGCTTCATTTGATCCCAAGCATTATGTTCAGCAACCATATAGAGTTCAACTGATAAGATCTAAGGGACCATTTCTGAACACTGCTGATTCTTTTTTTTTAATTAATTTTTTATTTCTCATATATACATTCACAATTATATGATCTCATAACTGTTATTAATAATATGTATTTGTAACAATTTTTCTCCCCTACGGTTGACAATATAATTGAAATTGCTTTCTTACCATCCCATAAACCCATCTTATTTTACAACAATCCTACTTCTTCTTCCTTCCTTCCCTCCTTCCTTCCCTCCTTTCTTTTCTCCTTCTCTCCTTCCTTCCCTCCCTCCTTCCCCCTTCCCTCCCTCCTTTCTTCTCTCCTTCTCTCCTTCCCTCCTTCCTTCAGTCCTTCCTTCCCTCCTTTCTTCTCTCCTTCTCTCCTTCCTTTCCTTCTTCCTTCCCTCCTTCCTTCCCCCCTTCCTTCTCTCCTTCATTCCCTCCTTCCTTCCCTCCTTTCTTCTCTCCTTCCTTCCCTCCTTCCTTCCCTCCTTGCTTCCCTCCCTCCTTCCTTCCCTCCTTCCTTCCCCCCTTTCTTCCCTTTCTTCTCTCCTTCCTTCCTTCCTTCCTTCCTTCCTCCTCTCCTTTCCCTTCTCTCCTTCCCCTTCCTCTCCTCTACCTTCCCCTCTTCTTCCCTTTCCTCCCCTCTCTCCTACTCTTACATTCCCTCCAATTCTTCCTCTGCTTTTCCCTCTCTCCTATTCCTCTCCTTTCTCCTCTCCTTCCTATCTTTCCTTCTACTCCTCCCTCCATCCTCTCTATCCGTTGTTGTGTTTACATATTTTCCTCTTCAGGGGGTGACCTGATTCTTTTTTTTCCTAATTGAAAGTTATACACAATCATAAGGGTTCATAACAACAGTGAAACCTTCCTTGATGAGCTCACCCTTCTTGAATGCATGCACGTATATTGAAATCTGCAATACTGTGACTTGTTGTATTTTTCATTCACTTTACAAAATTGTTACCTCTTTGCCTTCAAGAGCAAGGAAATTCCAAAATGCAATAACTCCTTGGAAGGACTTCTTCATATGTCTGTTTACCTGAGAAAAAGCCACACTCAGAAAACAATGAGGGACTGGGGCATACAGGCTTATCTCCAGTGGTGGGTTGCAGGCAGTACACTCCAGTACAGGCGTACTGGAGCCAGACCGGAGCACTGGATACCATTCCAGTACGGTGCTCCGGAGGGCCCACCTGCCTGCCCTCGCTCCTTACCTGTGTTTTAAAGCTTCTGCGCTGCCGCGCACATGCATGGAGCAACTGGAGCATTGTGGAGGCGTTAAGACGTATGTGCGCACGCTGTGCAGGTCCATGAGGACGGCGTCAGCCCCGTTCTAACCGTACCAGTTGGAACGGGATTTGAAACCTACCACTGCTTATCTCCCAACAGTTTCTTTACCAATCTGATCCCTCCTTAATTGCATTTTGATGATGCTTCTGTTATTTTGGTATCATAATCCCAAATACGTCATTGTGATGTCAGTGGTAGGATTCAGCCAGTTCTCACCTATTCGGGAAAACCAGTTGTTAACTTTCTAAGCAGTTCGGAGAACCAGTTGTTGGAAGAAATCTCATTTTACTTTTTTCCACTTTACAGGGTTAATCCTGTAAAGAAAGCAGGAAGGAAACATTCTGCTTTTGTTTCTAGCCTAATCTTTATTGTCCTGCTTACAGAAACTGCCTCTCCAGTTAACCGTTATTACATTGTAACAGCTAAGGCAAAGCGCCCATCGATGTGAATGACATTAAGTTGGCCACTCCTACCCAGTCACATGACCACCGAGCCACGCCTACCCAGCTGGTCATTAGGGCAGAGAACTGGTTGTTAAATTATTTGAATCCCACCACTGTATGATGTAGTGGTCTTAGGATAGACAGTGTGTGGAGACCTGGTCTTACTTTACTCAAGGAAGTTGGATGATTTATTCTCTCATTCTCTCTCTCAGCTTACTAGGTGACTGAAGCCACAACCTGCACCAGAGCACTGTGATAGATTACTGTTTATGATTATCAATAAACGATCCTAAGTAGGTGCACCTTAAAAGTCATAGATTTTGAACTGTAAAAACAATTCACTAACCCCGTATACTTTAGCAACAAGCAATATAATTAATTAAAGGGGGAAACACTATTAAACATATTCAGATATGTAAATGTCAACAAACAAAAAAATTAAAAAATATGTAATTGTCGGGGGAGGCCTATGATTCAGCTAGACATCCAAAGTCAAATGTTATGGATAACTGATATCCGTAAAAGTGTCCTTTATATTTATGAGGATAATGAAGAAGGCTAATAGGTATTTGACCCTATGCACGATTTTTTATTAGCCTAGTAAGTAATAACTTCAGGGCTGTCCATGGGGAGTCCAAAAAGTCATAGTAGTGGCTACAACCATGTGATTGAACCCTTGTTCCTTTTTTTGCATGCACTGCATTACTTCAAAGAAAAATTGAGAACCCTTAAGATTGTGTATAAACCTGTGCATCGTTGATCTATGGAGCTGAGATGTGCAAATCTTTCAGGATAAAGGCCCTCATGTTGCCTTTGAGTGGAATGCCTAAGATTACAGTATCAAAAAGTAGGTACAATATTTAATATTTTCCCATTTTATACAGTATGTATATTTTATTTAACTAAAAGCACTTCCACATAACAGGTTTACATTTCTCCAAAATAAGTTCACCACCTTCATTATCTCACGCTGTCTGTGTCATCAGGCAATTTATTTCCAGCTCAGTTGCAACTTATCCACAACCACAAAAGTGGAATCTTCTCATTTGCATGTTGAAACTCTACAGAACCTGTCAGCATAACATTACTCTCAGTTGCTGGGAAGTTGCTTGACTGTACCTTCCAGAGCTTGGACTCAAGCCAATATCTTCCTCCTTCTCTCAAAGGTTTGGCTGCCATGGGGTCTTAGCAGCTTTGCATCTCCCCTTCCTAAATATTATTGTTTTGTTTTCATTACTAGGTAAATTACACACTACACAAACTGAATATCTAGAAGGAAAGGAACTGATTGCTTTTCTTGGGCTCTCTTACTGTAGAACTGAAAGAAAGGAATAACCTCAGCATTTCAAGTGCTGAGCTGAGACATTGGGAAGTAGAAAATGTGCTCCTACATGAAGAAGTACAAGTTGGTAACAAGCTGAAGGCTTCTGGGACTCACAAGCAGCAGTGGAATTCAGCCAGTTCGCACCACTTTGGGAGAACCTGTTGATACGTTTCTGAGCAGTTTGGTGAACTGGCTGTTGGAAGAAATCATTAGGGCAGAGAACTGGTTGTTACATTTTTTGAATCCCACCACTGCTCACAAGTGACATGGGAGACCCTGGTGCATTTATGGGTTATTACTCTAAGAAATTTACAAAAACAGGATGCAGGTGCACTGTAATAAAAACAAGAGCAAGAAATTTATCTAAAAGGCAGCCAGCAACTATTATGGTATGTCCCAAACACATGGCCTAAGAACCAAATTTTAAAAACGAAGTGGTTCAGGGTATTCCCTATCTCAGGAGGCAGAGCATTTCAGAAGAAGTCTTGTCATTTTGCTGCTTCCTCACTCCCCATCCCTTTACTTCACAAGGAATGGGGCCCCTCCATAATCTGTCTCTGCTAAAAAGGCAGCTGTACTCGGAACACCTTACATTCTGCAATGATGCCTCTAACACCGTCAAACCTCCCCATCTGCCTATCCCAAGTCCTTAGGAAAGTTTTGATAAGTGGATAAAAATGCCAAATCTAATCTGAACATCTGGCTGATTGTGTGATGAACAATAAATATGGATAGTCCCATAGGCCCTTAGAGGTTGGTAATAATTACTTTGAGGGACCCTGATCTAAATAACCATCAACATCATTCCAACACTTTGATTCAGATCATGGTTTTTTCCTCTATTTATGAGCTCTAGGACAATTTTAAGATGTGATCTGGCAATTACCTTATTTTTGCCTTGTGATTATTATAGATTTTAAACCAGCACTGCTGTCAAATAGATAGACCTCAACTATTTCATCATTTCCTCCCTCAAAGATGCTAGCAATAGTTAAACATTGATATTTTGTGTGCAGTGCATATGCTTTACCAATGAGCTACCCATTTTTTGATGATGGATCTTCTCCTACATCCAGGGGTGGGTTTCTCGCCCCGTTCCAACTGGTTCGGTTGGAACGGGCCGGCGGCATCCTCGTGCACGCGTGCGGTGCACGCATGCGTACTAGCGTCTGTGCGATGCTCCAGCTGCTCCTGGAGGATCGTGCAGGTGCTGTATGCATCCTGCGCATGCGTGGAAGTGCAGAATTCGTCAAAACCGGGTAAGGAGCGCGGGCGGGCCCTTCGCCGTTCCCGGAAGTTACTTACTTCCAGGTTCGCCGACCAACCGGTTCTCAGGGACCGCCGCGAACCGGTTGAAACCCACCCCTGCCTACATCCCTCCTACAAATGTAGCAGTCAGAGAAGATTTCTTCATCCTATAAATATAATAGAGTATTCTGTCCCCCAGATAATAGGTAGAGTTCATAAACAGGCTACAGTTTCCATCTAAAAATAAAATGGGGATAATATACAAATTCTCATAGGAAATGGGAAACAGAGCAGTCCAGAATAACTATAACATAAACAATTCCTAAACAATGGCAAATAAGGAGTGGTGTAATTTGTAATTAATCATATTAATTATTCAGTAGTTACATCAATAGTTACAAGCAGCATATAGCAGTTGTCGGTAACAACAGCAATGAAAGCATAACTGAGGGAATGAATAACTACACTTCTCCAGGTATGACAAGTTGTGCTGTTTATTCCTGAAAAATGTGGTTCCACTGTGAGACAATGGTAACCTTGGAGGAAAGAAATGCAAATTATGCATAACAAATGAGATCGCAAATGTAAATGTATTAAGCAAAGAATAGGCTTTATCAAAATATAGACTTCTTGGTGCTACAAGTTCCTTTTTTTGCTCCATTATATAGTTACTCATTAAACTGATGTAGCAAATTTTCAACCTGTACCGGGAGAGGCTGTTCATTGGGGAGAGGTAAAAGGAACAAGGCTTCAGGAATATGCCAGCAAATGTTGCAATAGATAAGTGCAAGATATTTTTGAGCAACAAAGGCATCTCTTAAATGAATCCTCAAACATTACTTGTTCCCATTTCCACTCCAGAACACCTTTGAACCTATTTCCCCCCCCCCTTCTACAGAGTTCCCTCCACCACACACCCCACAGCCCGGCATCACCAACCAAATTTTATTACACCCCCCCCCCTTTAGGCTCTGGGGGAATAACTGGCTGTATGCAACCTAAGAGCTAAACAAGGGTCAGGGACAGAATATTGCAGACACTCTCTAAGATACTGCTCCCCACCCCCCTTTTGTGTTTTCTCCTTGAAATACATTCATTTGGGGGGGAAATATCAGGGTAGCATCACCATTCCTGGCCTGGTTCTGTCGAAACCTTACTGATTACACTGTCTCTCAAGCACAGGGGAGTGAAAGTCTCTAATCTATCTGAAAGGCATCCGGCTGAGAAGCACTTTCAGCGACTGGCACAAATCCTCTCGCCCTTCAGAGAGAAGTTTGGTTAATCGGAAGAACCGCCACGGCCTGACCTCCAGCCTCCCTTTTCCCTGAGAATCGCCCCGTTAATCTGACTGTCCCCCAACCTCTTCCTGGCCTTTTCCCGTCCGGTTTCCAGCTGATCTCAGAACAAAGGTGCCCTCTGCATCCCCCGCTTCCCTCTCCTCTCTGCTGCGCGATCCCGGCCACGAGATCAAATCCTCTGATTTCAGGCACACCCAGAAGGAATCGAGGCCACCAAGCGCCAGAAAGCGCTGCGCCCCGAACCAGCCCGCGCTCCGAGGCTCACCTGGCCCCCCGCGCACTTCCTTCCTCCAAGCGAAGCCTTTCCACTCAGGATAGGTTGGCAGCTGTAGCGGCAGCGGCTGCCGGAGACATGGGGTGGGAGCATCCTCCTCTCGGGCGGCTGGGTTACTGGGCTCCTGTATCTCCGGGTATCTCGGGATGCAAGCAGCAGGTTCTCGGCCAGGACTTCTGGAGTTGGGGCGGTTCAATGCGGTGAATCCGGAGACCGATGCAGGCAGGAGGCTCTCATCATGAAGTCTGCTCTTCTCTTCCTCCCTCCCTCCCCCCGCGCCGCTTCCCGCTGCCGACCGAAGCTATCACATGGTCCGGCGGACTGCACCGAACAGGGTCCTTGCGGTATTTTAAGGAGGAGACGCCTGCTTTGAGGGTCGGTGGGGCGCAGTGCGCAAGCGTGCGTGTCCGGGAGTTTGGGTGTGTGTGTTCGCCAAGCCCAGAACCGCCACAGCGTTGCTGCACCAGAACCGCACCGCGCCGCTTTCCCCTCTGCCCCAGGAGTGGTAGAAAGCCAGCGTTTCTGAAACTAAAACGAGCCGAGTCCGGAGGTGCCCTGCTCGGCTCCTTGTCCTCGAGTTGCCCGAAGCCTTAAAAGTTACCCAGAGCTTCAAAGAGCCAACTCTGCCCCAAGCCCCTCCGTTCCTCTCTGCTTCACCTGTGCCGTTTTGCATTAGGATCAAAAGTTGAGAAGATTCTCAGTCATCTAGGATCAGTGTTTCCCAACCTTGGCAACTTGAAGATGTCCGGACTTCAACTCCCAGAATTCCCCAGCCAGCGAATGCTGGCTGGGGAATTCTAAGAGTTGAAGTCCGGACATCTTCAAGTTGCCAAGGTTGGGAAACACTGATCTAGGTTATGGTTGTCCCAAAGTGGGACACGGTTGTCTCAGGAGGAGGACTTGCTTGTTTTTTTTTCCTTTGAAGAGGTTTCACTTCTCATCCAAGAAGCTTCTTCGGCCCCCGACATTATCCTTCCATTCCCCACTATCTTGTAGAGCTGAAGAAGCTTCTTGGATGAGCAGTGAAACTTCTTCAAAGAAAAATAAACAAGTCCAGTTGCCTCCTGAAAAAGCACCTTTGGGACATTAGGGTAAAAAAAAAAAAATCAAAGCAGAGTGTTGAAAATAATCAAGGTTTCTGTTTGTGTGAAGTACCTCTGCCTTATTGACAGGTGAGAGAAAGGCTTCCACATGAGACCTGGAGTTCTTGGGTATCTTCCCCTGATCCCAACTGCCTTATCTGTGTCATTGGTGAGAGACTCACCTAATTTCCAGTCGGCAAACTGTCTAGTCCCCAGGTAAGACCTTTTGGGCTCCTGGGATTTAACACATGTTCTCCTGCTTTTTTTTCTGCAGTTGTGATTCTATATTGTTTTACAAAGAGCCTCAGAAACCAGTCTTAAGTAGTAATGTTTCTTTGTGTTATGAAATAACATAATCTCTCGCTGGTTGGAAGATTGTAGGGAGTTGGAAGGGATCTCAAGGATCCTGCTATCTGCAAGAAATCTACTATTATGGTATTTTTAAATAAAAATAGAAAGTACTTTTATTGAATGTTACTAGGATGAAAATCTCATCTAGAATCAGATGAGCAGCAGAGTGAGAGAGAGATCTAAAATTAAAAACATTGAATTCCATAAATAAGGTGTAACAGTTATTTAAGAATGTCAGCAAGCAAATGCATGAATATTATGTAGAGAAGTCCACCAAAGGCTCTGGAAGCAATTTAGCTACGGTGGGATCTAAACATTGTTCTTTATTTGTTTGTTTGTTTTATATGGCTGCCCATCTCACCAAGTGACTCTGAGAGGCATTTTTAAAAAACAATACAAACAATACAAGTAGGGCCATGCATAAGCGCACCAGTGCGCCTAAACCCCCTGTCCTACTGACCCCATTTATTTGTACCCATTTCCTGTGTTCTTATTCATGTTTATTCTTATTCCTGTTATCTTGTACATGAGTGACAAACTAACTAACTAACTAAATAAATAAACAATTGGAATAAAGTGAATATTAAAATACACAGCAGCCAAGAACAAAGCACCCATCATAATGACTAAAGATATTAGGTTTTACCAATCTGTAATTTTTGCAAAGGAGAATTGAATTTGAATTTGAATTTGTGTTTATTTGTATGCCGCCCTTTTCCCTGGGGGGACTCAGGGCGGCTCACAATAAAAAAAAATGCAAACAATCAAGTTCCTCAATGACAATTTTTAAAACTAACATTTTTTTTCCCGTAAATGCTCTGGAGAGTTCAGATAAGCAATGATACAACCATCACGGTGGACATGATGTGCTGATGCCTGGAGGCTGTTAGGATCTGGATGGGGGCGAACAAACTTGTGCTCAATCCCGATAAGACTGAGTGGCTTTGGATGTTGCCCCCGAAGGACTGCTTGGACAGTCCATCCTTAACCCTGGGGGGGTGAAAATTTACGCCCCTCAGAGAGGCTCGCAATTTGGGAGTCCTCCTGGATTCGCAGCTGAAACTGGAACATCATCTGTCGGCTGTGACCAGGGGGGCCTTTGCCCAAGTTGGTCTGGTGCACCAATTGCGGCCCTATTTGGACCGGGAGGCACTTCTAACGGTCACTCATGCCCTTGTCACCTCGAGGCTGGATTATTGTAATGCGCTCTACATGGGGCTACCCTTGAAAAGCGTTCGGAGACTGCAGTTAGTTCAGAATGCGGCCGCGCGGGCGATATTGGATGTGCTGAGGTACACCCATGTTACACCTGTCCTCCATGAGTTGCACTGGCTACCAATTGGTCTCCGGACTCAATTCAAGGTGTTGGTTATTACCTTTAAAGCCCTACATTGCTTAGGGCCAGGATACCTTCGAGACCGCCTGCTGCCACATACCTCCCAGCGGCCAGTAAGCTCCCACAGATTGGGCCTCCTTCAGATGCTGTCAGCCAAACAGTGTCAGCTGGCGGGCCCTTGGAGGAAAGCCTTCTCTGTGGCTGCTCCAACTCTCTGGAACCAGCTCCCCCTGGAAATCCGGACCATACCCACCCTCATGGCCTTAAGGAAAGCTGTAAAAACTTGGCTGTTCCAGCAGGCCGGGGCTGTTGACCTCACTTTTGAGGTCCAGCCTGACTAGAATGAATGTATGAGGGTATTTGTTGTTTTTAAATTGTTTTCTTTTATCGCTATGTGTTTTTTCTTATATTTTTTGTAAGCCGCCCGGAGTCCTTCGGGATTGGGCGGCATATAAATATATTTAATAAATAATAATAAATAATAAATAAACCATATCTGCAGAATAAGAAAACATGTAAGCAGTATAAAAAGTTTGTTCCAAACTGCATGGTGGAAATAATATTGGAGCAAAGTGTATGTTAAAGAGTATCCATTATGGCACAAAAAACTTAAATTCTTATATATCCAACTGACCTCCAAACAGGAAGTGACTGATAGAGAAAAAGTTCTGAGTTAATTTAGTATAGTCTTTGGTGCTGAGCTAGGATGATTTTCATTACCAAACTATTGTTTACTTCTTGATTGTTGGTAACATATAATTAAGGAACTGCTAATTCAGAAAAACAAGCTAACAGTAAACAACAAACCAGTCAAGCAACCTCCAAGACCACCCCCACCAACAGTGACAGGGCAAGCCATTAGTATATAAAATAAGAGCAAACCTCCCTCCTTTCTAGCTCTGATGATGTTACCTAGTTTGGTTAATGAAATGTCTGCAAAACAACCAAGCTCAGAGAACACCAAGACCCCACAATTCAACCCTGAACTTCAAATGTTCCCTTCCATCAATTATGTTAATAATTTGAAACATTTGGCAGACTTCCATTCTAAGGATCACTAAAGAAATTTAAAAAAAAAAAACAAAGCTGCCAAGATGTAAGTAATTTTATGTAATACCCATACTTACAATTTAACAATAATTAGATTTGAAATACTATGCACATTTCTTTTTTCCATATCACAAAAAGGCTATTTTACAGCTAGAAAAAGATAGACAACTGGACTTCCTTTGTTTTTTCCTTGAAGATGTTTCTCGGTTCTCATCCAAGAAGCTTCTTCAGGTCTGACCGAATGGTTGGGCGGGGGGGGGGGGGAGAGTGAGAATGGAAGGATTTATATTCCTTGCATTCATCTGGTCATTAGTACTGTCTCTGAGAGTTGTTGAGAGTTAAAAGGTGTTGAGGGTGTTATCTGTGCCTTGGGAGTCACGTGAATCAGAATGCAAATGAGTGCGGAGCCTTCTTGGAACTGCTGAAAGAACTGTAGTGTAGATAAGTGATTTCAGGAGAAGTGGTTTCTTATCCTGCTCCCTCTGTTGAGAGAGGACTGTTTTAATATAGATGGCCTCTCTGACCCCTCTTTCAAACCAATGGGAGGACCACTGGTTTGAAAGAGAAGTCAAAGAGGCCATCTACATCAGATACAATCAGAAATGAAAAAACGAAGAAAGTCCAATTGCCTTTTGGGGGGGAAAACATCTTTGTGATAACCATGACATGAATGACTGAAAATGTCCATAGACATCATTTATTCTTTAGATTTATTTATCTAAATGAAGATGAATGATCCAGCTTCCTTAATGAATTATCAACATTTTCCCCTTATCTTTTGAAGTATTCTAATACACATGAAAATCCTTTCTCCTCTAAAGGTAAAGGTTCCCCTCACACATATGTGCTAGTTGTACCCCACTCTAGGGGGTAGTGCTCATCTTTAGACAGAGCCAGCACTCTCTGAAGATGTCTCCGTGGTCATGTGGCCAGCATGACGAAATGCCAAAGGCGCATGGGACGCTGTTACCTTCCCACCAAAGGTGGTTCCTAATTTTCTACTTCCATTTTCTACTTGCATTTCTACTTGCATGCTTTCAAACTGCTAGGTTGGCAGAAGCTGGGACAAGTAACAGGAGCTCACTCCGTGACATGGCACTAGGGATTCAAACCACCAAACTGGCGACCTTTCTGATCAACAAGCTCAGCGTCTTAGCCACTGAACCACCGCATCCCTTTGTTCTCCTCTAAAAACTAGTTAATATAAAAATGTTTGTGCGGGAAGAAATAAATAGAAAAGAGTTGACTTTCTGGCTGGAAGGTTTAAACAAACACATGATTTAAAAAATAGTAATCCTATTTGTTATATCCAGGCAATGCAACTAGTCATATGTTTTATATAGGAAAATTCCTTCTTTTCCCCCCTCCCTTTGCAGCTATCTGGGCTCCCTCCCTCTGTGATTATTTTTTCTTCTTCTTTTCCTAGTTCCCCTCTACTTTTGGAATAACCTAAACACGCTACACTTAGAGCGTTACAATCTAAAGGAGCCTTTCAAAAAAAATTATAACAGTTTTATTTGAATTTCACAATGAAAGTAGTATAAGCCTTCTTCTGTGGCTCAAATGGCCCACATTAATTAATTCAGAAAGTGCTATATTCCCGCTTTATTCTGAACATATTCATTTTCCTCTTAAATGGGGCTATTTTTTACCTTGTCACAAAGTTAATACAGGTCGAAATATCCTCAAATTACAACTATTTGTTTAGCGATCATTCAAATTACAATAACACTGAAAAATGTGACTCATAACCAACCCTCACACTTATAACCATGGCAGCATCCCCATGGTCGCATGATAAAAATTTGGGTGCTTGGCAACCAGCAAATATTTACCATGATTGCGACATAGTGGGATCATGTGGTCACCATTTGCAACCACTGATAAGCAAAGTCAATGAAGATTGCCTGAATTCACTTTATGACTGCCAGATTCACTTAACGGCAGTAAGTCACTAAACAACTGTGAAAAAAGATCATAAAATTGGGCACAGCTCATTTAATAACTGCCTTCTTAATCATAGAAGTTCTGGTTCCATGTGTCTCTTGTGTATACTAATGTCAGCCTCTATATCGCTTTGCTTGCTATCGGCTGCCATAGTAACTGGGGGACTCATGCTGGAGGTGATGTCTCGAGAAGAGGGAGTTTGGTTCTCACCATCTTCTGTGCATGTTGAATGCACAGTTTAGGTCTGGTCAAGGTCAACCGTGTCTGCATACCAGATGGGTGAGGTCACCTGAAGATGCCCCTCACACCCTTGGGGGCTAGAGATTGGACATTTAGCTTGGGGTTTGTTGAGGGGAGGGGTTTGGATAAACTTTTGATAAGTACAATTTTGCGCCTTTTAGCCTGAGACCTTGCTTTACTTTCGATGCTATCGCTTCATATTCAGTAAAAATACCTTTTCTCTGAAACAATGGAGTTAGGGGTTTCCTTTCTTGAATTTTGAAGGCGGCACGCCTGACAACTATTCACAGAAAAAGCAGGAATGGTGGATCAAAAATTAGGCTGTTCAGGGAAGGAAATAAAAGTTACATGAGAGGAACAGGAAGAAGGATACGAATATCCATAGACGACACTTACAGTAGAGAAACAAAAAATAAGGGGAAACACCGCAGCTGTATAATTTCTGCTTACTAGCTAATATATAGCAATTCAGCTGTAAAATCTAGACAATAAACATCAAGTTGTTCAGAAACTTGCTAGAGCTGAAAATGAAACATCAAATTAATTCCATGAGCAGTTAAATAACATGTCCCTTAGGACCTTTAGTCAACAGGACTAAAGCCTCTGTTGAATTAATGCAAAATAAGTAAATTTATGAAGCACAAAGAAATAGTAATATCTTGGTCTTAGAACAATTGCTCTTAGCACAACCAGTACCCTTGACAATGCCCTATCCATAATCAGCAACAAATTATCTTGGGTAAGTTTTCTCTGTTTGATTTACTTGAAACAACAGACTTATTTTCTGACTTATCACTTACAGTACTTTAGCGGTGACCTCTGAATCCAAAATGAATGTATTTGCAGCAGGAGAAAAACTGGCGCAAAACTCAACCTTTCCTTCTTCTTGAAATCAATTTACCATATATATCTTATAGTTTTAATTCTTTTCAGTCACATTATTCATCTTATCAGTCTGAGAATAATACAGGGTAGTATTCATAGTACCATTCATAAGCAAAGTAATGTTTGCTGAATGGCAGGAGGGGACTAACACTTTCCATCAAAAGTATCAGTATACAATCTTATTTGCAGAATACAGATAACAATTTCATCAGCAAGACAGCGTAAAGGAATATTCACTCACAGCTCTTACATCACTCTGAGACTTTTAGAGGCAATAGTAAACAAGCAAATAAATAAAAGCGAAGTTGTGATCTGTTTTTACCTCAGAGGATAGGTGAAGAGTGGTCTGTGTTCTCTCATCTCCAGCTTGAAAAATGAGAGACTCTTCTAGGTGGAAAAAGCAGTTAATGATACATTTGAGAGGAGAAAAAACCCGCACATCACTAGACTTTTTTGTGGAATTCATGTAATTTGCTGAATACCCAGAAATGCTTAGGAAATGCAGTTCCTTTTTTCAAGATTACAGTATATGCTAACGGTAATCTAGAATTTACAATGAAATGCCATTCAAATTTCACCACAGTAATGTATAACAAGCCATGTGATGAGGATCACTAGAGGATCAGGAGTTTTGAAGGGGTTTTGAAGGGGCTGGATCAAAGCTGATTGCTGGAATCAGGAAATAAGCAATGTAACCTAAGGTGTTGAGTGTGTCAACAGAGGAGGAAGAAAAGGAAACAGACAATTTGCAAGGTCACACTACAAAAAAGTTTGAATGACTAATGTTGTGCAAACAGTCAAAAATTTAAAAACAAAAACAAACTACAGTAGGTACTCAAGAAGGTGGACCATATTTGACTTTAAGGCTATGCTTCTGGCAGAGGCATAAGGTTAAAAAAAAAGAATATAACCACCTTTTATTGGCTGTCTGGTAACCCTAGCCCTTTCTCCATCCACTCAGGTTCCTGGTCAGCATTGTTTGTTGCCATTCTGCTGTTATCTTCCTGAAATGCTGGGTTTAGCAATGGTCTTCTAGATTTACACAGGAGCAATAGGGATGCAACTTTTTAGACTAGGCATTCTCTTTGCACTCTTTGGCAACCCTTCATATAGTTTCTTGCTGTAAGGATGCATCTATAACACAATATGATACATGACATTGTCATTTTACATCTTCTCTAATGGAAATAATTAGAGGCTAGTAAATTTAAGCAGCAGCCTCCAAAATGAATAGTAGTTTCTGCAGATTTATTGAAGCCTCCTCAAGTTTTGTAACTGCCTGTTGTGGTTGGGGAAGCATTTAATTATGGCTAATGGTATCTATCATCTGTCTGTATGAAGACCCTTAAAGAGAATTGTTCCCAGAGGTTCCTCATTAAAGCAGGTTAAAGTAGGTCATTGTTGTTGTTGTTGTTGTTGTTGTTGTTATTATTATGATTATTATGTTAATCTTTGGTGAGATTCACAGGCTTTGAGGCTGGTTGGTAGCTCAACAGCTCGAGTCCTAACCAAGGATCTAGGAACTGTTAAGGTAACGTCAGAGGATATAAGTTGTTCCAAGTAGGGTGGTTTTTGAATGTTCAAGTCAGGTAAATTTAGAATTTTTAAATAGCGAGGTAGCCCTTCAGGGCTCCAATTACAATTGGGACAACACATGATTTCTTTTTCCACAGTCCTTCAACCTCAATTTGCAAGTCCCTGTATTTTGTGATTTTTTCTTGTTGTTTATCTTCAATTCGTGCATCACCAGGTATTGCAATGTCAATGAAACATACTTTTTTCTCTTCAATTATTGTTATGTCAGGTGTGTTGTAGGCCAACCACCTATCAGTCTGGATTCTGAAGTCCCACAAGATCTTGACTTTCTCATTCTCTAAAACCTTCTCAACCTGATGGTCCCAGTGGTTTTTGCTGAATTCAAATCCCAACTTTTGGCACAATTTCCAGTGTAAATTGCAACACGGTGATGGTGTTGTAGGTAGTCAGTTTGCAAAATTTTTCTGCATCCACTAATCAAGTGGTCGACTGTCTCATCTTTCTCATTACAGAGGTGACATTTGCTGTTGGGGGTAACATGTTGAATTTTTGCCTTCATGCAGTTTGTAGCTAAGGCTTGTTCTTGAGCTGCCAAAATAAAGCATTCTGTTTCTTTGTTCAGTACTCCTGATCTTAACCAGTTCCAAGTTAGTTTTTGATCAGCTTTGCCTTCAATACTTTTCAAGTATTGGCCATGCATAGCTTTGCTTTTCCAATTTTCAGCTCGCTTCTCAATTCTTTCTTATATTCAGCTTTTAACTTAGTTGTCTTCAAAAGGCCTCCTTTATTTACTTCCTTAATCATTGGTTCTTCACTTTTCTGGATGTAATCATTCAAGCTGTGTCTTTCTTCTTCCATAGTCTGCTTTACTTGTAGGAGTCCTCGACCACCCTCTGCTCCTGGTAGATACAATCGGTCAACATCACTTTAGGGTGCGAAGCATGATTCATTGTCATAAACTTCCTTGTTTTTCTGTCCAAATTGTCTAGGACCTTGCCTGCCTTGGTTGTCATTGTTGCACATTTGTCAATTCCAAACTGCATACCAATGTCTTGGCTAAATTCTTTTGTGCTTTTAATTAATAAATTCAGTTCAGCTTTTGTTTTACCAAACAGCTTCAAATTGTCCATGTACACCAAGTCTGAAATTTTCAGTCCTTTCTTTGCAAGTTCGCATCCACAGTTCACCTTCACTCTTTCTAGAGTCTCAACATCTTTTTTACATCATGGCAACCAAAACTGAATGCAGTTATTCCAAGTGTAGCTTTACCAAGACATTATAAAGGGGTATTAACATTTCAGGTGATCTTGATTATATCTGTGTTGACTTTTTTGGCAGGTGCAGCACACTGCTGGCTCATATTTAAGTAATTGTCCACTAGGACTCCAAGATATCTATTATATCTATATCTATATCTATATCTATATCTATATCTATATCTATATCTATATCTATATCTATATCTATATACATATACATATACATATACATATACATATACATATACATATACATATACATCATATACATATACATACATACATACATACATACATACATACATATATATGTGTGTTTTCGTAGATTTTCACGTGTGTAGGTATGCTCATCTTGTTGTATTCGGGTCTTTAGTTCTGTAAGATTGACATTGTCTTGACAACATTTCAGCAAGGTCCCACTTGCCATCTTCAGGCTGGTGTTTTCGGCTTCGTGCTTATGCGAGTAAGGCGTGGCCGGAGCTGTTGTCTTCCTATAAATCTTGGTGGGGATGTGTGGAGTGCTGGCTTTGTTGCTGTAAGTGGGTTCATTGGCTGTGTAGTTGCATCCTCATTGGTAGATGGAGTTGTTGTTTGTAGATTGGTCAGCTGTTTCATATCATCCTGTGTGGGTGAGATGCTGGCTGTGTGTCCGTTGTTCTTTTGTGTTGTAATGACCTGGGTGGTGGGTGGGGTTCGTTTGTTGACTAGGGATGGTTTCCAGATGTCTGATAGGCGGGAGGTATCGTCACGTTTATTCATGTTATGGGGGTGTTTCTCTATTTCAATGGCTTCCATAATTATTCTCTTGTTGAAGCGTTCTGTTTTGGAGATTAATTTGGTTCCTTCAAAATCAATTTCATGTCCTGTTGCTTTAAGGTGCTGGAAAAGGGAGGAAGTTTTTTGTTTTTTTCTGACTGCGTTCTTGTGTTCTGCGATGAGTGCATTTATTCTCCTATTAGTTTAGTTCCTAGGATACACCATCTACTGGAAAAAAACACACACCAACCACTACTTAAATGCACAATCCTATCACCACCCTGCACAGATCAACTCTGTAGCCAAGACCCTCATCTCCAGAACCAAACGCCTAGCCGACAAAGACCATCTGAAAACTGAATTACACACTCTCACAAACCTATTACTCTCCAATGGATTCCAATGAAAAATAATTATCAACCTAATCCAAAGGGAGACTCCCCCGCAAGAACTGAGACACAGAACAGGACATCATCATCCTCCCTTATATCAAAGGCACCACAAATAAAATCAGCAAAATTCTCCACAAGTACAATATCAAGACAGCCTTCAGCACTGACCCAAAAATACCCAACATCTTAAGAAACCCCAAAGACAAGATCCAGCTAGAAAACCAAGGAGTCTACGAAATACCATGCAAAATCTGCCCTGCCACATATATTGGACAACTAATAGGAAAATAAATCACGCATCCCAGCTCACCCACTTTTCTGAAGATGTTTTATAGGAGGTTTTGTTTGAATGAGTTGGCAAGTTCTTTCAAGTTTGGAGAAGAAAGATGATTTCATCTATGCAGATGGAATGGGAATGAACAGAGAGGAAGATTGGCTAGAGCCAATGCTTCTAGCTTCTCTGACAAATATGGTATTTCTAGAGAATTCTCAGAAATTAATCTTTAGAGAGAAGCTGCATTCATGTTAAAAAGTAAAATGATATTTCTTCACACCAAGATGCTCCAAGATTGTTTCCTATCTCTAGAAAAATCTAACCACAATTGGCCACCGATATTGTTTCTGATCCTCTTCTCTAAACCATTTTATGCCACTTTGTTTACTTTCAAGAATAAATGGCGAGTTGAACAAGTTGGCATAATCACAATAATGTTGACTTAGTAACATTATGGGATCTCTTTCGATAAATCAGTAAATGGGTTTAATGTTTTGCTGTAGCACATGATTTTTATCTGGACCTGTTTCCTAAACAACGGAAATTACATAATTTTCTGAGATTTCCTAGAATCAAATCTGATGTTGCAGTTCTATGTCCGTATTAAGCCCATTAAATATAGTGGCACTGATTTCTGTCTAAAAATGCACCACATCAATAGATAAAAAAACAGTTTGTAGATATAATTTTAATGCTGCAGTGCAGCCTTTCAGAGGAGAGTAAATAGACTTTAAAAATATTTTTTAAAATGGGAAAAATACCACTTACTTGAAAGCCTGATCCTAAACTGAGGCCATATTTCTTGATTTCCAAATGTTCCACGATAGACTTTTTTAATATGTAAGAAAGCACCCAGAGAGATGTTTTACTTGCCAAGAATGTCCACCTCCACCAGCAATTAACAAAATAGATCAAAAGTGTCCATTCATGACATATGTATGTATCTATGACAGATATACATACATATATATATATACATACACGCATATGTATGTATGTATGTATGTATGTGTATGTGTATGTGTATGTGTATGTGTATGTGTATGTGTATGTGTATGTGTATGTGTATGTGTATGTGTGTGTATATATACATATACACATCCACGGATATGTGTGTGTGTGTGTGTGTGTGTGTGTGTGTATATATATATATTTGTGCTGATAAATAAATAAAGGGAGACTAGTATAGATCTATTTCAAGCTATTTAGCTCTCATCAGCTAGCCATACCCTTGCTGGGAATCGAACCTGTGCTCTATTGCCTCTTAGGCAGATGTGTTAACCATTGAGCTACAGAACTCGACTCCTTATCAGCCAGGCCAGGGTGAAAGGTATATATATTTAAAGTCACAACCCCTGGTATGCCCAAATATGGGAGGAAGGTCACACTTCCATTCTCTATCCTTCGGCTCGTCACAAGAGACCATCCAGACAGAAACCCAATATTATTTATTTATTTATTTATTTATTTATTTATTTATTTATTTATTTATTTATTTATTTATTTATTTATTTATTTATTTATATATGTTGTATTTCTGCTGATAAATATGAATGGAAGCAGTAGACTTCCTCCCATATTTGGGCATATCAGGGGTTGTGACACTAAATACATACACACACACACACACACACACACACACACACACACACACCGTATTATGATTATAAGCCGCAGTATCAATTAACGTTAATTTTTCAAACTTTTTCCACATATAAAGCGCACCGGGTTATAAACCGCACGTTTCCCGATGCTTCTGGACATCTGTTGCAGTCGCGAGGAGCGGAGAAGAGCGCAAAGGTTCTTGGCGCTCCAGGAAGCCGCGAAAGCAGCTGGGAGAGACGCGCGGTTTGGTTTCTCCTCCCTGGATGTCGCAGCAGCAGCCCGAAACTCACCGATCTCAGTGTTTTTCGCATGATAATCTACAATATATATATTCGTAGATTTTCACAGGTGTAGGTATGCTGGTCTTGTTGTATTCGGGTCTTTAGTTCTGTAAGATTGACAAGTCTTGGCAACGTTTTGGCGAGGTCTCACTTGCCATCCTCAGGCTGGTGTTTCCGGCTTAAAGCGTGGTCGGAGCTGCCGTCTTTCTGTAAATCTTGGGGGGGGGGTGGAGTGCTGGTTTTGTTTCAGTAAGTGGGTTGATTGGTTGTGTGGTTGTGTCATGATTGGTAGATTGGTTCTGATTGGTGCTGGCTGTGTGTCCATTGTTGTTTCGTATTGTAATGGCCTGGGTGGTGGGTGGGGCTCGTTTGTTGGCTAATGCTGGTTTCCAGATGTCTGGTAGGCGGGAGGTATCATCACGTTTGTTCATGTTGTGGGGGTGTTTCTCTATTTCGATGGCTTCTATGATTATTCTCTTGTTGAACTGTTCAGTTTTGGAGATTAATTTGGTTCCTTCAAAATCAATTTCATGTCCTGTAGCTTTAAGATGCTGGTAGAGGGATGAAGTTGTTTCTTTTTTTCTTGTGTTCTGCGATGCGTGCATTTATTCCCCTGTTAGTTTGTCCTATGCATATTGTGGGGCAGAGTTTGCATGGTATTTCATATATATTCATACATACATACATACATACATACATACGTACATATATATATATTTTTATATATATATTAGATTTTTTACAACCCCTGGTAAGCCCCAATTATGGGAGGAAGCTAACTGCTTCCATCATCTCTCCTTCGGCTCGTCACAAGAGTCCATCACGACAGAAACCCAATATTTTTACTGTTGCCTTTGTTATATTTGTGTTTTTTTATTTGTGCTGATGACTAAATAAAGGGAGACTAGTATAGATCTATTTCAAGCTATTTAGCTCTCTCTTTAGGTTCAAATCCCAGTAAGGGTATGGCTAGCTGATGAGAGCTAAATAGCTTGAAATAGATCTATACTAGTCTCCCTTTATTTAGTCATCAGCACAAATAATATATATATATATATATATATATATATATATATATATATATATATATATATATATATATATATATATATATATATATATATATATATATATATATATATATATATATATATATATATATATATATATAACATACAAGCCATACTGCTCCAATGCAGGATAAACAGTATTATGTGAAGTGCAGGACCAAAATAAGACATTAAAAAAGAAAGAAAGGAAATACAAGTAGGAAATAAGGGAAGAGAAACTTATTTTATTTTTCTTCCATATACAAAGCTGCTAAATTAAATATGAAGAGTATGATTATCACACCATGGATTCTGCATTGAGCCCGTAAGAACTCAGTTTGGGCTGATCCCTTGGTTCATTTCCATAGGGTGCTGCTGCTCTCTTGTGATATAGCATGGGATAGCAAGAGTTGGTAGTACAGGAAAACATAGCTGTTTTCAGACGATAAGAATTACACACAGGATTCAGACTTAACTGATAAGTCCTGAAATTATACAGTTTGCACTCTTCTTCCAGTTAAACAGTTTTTGCTGCACTGCTAAGTATGACTCAGTTTTTATTGAGAAAGTTTTGTCACTTCCTGAACAACGAGTTTATTCTAAGACCGTAATTGTGTCTGTGTTAACTAGAATGGTGAGCAAGCACCTCCTACTTATTTCAGACATAATTTTGAACAAAGAATATTAAAAAGCCTAAACAGAGTTGAGTTGGATGACCAGTTTAATTTGACTCAAAGAACATTGTGTGAATGCTGTGCTTATATGAAGGGGGAGGGAGAGCTGCCAAATAGTGAATTAATTTAAGCTGTTCATAACATGAATATTTTATATAAAAATTCTATATAGTTCACCAACTGCATCAGCAACCTTATTCTATACTGAAGATGCCTTTTCTTTTTGTTTTTATCTAAACTCAAAAGCCATATGACTTTTCATGCTATCTCCATCTGAAATGTTGGGATGTCCACAAAACCATTGGGCCTTGAAGCTTTTTGCTTTTGAAGCTATTTGTGTGGTTACCATAAATCCTTATTTAATATTTATAGATTTAACAGAACATAAAAGATGGCCTAGCATTAGTTGATGTTTTTGGTTGCCATGATGTAAAAAAGATGTTGAGACTCTAGAAAGAGTGCAGGGAAACACAACAAAGATGATTAGGAGACTGGAGGATAAAACATATAAAGAACAGTTGCTGGAATTGGATATGTCTAGTTTAATGAAAAGGAGTAGAGGTGACATGATAGCAATATTCCAGTATCTAAGGGACTGCCACAAAGAAAAGAAGGTCAAACTATTCTCAAAACACCTGAAGCCAGGACAAAAGCAATGGATGGAAACTGATGAAGGAGAGAACCAACCTAGAACTAAGGAGAAATTTCCTGACAGAACAATTAAACAGTAGAAGGATCTGCCTCCAGACACTGGAGGTTTTTAAGAGATTGGACAACCATTTGTCTGAAATGGTATAGGGCTGTGATGGCAAACCTATGGCACTCATGCTACAGGTGGCATGCAGAACCCTTTCTGTGGGCACGCGAGCCATTGCCCCAGTTCAGCTCCACTTCACATGTGCACGCGCCTCCCGCTGATCAACTGGTTTTCGAGTCTTTGCTGCACATGTGTGGGGGAGTGGGAGGGGTTGCACACGAGGTTTTGCACCATGCATGGGAGCAGGCTGCATGTGGTGGTCATACATTCATGTGCAGGGGGAAGTGCAAGGGGGTTACGCATGAATGCACAGGGTACAGGGGAGTGTGTGTGTGGGTCATGTGTGCTGGTGCGTGGGTGGAGGAGGTCATGCACATATTGCATTATGGGTACCCGTGCCCCCGCTTTTGGCACACAATGACAAAAAAGTTAGCCATCACTGGTATAGGGTTTTCTGCATTCTGGACTGCAGTTGGTCCAGAATGCAGCTGCGCGAGCGATAATGGGTGTACCTAGATACACCCATGTTACACCTATCCTCCGTGAGCTGCACTGGCTCCCCATTGGTCTCCGGACCCGTTTCAAGGTGCTAGTCGTTACTTTTAAAGCCCTACATGGTATTGGACCTGGCTACCTGAGAGACCGCCTCCTGCCATTCACCTCCCAACGACCAATAAGATTGCACAGGTTGGGCCTCCTCCGGGTGCCGTCGACCAGACAATGCCGGCTGGTGGCTCCCTGAGGGAGGGCCTTCTCTGTAGCTGCACTGGTCTTGTGGAACGAGCTACCCGCAGAGATCTGGACCCTTACCACTCTCCCGGCCTCCCATAAAGCGACCGAGACCTGGTTGTTCCGGCAGGCCTGGGGCTGTTGATTAATATCCAGCCCCACTTGATTGAATGGATGATATCTTATTTTTAAATAATTGTATTTTTAATATTTTTACGTTTTTACTTTTGTTGTGAGCCGCCCAGAGTCCCTAGGGAATGGGCGGCATACAAATCTTATTAAAGTTGCAAAGTTGCAAAGTCCTGCTTGAGCAGGGGGTTGGACTTGAAGACTTCCAATGTCCCTTTCAACTCTATTATTCTGTTCTGTTAACCTCATCATTTCAGTAAAAGACTAGGTGCACATGTGAAGAGCCAATTAAACTGATTTAATGCTTTAGGAATCGTCTCAATTAATGGTTAGCACCTGCTTAGGTTTAGGTAAGGGTCAATGGAATTAAGGGTGGGTTGAATTTAGTCCACTTGTCACTATGTAGGGATTCTAAGCTGAGTCCTCTTTTGACTTGGTCCCCAAGTTCTACCACTCCTTCTATATCATGTCAGAGAAGTCCATTGAGTTATCAAAATAACAGCATACACATCTTGATCAATTAGTCAAATTAATCAATATTCTTTCTTTTTACTTTTAACGACCTTATTTTTAATCTCTTCAAATAATATCCTAGAACTTGATTCATTTTTATTTTTTCTTTGTTTCTAAAACAAAAAAAACATTTTCCCATAGATAAGTTTTTAAAAATTAATTCCAAAATTTTATTTCAAATTTATCTGATCCCTTAGTCAATTTGGAACTTTTTAAATCAAAGGTTAAATCAAAGTTTTAGTCACTTTTTTTGCTGTTTATTTCCTCCACAGTACCCTTCCCCTGCCATGCCCACTAAGCCACACCCACAGAACCGGTAGTAAAAAAAATTGAATCCCACCACTGGCAGCAGTGTAGATCTTATTCTAGGCATACATTCTATAGGCAATTAATATAGGTTGGCATCATAATACGAGTTCCTTATTTAAAGAGAACATCAGAGAAATACAACATTTAATGCAATAGCCTTAAAAGTGATGATATGCAATAGTAGTATAATTAAATTAAGTTAAACTTATTCTAAATCGTTAGAATTGAAGAGAGATAAAATAATGGCACATACCTTTTTGAGAAGAATCCATCAACTGTAATAACAAATGTAATAACAAATAACAAAGAGCAAAACTGTAATAAAGGGAATGGAGATTTCACAGTATCCTTCCCCTACAATGCCCACCAAGCCATGCTCGGCAAGCCAAGCCATGCCCACCAAGCCACACCTACAGAACTGGTAGTAAAAAAAAGTTGAATCCCACCACTGATATGGTGCTATAAAACATGTTGATCCAAAGGTTCTTAATAACTGAAAAACATTAATAAGCAATTTCCAAAAGTGGTTAGAAAAGGGAGAAAGCAAATATAGTGCCCTGTCAAAGGTGCCAACCTTTGCTTGAGCAAAATGGCTATTCCCTCATCTTGCAGAGCGCTACACCCTATCTTGTAGTCTTTTTGTGAGGAGCAGCTATCTTGAGAGATCTCAACTTCTTGTCCAAAGATAAATTGCAAATTCACTGGCTCTTCATTCCACCACAATCATTGGTTCTACTTTTCGGAGCCATCTTCAGTTCCTGGTTCCCCAGAAATTGGGGCTCTTGCACCTGTTTTTCAAGGTTATTTCTTTTGCCTATTACTTCTATATACAATTAATTATCAGGCTTTATCCCTTGTATATGCTTTTTGAGCAGAACAATCCTACATTTTGTTTCTTGGTAAACAAAATCCTCCTAAATGGGTTATGAGAAAGACAGGAAAAAAAAATCTTGGATGTCTCTGCTTTATTGCACCTGGCCTAGTTTGCATTGCCATATCTAAGTGGAATTAACATATGCGACACTGTTTTGCGCAATAAGCTAAAAATGATGTGCTAATTAATTCACATCTTTGCAAATGTGTAACAACCCTGCATCATAGTTGAGCTAAAGTTGCAGCTAGCTGAAGAGCACAAGTATTTTAGAAGGCTAAAGAGGATAACCTTAATTTTCCTGAAAATTCTAACAGCAGTGAAATCATTGCTCTTTTCTTGCAAGTTCTTTAGTCAGTCTTTTGCTGTTTGTTCCTTCCACCGCCCAATTATTTTAAGTTCTTAAACTTGTAATTAAAATTCCTTTCACTAAGGTTTGGGGGGGGAACCTCACCTGGTGCTGTAAAACATGTTGATCCAAAGATTCCTAATAGCGGAAAAGCATTAACAAGCAATTTCAAAAATCGATTAGAAAAGGGAGAAAGCAAATGCAGTGTCCCTTCAAAGGTGTCAGCCTTTGTTTCAGCAAAATGGTTAGAGTGGCTTTTCTGCACCTGGTTTATTCTAGAAATATTAGACCTCAGTTTTGCAAATCCACAATTTCACATGTTGGGGGTTTATTGGGATAGAAATCCGATATATCTGTGGATCACCCAATTGGAGAAGGTTGTCAGGCCTGCAGTCTTTTGGATCTTTGGCCTGACACACTTTCTATTATTCTACTATGCATTTTCTATTGTGGGGAAATGGGAGGGGGGATTGTATGGAGTTAGATGACATGTAGCCATAACAAAATTCTTTCTAGAAAGCCAACATCATCCTTTGTCTTTGCACTTCTGCACTTGACTGGATCTGGATGGGTAGAACTGCCAGCATGGCAGTGGAAGATTGGACCATGTGATGGACTTCTGGGTATGAGGGCAACCTCTTGAACTTTCAGCTGGGTGGGGAAAACTGGGAAGCTTTCAGATTCGGGTTTTCCCAGATGTGCCAATATGGCTCTCTTAATAAATTGGAACTTTGAGGAATATTTTGCCTCGGACTCTGATTTTAATTTTGGATGCTATTTGGAACCCTGACAAAGGTATTTTCTGTTGCATAGACATCTTCTGTTACCTCTTCTGACCAGAGCAGTGGAAAAGCAGATGATGATTGGCTTATTCTAAACTTTTTATATACTTAGTCGTGCTATAATTTAATTTAGGATAATCATCTCCATTCCAGAGGGGGGAGAAGCTGAGGTGGAGGTGGGATTGAGGAAAACAAAGAGTAACGTCTCCTACTCTTTCTACATACAAGTGTAATGCTTTTTGAGGATGTTCTCAAATGACTGGTTTCTAAATCAACTAGGAACTATACAGCAAAAGTACTCATAATCAAAAGCATTTCCAGATTACCATTTTATGCCATTTTCAAGTTTTACTAAATATAATGTCAGCGATGTACATTCAGATATAAACTGCTGTATCTTCATACTTATTTCTGTTTGGACATTCATAACATTATAGTTTGCCCATTGACTGCTCTGTGCCATGCAAAGAATGTTGGCATGTTTGCTGCCTGAACTGACCCCTTCAGTTGTTCCTGTGTTTGTCTGCAGATCCTTTCCCAATTGTCTTTAGCAATTGGGAAATTAGGTGTTAACCTAATGTTGCAAAGCTTCTTCTCCGGTAACATTGCACTGCTAACCAGGGCATACAAAACCTTTGCCAGACCAATTCTCGAATATAGCTCATCTGCCTGGAATCCACACTGTATAACAGACATTAATACAATTGAGCTAGTCCAGAGGTATTTCATGAGAAGAGTACTCCACTCCTCTGCTCACAACAGAATACCTTATGTCACTAGGCTTGAAATTTTGGACCTGGACAACCTAGAACTATGCCACCTACGGTCTGACCTAAGCTTAGTACACAAGATTGTCTGCTACAATGTCCTACCTGTCAATGACTACTTCAGCTTCAACCGCAAGAATACACGGGCAAACAATAGATACAAACTCAAAGTACACCACTCCAAACTCGATTGAGGAAAATACGTCTTCAGCAACAGAGGGATCAATGCCTGGAATGCACTACCCGACTCTGTTGTTACATCCCCAAACTCCCAAAACTTTAACTTTAAACTGTCTACCGTGGACCTCACCCCATTCCTAAGAGGTCAGTAAAAGGGCGTGCATAAACGTACCAGTGTGCCTACCATCCCTGTCCTATTGTCCCCATTTATTTGTACTCATTTCTTATGTATATATGTATATCTGCTTATACTTATATGTTTATATGTTATATTCATACTTTTACTTGTTTTCTCATACATGCTTGACAAATCAAAATAAATAAAATAAAATAAATAGTACAGGTACTGATACATCTCTCTGCAGCAAGGCAAAAAAAAAGAAACAAGTGTTTGTTATTCCTTCCATAAACCAATCCAACTATTAGTTTATTCTAAACAGGACCACAGGACCCTTGCGAGCTAGCTAGTTGAAAATAAAATAATACAGTTGAGTGCATTTTAGAATGAATGAACTCCTTGACATGAACAGTATGAAAAACTGTTCTATCTTGAGGAAGTGAAAAAAAATGGGTGGCAGGCTATCCTGATATTTCAGTCAAGCCAGGTGTGTGGGAAGATTGGTGGGGTTCTGAAGAAAAAACATACTTCTTATACTGTTGGATGAAGTTAACATCACTAGGGCAATTAGCAAATTTTGTATGAATGAGATGTTTTTCTGGTGCAATAAATTGATCACATTGCCCTGTTTTTTCCAAAAAGATCAAGCCTTTTTAAGCATTCAAAGTGAACCTTTTTAAAGACAAAATGTTAATGATTTCCAAGATTTGTTTGTTTGTTTGTTTACTTCCTTCTTATTATCCTTATAAATAATGAAAGGCTTAATATTCCTAATTCCTAATACCTAAAGTACCTAATATTCCTTCCTCCTATTTTCTCCACAACAACAACTCCATGGGGTAGGGTGGGCTGAGAGAGAGTGACTTGCCCAATTTATCCGGCCTGCTTTCAAGCCTGAGGCAGCACTAGAACATGGCTTCTAGACCAGCACATTCACCATAAAGAAAAGTGGGTCCCATAGTGCCAATTTATTTAGTGCAATTTAGTGCAAACACGTGGAAATGCTTGGGAGAACAAACAGACCTCGCTCCCATTTTAGAGACACTGAACAGCCTTCTAAATCTACTGCCCTCCAGATGTGATAACTAGATAGATAGATAGCTGGATGGATGGATGGATGGATGGATGGATGGAGAGAAAGAGACAGAGATGGGAGAGAGAGAGACAGAGACAGAGAGAGAGAGGGGTGTGTTTGTGTGTGTGTTTGTGTGTGTGTGTAGTGGATCTGATATGAGGAGGGCTATAGAATGAAGATCATTCAATGAGAGGGTAATCAGGGACAGAGGGAATACACAAAGAAGGATTTGTAAATGGACTTTCAAACAGGAGTTGTAAAAGGACAACTTACAGCAGAGAAGCCCAAGCCAGTAATGGACCCAAGACAATTATTGCTAAGCAGAGAATGTCCTGACTTGTGTGATGATAATAATGAGCCTGGAGCCAGAACATATGTTGGGAGTACAGACTAGTAGCCTTTCCTTGGCACATTCAACAACATAACAGCTGAGAATCCTAGCATGACTCAGTCTGTTTACAATGTCCTGGGTTGTGTGGGACAGGACCCAAAACATGCCTTGCATTCAAAAGCTGAGTTATCATTCCAGAGCCTTGGATCTGGGAGGAAAGATTGGTCTAGTTGCTAGTTTATATTTTACAGTATTTGTAATCTAACCCAATGACAGAAAATTTGGGAACAGTGTGACATAACATCCACAGAATATAACCCCACCTCTATTATAATAAGTCTTGTTAATGCAGCTGCTTCATAAATGGAATTAATAGAATGAAATGGAGGCAATAGAAGATTGATTTAACAGATTGATTAATGTTCCAAGTGCAATATTTGCTGATTAGTATAAACAACCTAAGAAATGACCTTGAAGCAAATATTTGGAAGCTGTCAGCTTCTATGATGCTTGCTTGCTATTGGCTGCCATAGTAATGGGGAGGGGAAGCATTGGCATTTGGGTGGGGAAGCGAACTGGAGAAGATGGTTAGCCTGTGTGAATGAAAAGAGAGGTTTGCTCTCATCATCTACTGTGCAGCTGAATTGACCTGTTTATACCCAGTCAAGATCAACTGTCCCGACATACCAGATGGATGGAACCACCTGAAGATGTGCCCCACATGACACCATATGGGTTGGGGATTGGACATTCAGTCTGGATCTTTGAGGGGAAGGATATGGTAATACTTTCAATGTGTAACTTTTGCACCTTTAGCCTCAGATCTTGCTTTTCTTTCTAGACTTGCTATAAGGTAATGCAGGTAGTCCTCGACTTACGGTTACAATGGAGTCCAACATTTATGTTGCAAAGTGAGAAATGTATTAACTTACAAAGTTCTTTCTCAGTTTCAAAGGGAGGGCCAGTTTGTAGGACTATTTTAGCCCAGCTCATTTCCCCTTCATTATCTCTTTTCAATTATTATCATCAGATTACAGTATGTTGTACATTTGGAAACAGTTCTCCCCATAATAAGTTGCAAATTGCAGGTAACAGCTGCATGTGGTGAGCAATCTATGAAGTACAAAATTAGTAACACTTTGGTTTAAGAACAACGTGTTGAGTTAACAACATTTTACATGACTTCTTAAGTGTCTTAACATTTACAATCATATCTAAGCCTAGTGGCAAGGGGGGGCGGGTTCCCCTTAGATTTTCTCTTTATTTCCTCCTTAGATATTAGATCTTTTCATTGTCCAGACAGCTGCCATTCCTTTAGTTTCTGGTGACTGCAATATAGCACTCAGGCTCCTGCATTTCCCTGTCCCAAATTGGCCACCTGTCTCCTCACCCATCACCTATCCAAAGTATCCACATCCATTATTAACAACTGATATCCTTACTACTTTTTTCATGTGAGTACATTGAGCAAGAACTAAATTGTTTTCTGTGGTGCAGTAGGAAGTGTCAGAGTAATTAAACCCATGGTATATGAAAAATAGTTGAACACAAGTGCATAACATTTAAGCAGAAGCGTGTCATTCGGAGGTCTTGAGTCATGGAGCAATAATGAATTGTAAGTGACATTTTTTTAATAATTAA
This sequence comes from Thamnophis elegans, assembly GCF_009769535.1. Taxonomy (NCBI): domain Eukaryota; kingdom Metazoa; phylum Chordata; class Lepidosauria; order Squamata; family Natricidae; genus Thamnophis; species Thamnophis elegans. The sequence goes on from NC_045545.1 coordinate 64,232,270, forward strand.
GATGCATTGTGAAGAACAGTTCTTAGCTACCCTATTGAACTTTTGAATAGATCATTCAGGTTCTAAAACACTTAGAAAACTGGGCATTATTAATACATTCAGAATTTTGAATACATTATTTTATGAATCTGCTATACCACAATAAATTTGGAGCAATGTTTTTGGACTACAATCCAGATGGCTCTCAATAGTTTGCAGTTGAGCTTTGACTGCAGTCCTCAGTGATTTCTCATGCAAATTACTTTGCCATAGGTTGAGTCAGGTGGGCTGCTTACATGCATGGAGATCAGTTTTGGGCAATGGATTGCAAAAAAGATGAGAAATGGTAGCTCTCCAATCTAGAGTAAAATCTATTTGCCAGTAGGATTCTGGTGGCCACGAACCTTCCCAAATATAGTCTATTTTCTTTTCCTCTATTTGGGAAGAAATAACATATATAGCCTAGCCACAGACCAGTGGTGGGATTCAAACAATTTAACAACCGGTTCTCTGCCCTGATGACCAGCTGGGTAGGCAGGAATCAGTGGTCAGGTGACTGGGTGGGCGTGGCCAACTCAACATCACTCAGCTTCGCCTTAGCTGTTACAATGTAACAAGGGTTAACTGGAGAGGCAGTTTCTGTAAGCAGGGTAATAAAGACTAGGCTAGAAACAACACCAGAATGTTTCCTTCTTGCCTTCTTTACACAGATTAGCTCTGTAAAGTGGGGGAGGGGGGACAAAATGAGGTTTCTTCCAACAACCGGTTCTCCGAACTGCTTAGAAAGTTAAGAACCAGTTCTCCCGGATAGGTGCGAACTGGCTGAATCCCACCACTGCCACAGACTGAATACTTGACAAACTTGCCTATTCAGAAATTGACGGGAGAAGGGAAGTTTCTGCAATCTCACTACTCTCTTCAACATAATTATTGCACTTTGATATGCTGGAAATATAAAATTTATATAATGAAACTCAGCTTTCCACACCTTGGAATGAATTGATGAATTGGGACTTGCTGCTTCATCCACACTGGCTGGGAATTTTAGGAATTGAAATTTCAACACATCTGAAGGGCATCCTGTTGGGAAAGCCTGCAATATGTTCCACCCCAAACAAATATTGGAGCAACTTCTAAGGGAGGGTATTAACTCCTCATCGCCCCACAATGGCAGTTTTGCCATGACAGTCATGTGAATCATCCCTTGGTCACCAGCCATGGTGTATACATTTCACACTTTCATGTCCACAAGAACTCATAAGCCATAATCCAACACAGGGGTAAGCCTGCTTAAGGCCATTGAAATCAATAAGCTTACACATGTTTATCTCTGCATTGAATTGTAGTGCCAGTCTCAAACACCAACTAGCATTCCATCGCTAAGCAGGCTCTTGACAGCAGGGAGGACAATTCATCACTTTAACCTGACTTTAACCTTTCTGTTCCTAAGACTACAGAAAGATTGCCACCTGCCACACTGCAAAGAAGAAATGGACGGGTGCTGGATACAAACTAAAATTGTTTGTGTATTTTCATTTCTATTGAATGAAGTTGATAGAATTATTCTTCACTGGCATATTTAATTATTTGGGTCCTCTATCCCATCAAGAACTGCAGTTAGGTAACAGACGTTAGACATTCTTGTAGAGTGTACCCAAAACTTGGACGTGGGCAGGGAAGTACATGTAGACTCAGGCCTCAGGTTGGACATTTCTATTCTTAAGGCAAGAGTAGAATAGAATTTAGAATAGAATAACAGAGTTGGAAGGGACCTTAGAAGTCTTATAGTCCAATCCCCTGCTTAGGCAGGAAACCCTACACCATTTCAGACAAATGGTTATCCAATCTCTTCTTTAAAACTTTTTGTTGGAGCATTTACAATTTCTGGAGGCAAGTTGTTCCACTGATGAATTGTTCCAGGAAATTTCTCCTTAGTTCTAGGTTGTTTCTCTCCTTGATTAGTTTCCATCTATTGCTTCTTGTCAGGTGCTTTGGAGAATAGTTTGACTCCCTCTTCTTTGTGGCATATTGGAACACTACTATCATATCTCACCTAGTCCTTCTTTTCATCAGACTAGACATACCCAGTTCCTGCAACCTTTCTTTATATGTTTAATCTCCTGTCCCCTAATCATCTTTGTTGCTCTTCTAAGTACTCTTTTTAGAGTCTCAACATCTTTTTTACATCGTGGCGACCAAAACTGAATGCAGTATTCCAAGTGTGGCCTTACCAAGGCATTATAAAGTGGTATTAACACTTCACATGATCTTGATTCCATCCCTCTGTTTATGCAGCCTAAAACTGTGTTGGCTTTTTTTGGCAGCTGTAACACACTGGCTCATATTTAAGTGATCGTCTACTAGGATTCCAAGATCCCTCATAGTTACTACATTTTTATTGTTAAGTCTCCTTAAAAAGAAACTATTTGTCCTGCATATTTCGACTGTTCCAATCCAGAAAACCCCTGGTGCCTTCTGGGTGCTGCTGTGCAACTTGTCATTACAATTAAAGTTTTCCAACTAGGACCACTGGTGTCCAGGGAGAGGTTGCACAACAACGCATATCAGCACAGCATCTGTTCCCTTCAATTCATGCTCCACTGACTCTCCCCGGAAGAAGCCTGCTTGGAAACTTTGTGTGTCACCAGCACGGGGAAAAAGACTGTTTCACATTCCACAAGAAGGGATAAGGGAGCGGGTGGAGTCAACCTAGCATCTTAGGGCAGGGTTAGAGCAGCTGTTCCAAAATATGTTGCAACTTGTCATTGTCAAAGCAGCAGGGATATATGCTAAGTGAATGTAAAGAAGCAGAGATTGAGTGTCGGTAAGAAAGACAGTAGAGGAAGACCTGGAAAGAAAATATAGAATTATTCTTTAAGCATCCAAGAAGTAGGAGGAGATACAATTGGGTATCAGTTTGATAATCAGGAAACAATAGGCCTAGCAGTAAGGAAGTGTGACATGAAATATTTTGAAAGAATCTCACTGCATTCATTCTAAATGTATCTTTCAATCCTTTGTTTAGTCATGTTCCTACAAACTAAAAATAGCCATGTTATACATGAGGGACAAATTGTAAAACAAATTGACTTTAACAGCAAGAATTTATTTTTCCCAAACTGCAGAATTTACCAATACTTGTTGTCTTTTTCTTCCCAGCAAACATCATGAGAGGGGTCCTTAATGCAATTTAGTATCACTTCACATCTGGTAAGGCCCAGCTTACATGTCTAAAGGTTGCAGTCATTTCATCTAACAATGTAAGTAGCATCGGCATCATTCCAAAAATAATAAGGATAAATTTTACCCACCAGTCCAGAGGTGGTATTCAGCCAGTTCTGAAAGGTTCTGGAGAACCAGTGGAGGAAATTTTGAGTAGTTCAGAGAAATTTCCTTTTGTTGTTTTCCACTTTGCAGGGCTAATCCTGTAAGGAAGGCAGGAAAGAAACATTCTGGTGTTATTTCTAGCCTAATTTTTATTGCCCTTACAGAAACTGCCTCTCCAGTTAATTAAGACAAAGCGCCCATTGACATGAATGATGTTGAGTTGATCATGCCCACCCAATCACATGACCACCGAGCCCCACCTACCCAGCTGGTAATTAGGGCAGAGAGCCAGTTGTTAAATTATTTGAATCCCACCACTGATGCTAATTATCACCTCAAATGAGCAGTCAGTCTTTATTTGGTTGATTTTCTTTGCATGGAACTTCAGTAACCCCCTCCAATTCCAGAATTTGAAGGTGGCTCTCCTTTTTTCCCTTCTTTCTTAATGTTCAGTCTTCAAAGCTTGTCGTTGCCCTTGGGAAACAATTGCTTTAACTATTTTGTTTGCTGTTATCATAGAAATATCTTTGAATTTCATGATCTTAATTAATTTGTCCTTTAACCTCGGATTAACTTGTCTGTATTAAATCTAAGAAAAGATAACTGATCTGCCATTAGCTATGAGTTTATGAGGCGTGCTTAGGTATTACCATTTTTTTAAAATATTTAACATTAAGCAAGATTTTGTGTTTCCATATTTGCTTTCATAAGAGCTCATTTTATTCTTCATTTTCAGCTAACAAAGTGGTGTCATCTAAATATCTCAGATTGTCAGCAATCTGGTTTTGATCCCAGCTGCCATCTTTTTCAATCTTGACATTCTTATAATATATTTGCAACCAATATATGCAGTCAATGTGCACTCATATCTCACTCCTTCACTGTTATGCACCAGTCTGTCTTTCCAATACAATAATGTATTGTTCATCGTATAGATTACTCAAAACAATCAGGTCTTTTGGCAATCAAATGAGTCTTTATATAGTGTACATGTACAGACAGTCAAAGATTATTGTGTAGTCAGTAATGTCCAGATAAATCTCTTCCTTAGATTCTCTGTCTTACTCTGCTCTCATGTCTCTCAGCTAATTTTTGAAGTCTTCCTATTTGGCATTGTTTTCTCTATATATACTTCTGTTCTTTGCTTACATAAGGAATTAGTGCAATGATTTGATAATTTACACATCTTTTGTATCTGTTTTAGATTTCCAGTCTCTAGGCTACATACTCATGTCCCAAATTTGTTGATCCAAAGCTGTTGGCAGTTTAACATCTTTTCTCTTGCAGTTTGAAACACAGTTCAATTAATGTTCATCTGTGCCTAGTGTGTTCTTCTTTAACAGCCGATCTTTTGCTTCGTCAAAATCTGAATATATTTCTTCTGTACAAGAATTTCTATCATTTTGAACTTCAGTCTTTCCCTAAGTCCTTTATAATAATTGGCCTCTATTAGGTATGTATGTTCCATGATTTATCTTGCATATTCTTATCTGAGTTCTTAATTTTCTTGTGATTTCTCTGATCTTAAAAACACGCTTTGTTTTTAAAAGCATTTCATTTCTTGTTTTTTTAATTTGGTTACACTTTTGATTAAGATATTTTTCTGTGTACTTTCTTGCTTCTTACTTAAAATATGCATTTAATTGTTATATTATGTATGTCATCCTTGCGATTTTTGGATTTCTTTTCCATTGTGATTTAATTCCTCAGGTTTTGTTCTGGATACATTAAATGCATATATGCAATTAAATACAGAAGGTGTATGGGCACATTAAACTTCATTGGCATACTTACTGTTTGATTTGTATGCTTATCCCGTAGATTCTGACACCAGTAATTCATGATTTTTTCACAATCTGAATCTGAAATTGTTTTGGCTTGAATGAATGGTGCTGCTCTCTCTGGTGTTTCCTATTATATAATCCAGTGTTATTCATTTAGTGTAGAATTTGCATTTATATTACTTGAAGCAGGTGTCGGCAATGAACAAAAAATAACTTTGCAAAGCTCCATTAATCTGTCTCTTATATTATTGTGTTTACTCAATTCAAGTATTCTTCTAATCCCAGAACTCTTTATTTCTTTAATTTTTGTTTTCCAGACGCTCAATATAGTATTTATCCAGCATATGGCATATAATACATGGACTAGCAATATATATTAACATTACCCAATATAATACTATGTCTTTTCTTGCATTTAGCATCTCTTGAAATTTACCATAAAATTGCTCAATGTTTTCCACCACTGCTTTTGAACAGACTAGAACAGAAAGACTACTGGTTGGCTAGTAGTCTTAATATATGTGAATTGGCTATTTATTGAGTTAGTCAATCTTATGCTTTAATGCTTTAATATATAAATAGCCAAAGAGAAAAAGAATTCAAAATGTATTTTTGTGATGTAAATGAGATTTGGAGCACATATTTAGTAATGTACTTTTTAAGTATCATTTGTTCCATCATAAACCTTATGCCCTAAATCAGGGTTGTCAAACACACAGCCCACAGGCCAAATGCGTCACACACTGCCCACGCCCAGTTTAGCAAGGGGGGTAGTCCAATACATCATGTGGCGCCACCGTGACAATGCGAGTTTTTGACACCCCTGCCCTAAATAGTTATCATGTTACCATCTTATTTAAAGGAGTGTATTCCAATCCACATATGTTCACTTAGTTCCAAAACTTTCAATTTCCAGTCCACATATGTTCACTTAGTTCCAAAACTTTCAATTTAATGCACTTCATTTACATTTGGACAATTTCCAGTTTGCCTTAGTTCAAGCCTCTCACATTCTATAGTCAAATGGTGTGTTTCTATGTAAAATTATGAATGTTTCTTTCAATATTGGCATTATCAGTGACCTGCCTTCTTTGTGGTATAGAAGCATCACCAGTACAAAATCTACTTGTAAAAGTTTTAGGTTCTTCTCCAGTAGATAGAATAACCATCTTCTTCTCTGACGTTCTCATCATTTGTCAGCCAGTTTGTTTAAATGATACAGCCAAGTCCAAACAGTTGGGTGGGAGGGCAATGATACAGAAATGGTTTGCCATGACATTCCTCCACATTTGATTTTGGAGTTTCTTACCTAGATTGAAAGCTTCCTTGTGTTTTCAAAGCCTTATTTTTATTTGTCCCGTTGCAACCTTAAGAAGGTGGATCTTTACCAGGAATTTCTGCTCCCACTGGCAGGGCTACAAAACATACCAAATCCTTGCACTGCCTGTCAGCGAGGAAGGAAGAGTTATGAGAAAATTTTGTGGAGGTAAGATGGATGGAATGGCACAGTTTTGCTGTGAAATTTCTCTGAGAATTTGATGTCTGACAAGCCTCTCTTGGGGCAAGTCAAATCCTGGTTAGGTTTCTATACATCTGAACCAGTGATGGAATTCAATTTTTTTTACTACTGGTTCTGTGGCGGTGGCTTGGTGGGCATGGCAGGGGAAGGTTACTGCAAAATCCCCATTCCTCCCCAATCAGCTGGGACTCTGGAGACAGAAAATAGATGGGGGTGGGGCCAGTCAGAAGTGGAATTTACCGGTTCTCTGAACTACTCAAAATTTCCACTACCAGTTCTCCAGAAATGGTCAGAACCAGCTGAATACCACCTCTGATCTGAACGTCAAGTTTCTTCAGAGATTCTGCAGGCATGTACTTTGGATATTTCTTTCCTGAATTCACCCATAATATACACAAAAGTTGGGAAAAAAATCTGAAAATAAGGGTACCGTTGGAGACCCTTAAGGCTTTTAGCAATAGCCCATCTTCCACACCACCACCACTAACGCCAAAACACACAAACTAAAATTGGAAGTTGCAACTCTTGCAAATCATACCATTAATTTTCCCAAGACAACTATTGTGCTAATGCATTACTGCAGATTTCATTGAGGGCCGCATCAGGGTTGTGTTTGACCGGGGTGGGCATGGCCATGGCCAGGGTGGGCATGGCTAGCTTGACGACACTTGTGTCAGGGGCGCCTGTGGTGGTCCAAGTGCTTTGCCAGAGAAAATGGGCTCCTGAGCTCCATTTTCGGCCACAACAGCCTCCTGCAACCTTTTGCCAGCGAAAATGGAACTCGCTAGGACTGCATGCAAAGGCACTGAGGATCGGTCCTTCACTGTTTCCAGGGCAGCCCCATGGGCCAGAATTAAGCACCCCATGGCCTGGATTTGACCTGCAGGCCTTGAGTTTGACACCCTACACTACTCATGTTTTAAATATTGCAAATCACTAAAAAAAAATAAGCAGACTATTGTTATCATTTCACTCTTCCCAGGAGAAAAACCTCTCTAAAATATTTCCTTGAAACCCAACACCAAAATGTTTCTGCTTTACAAACTCAAAAAAAAATAATCTAATGTTTGAAACACAGAAGCGCAACATCTGCTTGAGAGGCTAATTTCAAAGGCATTCTTAATGTGCTGCCTCCTTTGGAATGCATATTATAGTTTCAGAAAGTATAATCTTATACTTTTCTGTTTGGATTAAATATTGACAGAATGACTTGCTATTTCAAATATTAACAGCAACCCTTTAGAGTTCATGAAAAAAAATAGTTCAGCTTGTTAGCATTAGATATCATGGAATGGCAGAGGTAGGTGGTAAATTTGCATTATACATTATCAAAAGTTATTTAGCCAAATAAGGCAACTTGGGGGGCTCCACAAATTTTCCCCTTCACTTTTTTATCTTTAGGGGCAAAGAATACAGGAGCTGTTGTTCAAAACATGAACAACAGTGCATTTTCTTGCTTTGTCCTTTAGAGATTATTTTTGCTACTCCAATTTAAATCAGAATGTATGCTACTGAATAGGGCGATTAAGTCTAGCTCCTACTGGCTTGCAATTACCGGGGGGCGGGGGCGGGTGGGACCTGCAACATCCAAATTAGGGTCTAAATTTGGTTTAACTATAATTTATTACAAAAACAACAATATTTCAGTAAAAGTTATGTATTTTCATGTATTTGTGTGTGTGTGTTAACAACCACTTTTGAAATTGAGCTTGAAATGAATTATGCTACATATTTTATTACAGATGAATGAAGAGTTCCTTTTGTCTCATCCACCATAGCGCATAAACCTCTAATTCCATTGCAGTTATAGAGTGTTATGTATTCCTACACAATGCAATTGCTCTATATATTCCTTGCATGTGCGTGTGTTTTATATCTGTTTGTTCGATTAATTAGCCATGAATTGACAGGTCACATGTTTACTGCATATCCTGATACATACAAATCAAATTTAAACAACACAAATCCATGTGTAATACTCCAAGCAGTTTAATTTTTCCTGAAAATTTGTCCATGCTACTCAACTTTCACAATGAAACTTATTAAAGTTTGCACCATTGAAATTAAATGTACACTTTAGGCTTTCCATGGAATGTGTTAAAACTATGGCATGTGATTCCTATAATGCTGTGCCAGAAAGGTATTAGGAGCAAAGAGTGAAAGAGAGCTGGAAGCAAGATTCCATCAAAAGGAGCAGGTTTAAATTCAGCATCTAGGAAAGAAACATAATGAATACTGCAGATATATATAACTGATAAGAAACATATCAGAAATGGTATTCTACCAGTTCGGACCGGTTTGCCCAAACCATTAGCGGAAATCACAGGTGGCACCTCCCACCCACCCCGGCTCTATGGCAGCCCTTTTTTCACCAAAAATGCATGCGCGTACGGCTATGTGAGCAAAGCGAGCATGTGCGCACGCTCACATTTGCGAACCAGTAGGGAAGGTAAGTGTATACCACCCCTGAAACATATGAATCAAGGTTGGTTAAAATTTTATTTGTGCAGGATGAGCATTTGGGGAGGCACTGCAGCTATTCTCAGAGAGCATCCTGAGCACCAGTCAGAATCCAAAGTTTGAAATGAAGGCTCTGCTTCTTCAAAAATCCCTCTTTTTCCCCCTTTTGAAACAGGATTCATCTCTGCAACCTAGCTACTTTTTGTCCTGGAGAGTGAGCTGCCTCCACTCTTGGCCCACCAACTATTCTCCTCCTTTTAACACAAAAATGTCAGCCCGTGACAGATTGGAACACGTTCGCCTCTTATGTGCACAGTGTTGCCTTTGTGTTCTTACCATCAGTGAACATCCATCATGTTCTAACCTGACAGCTGGCAGCAGAGCTTTAATCCCTCCAGCCCGTTTGGAATTACGGACCCACAAAAAAAGGACCGTCCCCAGTAGCCTCGTCCTGGCCATATCCAGGCATGGATTGGCTCATTAAACCCTTGCAGAGCACATCAGAAATCCTTCCACACAGACTTTCCCCTATACCAGTGTAACCAAATTTAAGTGTCACCTGGCTTCACTAGGCAGTAGTCCCATTTTACTCTGGGTTCACCCATCCCCTGGGATTGTGGGACTCTTGAAGAAATGGAAACAGGAACGATTTGGAAACTTTTCCAGCTTTTCATCAACAAAGATGGTTTGTTCTATTTCCATAGGATAAAACCAAAGCAGATATGGCAACCAAGTTACAAATTGATCCCTGTCTCTACTTAGTCTGCTGCTGGACAGTTAACCTAGATGGGCAACTTCAAGGCTCATGTTTGCTATTGATCTTTACACTGAAATTGAGCATCAAAGTCCTTCAGACAGACAATTTCCAAAAAGAGAATGTCCTCTGTAAAGTAGGCTACATTGAACAAGTTGCCAGAGATACATCTTTTTAATAAACTACAAAACCAATCTTATAGAACATATGAAAAACCCAGTAGGGCTCTAGATTGCCATCCAATTATAGCACATTTACCCAGAGTTAATCTTGGTATATAAAATCATTCCAATTTTATTAGGATTTTAAGATTGCAGCACACAGGGAAACTGTTATTTATCATTTAATTTATATCTCACCTTTTCTTCAGGAAGCCAAAATAAGAAACATGGCATTCACTTTTCCAATTTTTCTTCATGATGACTCTTCCAGATACAGTAGGCTCAGAGATGGCTGGCTGAAAATCACCTTTTGTGTTTCCACTGCTGACGGTAGGAATGAATCACTCTTAGTCGTAGTCCAATACCTTAAGAAAAAACATCATGCTTTCTGAGTTGGTATAACATGACTCACAAACTAGCCAACCAAGTTTGGCTTTTAGTCATTTTAGTCTAGTGTGTTGTGCTAACCCAATCTGAATGGATTCTGTAAGATATTAGTCCAAACTATGGTTGCCACAACTAGAAAGGACCTGCAACATTCTATATATCCAATATTAGAATGACATTTGGAGCCAAATGATAGTTGTAAAGATTGTCATAGGATTCATATAGTTGGACTTCAACGAACCATCTTCTTTGAGTGCCTCTCTTATTTCAGGAAGGAGAATTAGATACAGGCTCTGAAATTGAAGATCTACTGTGCTTCAATCCGTGGTATTTTGTTGGGACAACTTTGATGGACTGTTTTTTATGATTGAGTTAAAATGCTATACATCAAAAATATATCAAAATAAAATTTTCCACCTCCATTGTTGATTACTACAGGTAGTCCTTGACTTAGGACCATTCAAAGTTACAATGGCACTTTAAAAAGTGACTTACAACTGGTCCTCACTCTTATAACCATCACAGCATTCCCATGGTCACTTGAGCACTGAGTCTCTCGGGAATAGGGCGGCATACAAACTTAATAAAATGAATGAAAATGAATGATCAGCATTTCAGCCCTTGGCAACTGGCAATGTATTTATGATGGTTAGCATCCTGGGGGTCATGTGATGGCCATTTGTGACCTTTCCAGTAGCTTCTGACAAGCAAAGTCAATAGGAAAAGCTGGATTTGCTTACTGATTATATAATTCACTTAACAACTACAGTGATTCTCTTAACAATCATGGCAAAAAAGTTTTTAAAATTGAGCACAACTCACTTAACAACCGTACTTAATAATGGAAATTTTGGTCTCAACTTTAGTCATAAGTCAAAAACTACCCGTGTCATTCTTGCCAGTTTGGAGGAAAGAATGGAGAAAGAATTGACAGAAAAGATAAATCGAGCAAGAAATGGAAATGGCGAGGATGAACTGCGGGTGGCAAACAGTATGGATGAAAATATAGCAGGTTCTGTAATGGTAAAATACAGAACAATTAAAGTGAAAACATACCCCAGGGATCTGAGGGCAAGAAGTAGACACATAAAAATATATGAACTTTCAGTTGGACTATTGCTGCCACCATCTTGAACTTTTTAGCACATCCTGCATACAGTCCAGTAGTCACAACAACATTTATGTGTTATACAAAAAATTAGGAGAGCAGAAGAACCCAAATGGCCTGCATCCAATTTTGGGAAATGTCTGCTTGTTCTAATCAAAGGTAATTAAAACAAGCCAGGTTTAAATCATTTTTTAAAACCAATTGGAGTTAGAAAAGCACCCTATACTGCCAAGAGTTGAGCTGCCTTGAATCACAAAAATTATGAAGATGTTACCATTCTTTGTGAGCTGAAGGAGAATGTGTAAATACAAGATTCCCCTTGGTTTATTTCTCTCCACCATTTAACGTTTAGGAGGCTGGCTACATTTTGAACCATCACTTAGATTATTGTTAAGCCTAGACCTGCAGTTGTGGCAGTAAAATTTCCAGGTATTGCATGCAATTAGAGCAAGACAGGGATGACCTACTTTTCTTATACTTTAAAGAAAATGTGGCAAGAGAGGGTTTTTTTTCCAGACTGCTGCTTTTCTCACCCAACAGCATTGTGACATACTCCATTAGATGAAATTCTCCGCTCTGCATAATAATTAAAATGTACTGATTCTTGAAACATGTGATATGAAGCAGGCTAAAATAAGGCACATACTTGCAAATAAATGCAAAAGCACATTTCTTCCGAGTGTGCATGTATGTATTTGCATACTTTTTAGGCATACTGCACAGATGCCAAAAAAATGAATATAGCCAAAAATGTGGGTAAGGGAGGCACATTCTCAAAGCAATTATATTTGTGCTCTGTTTAAAATTAAACATCATATTCTGGTCATAAGTGAGACAGCTCAGTTATGAGCATCCCAAAAAGTCCTAGCCTTCCCTAATGAATCATAGGCTGGTGTGGCTGCTAACTGTATAGGGCAAATTCAAAACATGCTAGAAATTTGCCCAAAGTCCCTCCCCATTGAGCCTGTGGGCCGAGAAATGTGAATAAAATAGAAAGTCCCTCTGACGGGGTGGGGGATTTTGAAAGGAAAAATATCGCTACTTTTTTTTTCTTTTTTGGCTTACATTCTTTCCATTGACCAGACCCTCAACTGGTATTTGGTCTGAAAGCCATGCTAGATGAACAGGATGGATGGTCAACTCTCATATCTTGGCTTTATGCATGCCAGACAGTCAAATTTAAGCTCTATTGAATGTAGTGTGAATTATTTCTCCAAAAACAATGAAAGAAGAATGTGGATCAAATGAAAAATAAAACTTTACTTAATAAGTAACTAGAATACAAGATGCCTGGGTGGTGCTAAATAAGGAAATCATTGCGAGGTTTTAAATTTCTCTGTGTTGAATTGAAATAGCCATAGCTGTGCATTTAAATCTAAGAGAGCTACAGCCCTGTCAAAGATGATGCAAAGTTGATGCTAGTGATGTGATGGACATTTTAAATGGATTCCTTTGTCTCTGCTTATCCCATACATAGAAAAAAAATCCATTATAGGGGGAGATTTTTTTTTTGCTATCGATTATCCTAGTTCAAAACACAGCAATACTTCACAATGAAGCATATCGACAAAATGGGTTCTTTATAACCATTTATTTTCTTTGTAATCTCACCCAGACCTTTTGAAGTCCTCTCCAAAATACTTTCTGTTATTTGGCTGGAATAGAGATGGGACCTCAGATACAGATTATTTCTTGTCATGAGTGTGCTAGCTGAGAATCCAGCAAGAAGATCACAATTCCCAAGACTATAGTAAAAACTATACTTATTTGTAAAAACAAATAATTTTAGGAAAGGACTATGACTGATCAACTCAACATTTAAACCAAAGAATCCTTTGGATTATAACTTTTATTAGGACCAATATTTCATGGACTTGAGTCCTTTAGTAAGATGCATGAAGTGTTATCTTAAGTTGAAGAAGGGATTGTATGTGCAATATTTAAGTTTATCCAAGAACAGAACAGAGTAATCCATTTAGTGTATATTCTGCAAAGAATATACTGTACATCCTTCCATTCACCACCATTCTTTTTTTAAAGTTTTTTTATTTATTTTTGTTACAGAATAAAAATTCTTTTGTGAACAGTGTTGTCCGAATTTCCCCTTTAACATTCCCACCAAAAGACATAATTCATTTTACATTATATTTTCATTATTTCAAATTTTAGCCATATTACTTTTCTTCTATTTTACAATTTCTAGTTTTTAACATGTACAAATAATATAATTTTTCTTTCTCTTTAAAAATAAACAATTTATCATTTCTTTTCCATCTATTTTCTATTTACAATATGAATCTTCAAGTTTCAAATTTCAAGTTTTATATAATCAACAACCATTCACCACCATTCAATCAGAACTGAAGAAGGTTTTTGGATGAGAAGCAAAATGCCTTCCAGGGTAAAAATCAGGCAAGCCCAGTTGCCTTTTGGAAAGCACCTTTGGGATAACCATGACCTGGATGGTTTGAGAATCTCCATAGAAATCCATTTATAATAGCAATCCTTCGTGACTAGCTGGATGATTTCTCTACTCTCATAATTGCTGGAAGATTGTCATATGATTTGGGGGGGGGGCAGACAAAGAAAAGTGGGTACTGAGTATCCAGTGCACTGGAGAAACCAATGTGGACTGGTGTATAATCCAGTGAATCGGTGTGAATACAGCATGGATAGTAAACAACTATCTTCAGCAAATTTGGCTCCTAAGCAGCTTCAGTATGTTCCAGTGGAACACCTGATAATTATTTGGAAACAGACGATGTATAGAAAGTCATGATTCATGCACTAGTATTGGAAGCAGCCAAAAGTTTAGATTTTTGATTAATTCTAACCTAAAATGCGTCCAACCCATGGCTCAAATTCCACCAAATGTTATGCCATGGAACATTTACTCATAGTTTATTAAATAAATCAGAATTGGCTGACCAAACCCATAAACTAAGTCATTAATATAATTTATAAAATATATAGCAAGATACTTACAACTTGCTTTTACAAAACCAAATAGAATACAGTACAATTAAGTATATGTGAGCCCAGCCTAAAAGAAAGTGTTTTGTATAGCCACCCATTAATCTGGCACGAGACCAAACATTTGATACTGAGGCAAGAGGATTGGACAATGGCCGCACAGTGTCATTGCAATTTATAGTCCCCCCCAAATGCAGTCATCCTCCCCCTTCCCACCTGCTGCTTGCTTAGATTCTTGCAAAGCGTGTTAAATACCCCTGAGTCTGATCTAGCAGCACGCTGCTCTTGCTCTTAAGCAAAGGCCCATTCTCAGAATCACTTAATGGGGATTAGTTATACATTAAGCATTAAGAGATCCTGACTATGAACTCTCATTTATGTTCTTCTGGTTGAGTTGGTTCACTCCCAGCACCTTGGATGAATGACAGCATATGTAAGATGAAGTGCAGAAAGAGATGCAACAGAAGATGGTGCAATGAAACACACAGAATAGGTTTTCTGTTTGTATTTGTTTATTACAGCAGTTTTAATACACCTCCTTTTCCCAAAAAGGTTACAAGGTATCTCTAAAATAAATAAAAGGAGTCCCTGGGATTTCACTCCACTAGTCATTGCCAAATATAAGGGGCAGTGCTCATAAATAGGTACCACTTTGGTTGGGAAAGTAACAGCGCTCTGTGACTTTATGCTGGCCACATGACCATTGAAAGTCTTCAGTGATCAAGTGCTGGTTGAATAGCCTCAAAACGGATATAAGCACCAACCCCCATAAAATAAATAAAGCAAAATAAAAAAACATTGAAAGGTATTTCCTGCATTCTGGAACACTAGCTACTTTCTCCTCAGCTCAGAGTGGGCAAGGATTGCCCCACTCCAAGCCTTAGCTAGAGGTACAGTCTGTCTTATCCAGATACACTTTATGCCACCAATGCAGCTTAGGCCATGCAAGATAGTCCTTTTTAGGTACGTTAGATGGTAGCTTTTTAACTGTTAGCCAGCTTTGCTGATTTGGTGTAAAAGGTGGGTTAGTTCAATATATTTGGAGGGAGAAAGGATAGGGAAGTTCACTACAATTCAAAGCTGACCATCTAGTGGTCATCTGGATTTTTGCAGCTCAGATTTGGTTGCCTTCATGATTCCAGGTTATTGATCTTTGAAGAGGAAACAGAAGTAAACCAATCTGAGAACAAAGACAGCTGATAAAGGAAACAAATGCCCTGAACTCCTGGCCCTGAAGAAATACAATCATCATTTATATCCAGGCCCATGGTTTAGCTCAATGTGCAAACCCAACTGGCTTTAAGTTACACAGTAGCAATAGCAATAGCAGTTAGATTTATATACCGCTTCATAGGGCTTTCAGCCCTCTCTAAGCAGTTTACAGAGCCAGCATATTGCCCCCAACAACAATCCGGGTCCTCATTTTACCCACCTCGGAAGGATGGAAGGCTGAGTCAACCCTGAGCCGGTGAGATTTGAACCGCTGAACTGCAGATAACAGTCAGCTGAAGTGGCCTGCAGTACTGCACCCTAACCACTGCGCCACCTCAGCTCAGTAAGTTTTATGGCTAGTAGAGAGTTGGAAACAGAGAATAAGAGGGCTGGATGGAGTCACGGAAGCAGTAAGCATGAGCTTAAATGGACTCCAGAGGATGGTAGAGGACAGGAAGGCCTGGAGGAAGGTTGTCCATGTGGCCGCAATGGTTTGGAGATGACTTCGCAACTAACAACTCCCCAGTCTCTGTATGAAGAGCTCCTCACAGTAATCCCATCTCAAGATGCTAAGGAATGATCTGGTGAACTGTTCCTCCATTTTATGGGTAAAGTATGTTTGCACTATTTATTACCCGGGGATCAATAAATCAGTGGTCAAACATCTCCAGCATGGAGCTGCAGTGCTTGTGCAGTTTAGAAGAGCCCAGCCAAATTGTGTCACCTGCTCCAAGAAAGAGATTGAGAGGTGAATCTTCCTTTCAGGAAATGCTCTGGGCTCACCTTTGTGCCTGTCCTGGTACTCTTCTTCCCCCAAACTCTAGGAAGCTTTAGGACTGGCAGGAAGCAATAACTGAAAGGAGCAGATGAGAAAGGAATGTTGCACAGAGCGGCCAGCTCAGCAACTGATCATCAATATCATTGTAGGAGCGCAAGTGAAAATAAATCCACGGGACTGTTGTTGGAGAGGCGGCTGGGCTTCTCTGGAGCACATGCCAGTTCCTTCATCCATTCACCCCCTCCAGCCCCCCTTTCAGCCACAACACTGCCCCAAGCAGCCAACTAATCCCCATAGGGAGAGTACATGAAATCAGATGGACAAGTTTTGATGTGAAGCAGCAGCTTAGGGCAAGCTCAGGTTTCCTAGAGATTTGCTATATTTATCTCTGTGATTTAATGCCCACACGGGGTTTAAATGCCACCAAGCAGTTGGTGTGAGGAGCCAGAGTTTCATTCCCCAACACAGACTCTGCTTTGCCAGACGCTCGCTATGGAACTCCTAGAGACCAACCCATACATTTTTACAGACCGGTTTTATGATGGGGAAAACTACCTGAGCCCACATTTACACAACTACGAACAGGCTGCCTACCAAGACCGAACGGCCATGACGCTTTGTCCTGATGGCCGGGCAGGTATAGAAGAAAAAGTCTCAGTTGTGGCAGACCATAGTCCCGGCCAGTGTCTGCCTTGGGCATGCAAAGTATGCAAGAGGAAAAGTGTGTCCATCGATAGGCGCCGTGCGGCCACCCTCAGAGAGAAGCGCCGTCTGAAGAAAGTCAATGAAGCCTTTGAAGCTTTGAAAAGGAGCACTTTATTAAACCCAAACCAGCGGCTTCCCAAGGTGGAGATCTTGCGCAGTGCCATCCAATACATTGAGCGCTTGCAAGCTCTGCTCACTACCCTCAATCAACAGGAACGGGACCAACCGGAACTACGCTTCTGTAATGCCATCACCCAGCCAGTGGTAAGTGCCAGGGGTGGGTTCAAACAATTATCTACAGGGAAACAGAACTCACAGCAATAGGAGCCCTTCCAACTAGGTGGGCAGGCCACAGTACCGTAGGCAGGCTATAGTATGTTCAAAATTCACACTGATCGCAATACTTCAGCACATACAGTTGATGAGATGATGACTGTCATTTATGTAGCTCTAAAAGTGGACGAGACAAAGTTATGGAGGCTAGTGATGTAACTACTCTTGAATCACAGGCAATGTTTCTTTATTGGCAGTTTCTGGTAGTGGCAATGTTTGGTCATTGTATTGAGCAGATTCTGGCACCAAAAGGGCCTTTGGACTAATCCAAAAGGGCTCTTATGTTTTTAGGAATGCCAGGTTTAAAATATTGGCATTACCAATACCCAATACTCACTACTGAGTAACTCTACTGAGGTTAAAATGATTCTTACGGAGAAGTATACAACATCAATCATTCTCGGTTAGAAAGACTAATAATCCCCCTTTTTTAGAAGACAAAAAATCTGTGTTTGACTAGTTTATTGTTTTTATTTTTTGCTTTTTGCCACACAAACTCATTTCTTGTAAATAAATAAATAAATAAATAATCTGATCTGGCATTATTACATTTCTATGAGCCTATGAACAGAATAACCTTACTCAAAGCAAAACCAAGCAAGCCCACAGTCTCATTTATTACTTAGTCGTATCCTAAAGGAGTTTTTTTCCCCCCAAAGGAGCCCACAGCAGTTCACATTATCTTAAATGATACCATTGTAATAAACCAACATTCCTTAAAACTGACAAGCATATAAATTATAACAATTTCGTTGTTATGCACTATAAGTAATAAGATAACCATGTTCATTAACATATCTGACCAATTAACAAGCATACAGGCAACTCAATACTGGTTCAGAAAAGCCTGTATAAACTGGAAGATTATATATCCAGAAGAAGAATGAATTTTATTTTAATATAGCATTGTTAAATGTGTGTGTTGTTAAACATACATTATTAGTGGGCAGTTGTTGGGCAATCGTGTGTATTTCTACACTGTATCCCTGTAAATTAATTTGTAACTTTTCAGGACTTCTCATTTAAATTGCCTGAACCCGTAAATTACTAACTCCACTGCAAAAATATGGAAGAACTATAGTAAATTAAACAACCCCACAATGATCAAATACATTTTACAATACTTTAGTTGCTTAGAGAAAGCACACTACTGTACCTAGATGTATTTTTCAAGATAAGCACAAAAAAAGGGGTAATGATTAAAACAGAAGTGACTGATGGGTAATGTTACATTCAACAGATGACACTTCAGGATCAAGCTCTAGCAGATGTGTCAAAGTAGAGCGATAGGATGAATGGTAGGAGCTGACATTTGCTAAGTTCAAGTGGGTTCCTAGACATTTCCATTTAAAAACACCCACGGACATTTGGATACCGACCTGGAGTATCAATCCAAAAGGAAAAGGAGCAGATGCCTGAATGTCGAGGCTCAGTAGCAGAATTTATCTTGTCACTTCAGCTTCCCATATTTTTCTAGTGCCCTTTCAATATATGAGCTTGCCAGAAACATAGTTTTTCTAATAATTAGATTAAGAAAATCAGGAATGTTTGTATATTTGAGAGAATGAGAGAAATGTGTGTTTGAGAGAGATAAAATCTCACAAAGAGTAGAGTTGCTATCAAAGCTATTGAAATTACATTGGCAGCTGCTTGAAATTACAATAAAATATTAAGAATTTGTAACTTTTTATTTCTATTCACTCTTATCTGTCATCTTGATTTTTTCAAAGGTAGAATTAATGGAACTTTAACATCATACAGATGTTTTTTCATCCCCCCTTCCCAACATAGCCACATCTTTGGAAGGAAACCTACCGGTACTTTTTTCCAGAAAAAAACACTCAGCTGTTTAATTGCAGATCACCATGAGGGTAATTCTATTTATTAGCACTAGATGGAGATAATTTGTGTTTTTTACTTCGGAAATTCTCCATACAAATAACACATCCACATTTGTTCTAAATAACAAGAAGAATGTGCTAGCAGAAATTTCATAAGCGATGATCACTGCTACATGTCACTTTTGTTCCAGTAGACCCAATTTTCCTCTTGCATATTTCCATATTTACAAACTATTTCCTCATTCAATTGGTACAGGTTAAGCAGGTTGTGTTGGACAAGTCATCCAACTTTAATAATTGGGTGTATTTATTTAAATTCAAAATCCAGAATAACTCTTGTCTTTTTCTAAAGTATTTAATTTTCACTGCATCTTCCCATACTACACAAACCCAAACCTGGTGTGGGTGTGAGTGTACATATGTATACATATATACATACATACATTTCCAAAGAAACAAGAGGAACAGCTGCATGCCAAAACACACAGAGATGTAAGAAAAAGCTATTGCACGATTAACACTTAATACTTGGTCATAACATGTATTTCAATGTACAGGTTAACAAGTACAACACCAATCATATCCAGAAAATCTCATTGTTCTCTCAGTTGCTAGAACCTTAAGTTCACGAAGTAATAACATCTTTGATGAGGTAAAGTATGACCAAATTCATACTTTAAAACAGTTAATTCAATCGTCGCATTAGCGATCCAGTTGCATTTATATACATGTTCAGAATCAGTTTAATACTCAGCTCCCTCATTATGTACCCCACGTCATGTGCAAATGATACATATAACAATCATATATAGTTACCTATTATATATAATGATGTAATATGTGAATATAATTCTGTAAATCTCATGTCTTGCTATCAATTTTGAACAATAGCTAGGCTCATCTCTGAAGCTACCAAAAAACAAGAAGCAGTAGGGAATAACTTCAAGATAAAGAAAAAGCGATAAGCTATGTTGAAATTTTTTGAGCCCCGTTACATTTTAGTTTGGGTTCTTCTCCTTTTCTGCCTTTCATATTCAACAAGGGGGAGGGGAGCATATACTGTAACCATTTTTCATTTCTGAAACCTTTGGTCTAGATGTTGATGAAACTATTGTTGCTCTATTTCCCCTCTATCATATATTTTGTTATAATAACTGTTTTACTCTGTTTCAATAATATCATCTTCAAGGTAGACTCATCAGCGTTTTCATTGTGGATTAAGATTTTGAACAGGTGATTCCTAACAAAATATATTTTGGAAGAACAAAAAGCAATGGTAGGAAAAGAAAGCAATAAAAATGATCTGTTTAATCTAGTACAAAAGAGAATGCAAGGAGGATGCAATCAGTGAAGAACTTTGATTCAGTTCCAAATATCTTCATCTTCTGATTCCAGGTGCCAAGTGACCATGGATCTAGTAGCACCTCATGCAGTCCAGAGTGGAGCACTCATTTAGAGTTCAGCACTCATTCTACAGGTAGGCTGGGTACAGGTATCCAAATCCAAATCCCAAAATCCTGACCATTCTTATTTGAAATTAAACTCTCTGCCAACTTCCGTTCCTGTACATTTTAATATATGCACATTTTGATACTGTTTCCATGGGACTACAGACTGGGGAAAAAATCGTGTAATGATAAAGCTTTTGTGTTTCTTAAGAAATAGCAATAAATTCTGAATTATGAAGGAGATTGTTGGCAACTCTGCTTTTTTAGAAGCAAGCAAGTGTTGTGTGTGAAACCTGGAGATTATGTAGTTTCTGAAAAGCAACAGAAATTCACCGATTTAGATTTTAAAATAAGCTCCTTAAAAAAAGGAACTGCTTTATCTGTGATATTTATCCCCAAGGAGTCCTGGTGGCGCAGTGGTTAGAATGCAGTATTGCAGGCTAAATCTGCCAACAGTCTGGAATTCAACCCTGACGGGCTCAAGGTTGACTTAGCCTTCCATCCTTCCAAGGTTGGTAAAATGAGGACCCAGATTATTGGGACAAATATGCTGGCATTGTAAACTGCTCAGAGAGTGCTGTAAAGCACTGTGGAGTGGCATATAAGCCTAAGTGCTATTGTTATTGCTAAGAAAGTTTATTTAAATTGATTTTAATACAATGTAAATATTAAGAAATAAGTGTATAAATTGAACCTCTTCAAGTCAACAAAAAACACAAAACTCCAAAAATAGTATTGTATTTGAAAATTGTTAATGACCAAGCCCAGATCTCATCACACTGCCAGTATAATTTGCAATATTTATGTTTTATCAGTGGTCCAACATTGTAGCTGTCATATTTCTCTCTCCAGCTGATTTGAAACTAAGGAGGAGAAATGATACTTTTCCATATTTCACTGACAAGGGTGACTGTTTGCTCTACTTTATTAAGCACAGTCGTCCACCTGATTCTGAATGGCTAACAAGATCTAATTTAGAGTTAAATGATTTTATCACTTAGTCTGAAGTTACTATGTGAATACATTAGGACCCATTGAACGTGATTTTATATAGTAACCTATCCATCTTTTAATGATTCTTGGAATCTTCACTTTTAGTTGCAATAAAATACTTTGTAAAAATACATTGAATGACTTTAATAATCAAAATGATAGAAAGTATCTTAGAGAAAGACAGATCAAAATTATGACTTAATTCCACCACAAGGTGTCTCAGATTTTGATTCTCCATTAGCACAAGGGTCAAACTCGTCGTGTCACGTTGATGTCATGTAACATATCATGTTTTTTGGTCTGTGGGGTGGGCGTGGGCTGCACATGACACATCTGGCCCGTGGGCCGCCAGTTTGACACCCCTGTAGACCCATAGGATCTCCCCTCCTTCCTATCTTGTCTAGTAGCAATTGGGTTTTCAGAGAAGGTTCTCCACTTAAAATTACTCCCTTGTTCTCCACAGATCACTTGCTGAGTGATGATTCTTCTGAAGACCGCAATCTTCATTCTCTGTCTTCAATTGTGGATAGTATTGTGGTAGAGGATGTAGCTGTTGCGTTCCAGGAAGAGAGATCTCAGAACTGAAGCAGCAGCCAACAGTAGCCATCTCTTCATTTTAATCATTACCAGCACATTGTAAAATAGAAGAAACAGGATACTAGAATTTTATAATTAGGAGATAATTATATTCTCACTAATACTGAATGATATTCCAAATAGGGAAGAGTTCCCAGCTAACACAATGGCATTTTGTTTCCCAATTCTGACTGTTCTAGATAACAAATGAAGCCACTTATCCAATTCCATATGCCTGAAAGTGGTTTTGTTTTTGTTTTGTAACCCCTTAAACGTAGGCAAGCTAGTGAGAGATGCCTAATCATACTCATTTAAGCTTCTGCCTGGTTTTCAAAAAGAATATTGTGACTTCAATGAAAAATATGGAGCTGAATAGCATGTCCAATGTCATTTGATGTATTACTGCAAACACTAATTAAGGTTGAAAGAAATAACAGAACAGCATGCTAATGAAGAATGTGTTTCCTTCCCGGTTTTTAGAAATGTTGTTCCTTTGGGGGCCAATTATTTTTTTTTATTGTGGGTGTGTGCAAATGTGTGTGTTTTAAAGATGCTATTCGACCAACTTCTTTTGGCAGTTAGTTTGCAATTTCCAGGCACAAAAGCTATAGAAAATGCTGCCACTAAAGTTTTCTCTTTCTGACTCTTTTTTTATTTTTACTGTGTGCAGTTATCATTTTTGTATTTTGCTAATTTATTGTGAGATTTTTTAAAAAATAAAGCTTTTCTTTGGTTAAATTTGAGATGGCATGGAATGCTCTCTTGGTTTCTTATTGAAAGTACTAAAATATTCCCTGAAAAAGAAGTGTATTTCATACAAATTATACTTTGTATATCTTTTGAGCCCACCCCCTTCCCCTTTCAGTGCTACATTTGATTCATCCACTTTTCTTTGCCAATACAAAACTTAGCAAATGGTATGAATCTCCACGTATACAAGAGACTCTCCCAGGCTAATTTGTTCTAATTATTAACATACATATGCAAAAAGAAAACATGGAGGGAGGAGTTCTATGGAGATGCCATCCTATCAATAGCACTGATTTTCTTGTTGATTACCTTACAAAATTAATGACAGAATGTTAATCCATTTTTCTCATGAAAATTCACACTGCAACTTTGGGCCAGGCACTCTCTCCAGACTCCAACCTATATCACTGGGTTGTTGGGGGGAGGTGCAAATGGAGGAAGATGGGGTGGGATTCAGCCAGATCGGACCGATTTGGGCAAACCAGATGTTAATTTTAATCTGGTTCACCAAACCAGTAGTTAAAATGACCAGCTGACCCTGCCAACCCCGCCTCATCCCACCCCCATCCCCCCAGGAGTCTCCATGTGGCCTGTTCATCATGTCAGGTAAGTGCAGGGCCCGCGTGGAGGCTCTGGGAGGGCGAAAAATGGGCCTACCAGAAGTACCGGAAGTCCGGCAACAGTCCCGTTTCCGGCTTCCAGAGTGTCTCCAGAGCCCGGGGGACACCATTTTTGCCCTCCCAAAGGTTCAAAGAATGCCTCCGGAGCCTGGGGAGAATGAAAATGCTCCCCCTGCTGCTGTGATGCAGGCAGCCGACTAGGCCACACTGCCATGGTTACGTCCACCCAGCAACCGGTTTCTAAAATTTTTCAATCTTACCCCTGGTGTTATGTATGTCACCTTGAATTCCTGAAGAACAGGTGAGATATGAATCTAACAAGTAGATCAATATAGGTGCATAATGAGCAGTATAGTCAACTTTAGATTCTTATTTTGAAACCTCTACATTCTGAGGCTATTTGAAAAACATGAGGTCATTTTGTTTTCAGTGCAATCCTCTGAGCCCATATTTCTCTTAAATAATACTGTATAAGCGAGCCATGGAAATACTATGAATAGCAATTCATTTTTTAAAATGTAATGTCGCAGCAGTGTTATATACATATGCTGTTATTTCCTTTATTTCCTTCCCTGAGATGCTTTAGCCTAATTACAGCATAATTTTTAGCCATTAAATCATACGAAAAAAAGGCAGGACATTGGGTATTCTTACTCAACAAAATCAATCAAAAAAGGCAAGCTAGACACTGAAAAGTAATGTTGCAAAATGTACTTTTAACATTAATTCAGAAACATGTGTCAACTATTAGTAGTCTAGGATACAATTCCCCTTGTCTGCAGTGTATACTGGTAGAAAAACAACAAAAATAGCACATACTTGTGAAATTGACAAAAGAAGTCAGCACATCCACAGAGACAAATGTTCTGTGCAGGTCACCCAACAGAGGTGTTTTTCATTTACAGCACTGAGCTCATCTTGCCTGAATAACTCATTGCTAAAGGAAAATGCTCATATATTAACATGACCAATTTAAAACAGCACAATGAACAGTATCCAGCCATGACACCCATGTTTATTCTCTCTGTCAGGAAGCCCCATGTAGCATTTAAGGGACTGTCTGTCCTCAGCCACCCATCAGCCACCCATCAATCACACCAGGTGCAGCAGGAGAGGCATGTTACAGATCCTGTCTGCTAAATCTATCCATCTAACAGGACCCAGAGATTAGCCTTTTTTGCTGTGGAATCCATTCTTTGGAACATGATTCCCCCTGAGGTGAGATTACTTTATTGTCCTTCCAGAAATCTCTTAACATGTGTGGCAGATTTTCCCCCCAACAAGTTTGGGGATCTCATGATAATAAAGAGCCCATGACATGGTTATATTATATGTGATATTTTGGTTTGTGATCTTATTTATATTTTATGTTAATTGTTTTAACAGTTAAGATGGTTTTGTTGGTTTTATTGTAGATTACCCAGAGTCACATTAGTAAAATAGGAAATTATATAAATTTTGTTTACTGTGATGACAGGAGAGAAGGAGGGAGGGAGGGAGGGAGGGAGAATAAATCTTTCAAATGGAATAAGTAAATGAGATAAACCTTCCAGTTTGACTACATTCATGATATGATTCTGAGGAGAGACGCTGCATTCACGTAGAAGACAAGTATGAATCAATCAGCCTTGTTTTAAAATCAGATTTATTGGAACACACATACACCCATTCCTGACCTATTTGCAGGGTTTGGAATCCATGCAGTACCAATATAACAAAAGAAAGAGATTATTCATATAAAGGGATCACTTACTTTGTAAATTAAAAAAATATTTAATACTGTATTAGGCAAGTTGTACACCAAAAAAGACATTGCAACTGTACAGTCTCTTGGATATTGCACTTTCAAACAGCACTGTATGAATATATGGCATTCCAGCCACCAAGAAATACCACATCAGTAATAGGGGGGCACACAAGGCAAAAGGCATCATGAAGAGACAAACAGATCCTACCCTAGGAGAGAGAAATAGTAACAGCTAAAATTTTGTGGGGATCACAGGCTACCTGTAGATGCAGAGAGAAGGAAAGGGGATTTTTCTGTCTGTCTATGTGGAAAAGATAGATTATTCCTGGTAGATCCAACAGAGATGTCCAAAAACATCTTCTGCTTTCCCATCATCGGGTTTAATTTTCTTCCATACATGAACATGGGATCTAAGAAAAGCCCATACAAAACTTGCTTGGTAACCAACCTCTCCCTTCTCTCCATCAAGCACCAGTCCATTTTGTTTCTAGCCTGGGTATTTCTTAACTGAGGACCTATGTTGTCCGTGGTCTTGTGGTGCGATGAGAAGCTCCAGCAGAAGCCCAATGCACCTGAGGAAGAGTTCAGAGCTGGGTTTTCCCATCTTCATTTGCCTTGTTTCTTGGTGATTGTCTTATTAGGTCCAAACTGTACAGTAGGAACAAGCAGCTTCTGCTGCTCTCAGGCATAATGGCAGAGTGTAGCACAGGCAGACAATGGTGCAGGAACTGCTGCAGACCAGCATTAAGGTGCACCCACTTCTTACCAAACCTATGTCAAATCATGGTGTCATACATAGTGCAGACTTAGAGACAGAGAAGCCTGTTCTCTTTCTCAATGAGGGTATCTTTAAAGCCAAGGGGAAAGATTTGATTGGGATTTAATGATACCAAACAGGAGATCAAAGGGTTGTATACAAGCAGGAAGAAGAAAGTTCTGCTGGCCATGAGGCCTAAAAGGATTGACCAGTAGCTTCTGTTCTTTGGAGCTAAAGGAGCAGGCATAATCTCCTACTCCCGGAAAGCAGCCAGCATATAACCATAAAGATAGTGGGAATGTGCTGCAAAAGATAGAAAAAATGAGATAATTAAACTTCAATAAGAACGGGAAATGTACTGTGAGAAGTTTGTTTTGCATTTGTTTTCATTCTGAACTGGCAATCTAATTTTGCTTTACAACAGCAATTAAGGTTGTCCTGAAATATGTACTGTTTGTTGACAAAATCATTTCACCTTCTGTGTCTACGCACTTTCCAGTAGAATAAGGATCACAGTTTTTAAAACTGCATGCTTTCAGGTTTTGTCCTAATAGATTTCAAGGGCACCTGCCTGGAAAGAGCTCCCCTATTGTATTTTAAATGAATATTGAGAAAAACTGATTTAGCTTTATGTTCTCACACGGCACCTCCAGTAACTATTCAGTAGGGCCATGTCTAAAGGATGACAGGCTAGGCATCCACAAAGGACTGAATTCAAGTGAATGACCCACATTACTGACAACATATGGGAGAATCTCCTGGTTGATGTCTTTTTTCCTCTGCCAGGTTACATGATTCCATTAAGGTTACTTCACCTAAATTTGTCAAAACAGTGGAGCTGGCATATTACATCACTAGGCCTCTACTGAAGAGGCAGAATATATACTCTACTGATAAACATAGAACTTGCAGAACAAATGGCAGACACTAGCAAAAAAATGGGTGATGCATCTAGAATCCCAATAAACAAGGACAAGTCTGTTTTTGTCTCTGTTATCAATATCAATGTTGATGTTGCCTTGGGGAGGAAGGGATACAGTTTGCTATCTTTATCCAACAGCTGTCATCTTCACTTCCACAGAGACCTTCCCTGCCTCTGTTCATCACATTCCTAATGCTCCCTCCTCTTTGTTATTATAACCCACTAAGATTTTGTGGACATTTCAGTCACTTGCATCTCTTATAGCATGTAACCAAGCTGATCAGTACCCTGCTGTGTGGAGAAAACATCCCCAATAATCTGGAATAGAAGGTGGTGCCTAAAAGCTCTACTGTGATAATTGATATGCCATAAAATAGATCTTCAGTGCAAATGTTGTAATTATTAAAATGGTTTTGAATTGTTTCCTTTTAATAAATGTTTTGAAAAGATTGCATTTCACTCTAGGATACTGTCATGGTTAATGACATTGTTATAGCCATTTGATGGGTATTCTTTCCTGTATAATTTGAGTTAAAGTATAATATTCTGTCATATACTATTAGCATTTTTTCTTTATTTTATTTCTTTATTTATTTTTATTTATTTATTTCTTTATTTTTCAAGAAACTTAGGAGAGCAACTCAGGAGACGTCCAGAAAGCTTCACAGTTGAACAGGAATCCGTATCAAAACTAATAAAATCTCATTTTAAACCATACTTTCTACTGTTTGGTGTCCAATATTATTTTATCCATTTAAGGGATGAAGCTGGAACTAAAAAGGTCAATTATTTTCATCATTTCTTTGCTGGCTCATGTCACATAACAAGATTTCTTAGTGAGAGATGAAGTGCTTTCTTTTTTTCTTAATATTGTTTCTTGACAATTAAATGTAGGGAAAACTGGGTTTTGTGCCCTGCTTAAATATGAAGGCATGGACTAAACCAGTGGTGGGGTTCAAAATTTTTTATTACTGGTTCTGTGGGCATCCCTTGGTGGTTGTGGCGTTGCTTGGTGGGCGTGGCTGGGTGGGCACGACATGGGAAGGATACTGTAAAATCTCCATTCCCACTCCACTCCAGGGGAAGGTTACTGCAAAATCCCCATTCCTCCCAATCAGCTGGGACTTGGGAGGTAGAGAATAGATGGGAGTGGGGCCAGTCAGAAGTGGTATTTACCGGTTCTCCGAACTATTCAAAATTTCCGCTACCATACCCCCAGAACTGGTCAGAACCTTCTGTATACCACCTCTGGACTAAACAGTTTATTAACAGATAAAGTCGATTAAGCCACACCCAGTAAAGGTAAAAAAAAAAATCTGAGTTTAGCAACATGAAGGTAAGAACTGAATTTGGTAGAGATAGTCCTCGTCTTACAACCACAATTGAGCCCCAAATTTTTGTTACTAAGAAGGACAGTTGTTAAGTGGATTTTGTTCCAATTACAACTTTTCTTGCCACAGTTAAATGAATCATTGCAATTGTTAAGTTAGGGGTAATTAAGTCAATCTGGCTTCCCCATTGACTTTGTTTGTCAGAAGGTTGCAAAGACCTGGGACACTGCAATTATCATCAATATGAATCAATTTCCAAGCATTTGAATTTTGATCATGTGATCAGGAGATGCTGTAACAGCAATAAGTGTGAAAAACAGTCCCAAGTCATTTTTTTTCAGTGCCGTTGTAACTTTGAACGGTTGCTAAATGAACGGTTGCAGCCGAGGACTACCTGTACTTCAAGTAACTTCTGGTTTCATCCATTATTTTCTGGATCCTATATAGAATATGAAGACTGTGCTTGCTCTTTCCTAGTTTCTAAACTTACCTGGAGCCTTGGCCAATTTCCCACTGGAAATTGCATTTCAGCAGGAATATGTCCGGACTGTGGATGTTTCCAGCCTTTGAGACCCAGGTGCACCAACTGCAAACCATTTAGCACAGCACACGAAAGCATGCAATTAGTGGGGTCAATAAGCTCTCATGCAAAGCTCATTATTAAATTTTGGTTGCCTGTTGATGACTGCCTATTTTAGCTTATTATGGATTTAGGAATTTAGGTGAATTTCTTCGCAGATATATTTTAATAAATCATTATCCAATGAGCTTAAAAGCCATGACACACATCATCCTGGCCTCACCAACAAATAGTTTAGGATATGGTAACAGAAATTTTAAAACAGTGAAGGAATGCTATTAATAAACTTGAAAAATAGCAAAATGAATTTCATAGTTTATGATCATGGAAAAGGGCATCCATGGAAATTGTTCATTCTAAATTATTTTAGAATTCAAATATTTTATACTATATTTTAATTATATTTATATTTTATTTATATTTTATTTGTTTGCATCCTGCCTTATTTTTGCAAACAACCCAATGTGGCGAACATATTAGCAACTAATCAGTAATATTTTATTTTGTATTACAAACTTCTCATAAAATATGTTGCTCTTTCCTTAACCCCAACTAAGGTAACTAAGGAAATGCTCTGCATGGAATTCAGATAATATTTTTCAGCAAACATTAATTATTCTTCTATTTTTTTGTCTACGTCAAACCTCTGCTATATGTTTTGGAGGTAAAAATTCAATGCAAAATATTCATTTAGTAGTTAGGCTGATGCTTAAAAGAATAGAACACTGGGCTGCATATCGACAGAGAATATACCATATACACCATGCACGACCCAGAGAACCATCTAACTTTTTAGAATGGTGTAATTCATGTCTCATGAATTATAGTAGTTTTATCATACCTTCTGGTGGCATTTTCTTCGGTGGTGCTGAAGGAGGTGGCAGAGGCACCAAAGAGGTCACTCGAAAACCTGCAGGAAGGGTTTCTGCTGATCCACTAACCATGGTGATACTATGAAAGTCTCGAGGGCGGAAACGTTTTCGCCAAGAAGGAGTTCGCCGAAATGTCTTGTCTTCACCCTATAAGGAAAAGGATACTTACATCATATATTGCACAGAGTAACCACAGGAATCTATACGATTTCCAGAAGGAGATCAAAGATTAGGACAGCCTGTAAAAACTGGAACTGGGTTAATTATTCATGGGTTTCAAGTAGAACTGGGTTTCTCAGGAAACATCTTTTTTATTTCTTTTTGAGAAAACCTTTGAACTTTTTCTCTCATCATATTAGAAAAAGGAAACAGAAATATCTTCAAATATTATTCACAGTATACAAGTATGTATTGGTGGATTAAAGACTATGGTCACATCTAGCAACACTCTGCTTTGGAATCATGATGTTGGATGAAAAATTGAAACAGGCTGACCCACAGTTTGTCACTACTATCTCTTACAGTGGCAACACAGGCAATCCTTAAATTATGCCTGCAGTTGGGATAACACTTGTCATTGCTAAATGATGGGATTGTTACATCATTTAGTGCATGTGAGCAAAGGGAGGAAGGAGGAAGAAGGGAGGGACGCAAACAAAGAAAGTCCAGGTGTAGGGAAAGAGACTTACTCAAGCAACTTGTACTCTTCCCTGCTGGTGTACCACTGGCCATTGTGGGAAGCCAGCAGGGGAGGTCACAAATGGCTATTATGTAATGTGAGACACTACAACTGGTCACTAGATGCCCAAATTTTGTTCATATGTCCATGGGGGCACAGCAATGGCTGGAACTTTGAGAACCAGCCGTAAGTCCCTTTGTTCAGTGCCATCATTAACTTTGAATGCTAACTGAACAAATAGTAGTAAATTTGTGGACTACCTGTAATGGAAATAGAAAATGACAAAGAGGTATTCTACTTGCAGCTGAAGATAGCAGTATTTCCAAAGATTTTCAGATCTTTGCCCAAAGGAATTGAGGAACATATATCATTCTTACTACTTTTTAGGAGTGGATGCTATCATACAGAAAATGTAATTTTGTATACAATGTTACAATGTTGGCTGGGGAAATCGAGGAACTGAAGTCAGCTTACCACAGTTTAAAGTTGCCAAGATTGAGAAACACTGTCTTAGATTAGCTCTGTTCAGCTGAAAGTGTTTAAGTTAACCTAAATTAGATGATCTACACAGGGTTGTTATACGTATATACATTTCTTTAAAAACAAGATTGCTGGAATTATTTTTGACAAGCGACTGTCCCTTGCAGATCTAAAAGAAGAGAAAATATGTTCTGCTAATCCTAAGGCTTTCTCTCTCAAGAAATAAGATGGCTTCCATCTCAATTCTTGCCCTACCACCAAATTTGATAATACCTCTCTCACCCCATGCATGTTTGGAATGTGGAAATGCCCACTTCTACTTTTCCTCCACATCATTGAACATCACAATGAACCTCCCAGAATATAACTACAATACCAGTTCTATTTCCAGATCTCCAGTTGCTTCCTAACTGATAGTATAAGCACAATATTTCTTAAATTCCCATCCTCTTTTAGTAAGCACTTTATACTCACATCATCAAGTCGTCTGTCAGTACCCAAGGCAAGAAGATTGTTAAATTCTCTCTCCATCACCTGTCGTGCCTGTAAACAATATCAAATAATGCAACAGAAGCAATCTAGGCAAATAAAACTACTAATGTAAATTGTTTATTATCAGAACCAAAGAAGAAGAAGAAGATAAATTCATATTTATACTAGTAGATCTCTTCATACTTTTTGGCAGACCAGCAAGATTCCCCTAGTAACACAGGGATAGGTTTCTATATATTTGCATAACTCTAATATACGGCACAGCAGTTATGGGAGACGACCAGCTCCAACTAGTGTATTTTTACTGCATTTGATTTCACTCTTCCATTTTTAGCTTAATTCCTCCTGTTGGTAGAACTTAGTGCAAATCTATCAGATCTCACAAACTAGAAGCTTATCACTCCTGGTAGGCAAATCAATTGCCTCCATCTAGTTCAGCCTTCTGTCTGTGAAAATAACAATACAAAATGCCTTTGTGAGTGTTTAAAAAAAGATACATTTATCCATATCCTAAAATTCTGAAAATCGGAACTCTGGTTGGTTCAGTTCTCATAACAGTATAGAAATACAGAAAAAGGATTTCATAGACAGATTTGAAATGAACAGTAAGATAAACTTTCAGTCTCATAGACACCGGTTACCCTTAAGAGGAAGAAATGTGTAATAACCTATAGCACAACAAAGTAATTTTTATTGTATCATTTCTGTTTTAATTTAATAGTGTTAGATTAAAAATCCAAGGATGATGTTCTTCATAAAGGATAGAAGGTTTATTAATTATATGAGAAATAACCATCAACTCTGTAAGAAATGGTGTAAACATTTCTTCCTACCTGAGTATTCTGAGTGGGAATTTGTAAAATAAGTGCCAGGCTATTATAATCAAAATTTTCATCCAGAGCAATAAGTGCACCATGGACTCCACTTTCAATGATGTTGTTGGCATATTCTCTAAGCCCAATGGATTGAATCCAGTGTATTACTTGATCATTTGTCCAAACCAACACATCTAGAAGACATTGAAATTATATATATAAATGAAATTACCCAGAAGAATGCTCACTTTTTCTGAGCTGTTCATGACATAAAAAGAACAAAATACTTGTGTAGTGTCTAAAAATAGTCCATTTTGTATATTCAAGTCATGATAGTCTTCTACTATCATTTCTGGGGAAATAAGTCCCACTGTAAAATGTCAAACAAGTATGTGCTAATTTATTTATACACCCAAAATCTATATTTACACCTTTAGCTTGAACACAGTCCAGAAAGAAGATGTCGCAGGCAGAACAGAAGTGGCTGACATATGGCTGAGATTAACTACACAGTGAATATAAATGAACTCGTTGAAAACAAATAGAGTAAAATTCAATACATGAACAGTTCAAAATGACATAAACAGCAGCTATAAAATCAGCGACACTATGAGAAACAGAAAGCGAAATAAAGAATATTTACAATGGGCCATAATATCTAAGGAATTTTTTTTTAAAAAAAACTTTGCTTAGATGATAATAACTTTGCAAAGATAATATTGAAGTTACTACTAGACAAGCCTCTCTGGTGAGGCATTCCATATGCAGAACAGCATGATTGAATTAATCCTTGCCAGGATGATCATCTGGCACCATAAAAAAGCTTTGGAGGACACCATCTAATGAAGGATGAAGAGTTGGAGTGTGTTCTTTTGTACCCATTCCCAGAACAAAGCCCGGCCCGGCACAGTAGCGAAGCGCAAAAGAGCCTCATCTTGCTGTCCCAAGAAACCACAGCCACTAAAACCCAGTCCCAGCCACACTGCACCCTTGGCAGTTACTTATACTCCAAGACTACAACCTCCCATCAGCCAGAATCCTCTACAGGGATACATGAGCATGATGTATAAAACAACAGGAACATATTGAAATATAAATATATAAAAAATATTAAAGTGATAAATCTGAGACAGATTTCGTGCACCACAAATCCTGCTGAAAAGTCAATAATTAGAAAGCCTCTGGAATATTTCTACTCTCTGCAACTTGGAAAATTGATTCATTGACTAAAAAATGGTCTATATTTCATAAAGAGATTTGACTTATTTTAAAAATAGAAAGAAAAAGCAAATTTAAAAAATATAATTCAAAACCTGAACTAAAGTCATGTCCAAAGAACCAGGAACCTTAATTGGAGTTCTGAATAGTTCTTTTATTGCTGCTCACCTACAAAAAGTATATTACCAAACTAAAGCAATTAACTGAAATAATAAAATAGATAAACCTCCAGAAATTTGCCTCCAGAAGTTGTGGCTGCTCCAACACTGGATGTTTTTAAGAAAAGATTGAACAACCATTTTGTCTGAAATACTATAGGGTTAGAAAGACCTCCAACATCCCATCCAACTCAGTTATTCTGTTATACTCTGAGAATTGCTAGGGAGGGTCCGGCTGTCTTTCTGCCTCCAGACATTTCAAATTCTACTGTCACTTTGCCTTCTGGGAAACAGCTCCTCCTTCTTGTGACTCCATTACAACTATATTTTTGCAGCTTGCTTTGAATTCATTTCTAAATTGCTACTTGCCTTTGATTTCATGCTGGCTTTCTTCCCGCCTCTTCTCCAGTTCCTTTCTATCATAGTTCAGTCTTTTGAGGCACATAATCCCGTACTGGAGACTTGTTCTGCAACAATGCAATACTTAGAACAAGGCGTATCAATATTCCAACCACTTTTACTTTCAAGAGGTGTGCATGTGAATATGTATTTTTTGCCAATGGCATAAATACATAGCTACTTTGGACACTATTTCAAAAATACTGAACTGTCTACACTATTCCAGTTTTCTGATTTTTGGCTTTAATGCACTATAACCTGAGAGTTTAATATTTATGGGATACGCTACTACTCAGCCTAAAAAACTCTTACCATGCCTGTCATTATTGCTCTTCATTCAAAGGAAGGATTGATAAAAGCCAGAGTATACAAGTTGAACTTCTAGGACCACATGCAACTCTCAAAAGCATTGGATGCAGTTTCCAGAGCCTCTCCACAAGCTGTCACTAAAGTATAGCTTTTTTATTGTAACAGAAGCAGAAAGTTATTAAATACATGGGGAATAACTGTATCAAACTTATTATTTATCCAAAGTTATTATTTAAATTTCAACTTTAAATCAAATTTAGGATATGGTTTCAGAGATGTTTAACATTTGTTTTCAAATATCTAATTATGTTAATTTTAATAGTAGTAGTATAGCCTTTATTGTCATTGTACATCATGTATTGGTTAATATGATCAATTTTAACTAGTAAACATATAACTGCAGAGAAATATATTAATTGTGTTTAAATAATTTAAATGTAAACATACAGTCACTTAGTGTTTCATATTTAAAGGCAAAAAAGTGCTTGGAGCACATAGCATACTCATGAAGCACTTTTACGCAACTACTTGAAGCAGCTTCGTTTTTTCCCCCCATCCAAAAAGATGTGATTGATTTAAAGAGTTTCAGACAACTGCTGTATTTGTATCCTGGCACATTCCCAAACTCTTTCTTGCCTTTGAATCCAAAGCACTGCACAGCCCTGTTGAATAAAATGAAATCAGATTTGGGGTCTGTCTAGGCTTCACCTCTTTTTGGAATATTGTCTTATCCTCCAAAGCGAAATATGGACCTCAACCTGAAAAAACACACTTTGACTATAGGAATTTAAGGTGGTTGCAAGAGTGCTTCAGATATTGTCCCAAGAAAACTTGCTCACCGATGGAAACTGTCTACCATCTTCAAGTGTACTCGAAGGTCTTTCTTAGTCAGATGATCCAACATTCGTGCATCCACAAGACATTCCATGAAGTAACTGCGATACTGTGGTAGACCTAGACTAGGAAGCCATTCATTCCCTATCCATTCATGGTTCATGTCCCCATAAGCCAGAGTCTGTGGAAATTTTAAAAATAAAAAGTAAATAACATTCACAAGACATATACTGTAATTGGGTTTTTTTTCCTGTTGGTCAACAGTGTCCAACTCTCAAAGACTGACTAGAAAAGTTCCTACAGTTTTCTTGGCCAGGTTTTTCAGAAGTGGTTTGCCATTTTCTCCTTCCTGGGACTGTGAGAAAAAGACTGCTGCAATGTCATCCAGCTGGCTTTGTGTGTAAGGTGGGACTAAAACTGACAGTCTCTCAGTTTCTAGCCTGTTGCCTTAATCACCACACCAAACTAGCTTTCACATATAAATATGCCTATTAGCAATACTGAAATAATCCTGAGTGGGAGGCCTACAGATTGGAGTTAGAACGTTTTAGTAGAGAAAAACTACCAGCGATAATTGAAATCTTCTATCTTAGATCTAAAATTCCTAATGGAATATACTAGTGAGTTGTGCCACAGAAATAAGTGATATATATATATATATGCTGCAAGATCATTTTCAGTAGATCTGAAATAATTCTATTACCTCAACAATTTTTGTTGAGAAACAATTTTCAATCAAAAATTGTAACTTCTAAATAATATAGCTTGAAGTACATTTTTCAATATATGACAGTATGACATACATTTGACAGTTGTAACAAAATCTCAAATCGATTGCCTGAGTATTATTAACCATGCACATTATATGTCATAATGTAAGTATGCCATACTTCAGAAACCTTAAAACACAAATAAAGCATTTATATTCTGTTTTCAATTCCTTAGGAATAAATACACTGCATAGCTTTTTTAAATAGTGCAACTTATCTGAAGGATATTTTTATGTGAATGTTAATTTTATTTGAGTCTGAAGACACAGTGAAATAGGATTTGTTACAATTAATAAATAAAGTAAGCAACAGAGTTGCTGGAAAATTTGGCTCAGAAGATTTTATCTGTCAAAGGAAGATCTGTCCTTTTAGCTAACAAAAATTTTCAGTGGTAAAGAAGGAAAATCTGAAAATAAAAGAGAACTATTCCCTATTTATTCCTGACAGGATTCTTTACTTTCAGCTTGTCAAACAAGGGATATCTGATTTTTTAAATGAAAGTTAAAGAACATACTAGAGATATATTAATGGTTTGTATGGGGAAACAGGAAGAATAAAGGATCTGGTTAAGTATAAGTAATGCTAAAATTAAATGAAAAGCACCAATAAAATCAATGTAGCAGATTTTATAAGTTGATATCCTTGACAAGTAATTAGTTATTATTAAATGAAATATGACTAGCTTCCCATTTGGATAAAATAGTAAGGTACTACAATAGCAACCAAAAGGAAGTATAGGAAGATTTTCAAATATTCTGCATTTGTTTCCATTATTCTCCAAGAGGATCTTAAATGAATCTAGAGAAACTGCTTAAAAAGACAATTAGATATAATCAGATGGTACACATCTCCATTTCACTGGAAATTACTGAGTTTTGTATTTCCAGTTCGGGGGGAGGGACGACCCACAAAGTAATGCAGGAGTCTCACCTGTGCCCAACTGCCTTCCTCAGTATCCTAAACGTGACAGTGCAGCATGTCAATAAAATAAGTAAAGTCAGATACCACATGAAACCGCATTTTTGTCCCCTTCCCCAATAAAGCAGAGGCATTGTCTATCATCAACATGATAAAAAAACTGTCACATAAACACAGTTACAAGTAAGAAGCTACTATTATTCACCATTTTTAATTTAAAGGATCTCATTGTGGTTGGCATTTTGCTCTCTCAAGAATGTGCTGAAGTTTTGAAAACAAACAACAAACAAAACTCTCGGTTAATTATTCTTGTTACTAAGGAGCTATCGAAGTGAAGTGCCAAACTGGTAATCTTACAATTGGCTTCGCCAATATTGTGATTTGGATGTTTGTTGTCACTAAGCACAACTAATGTATTTCTTTGCTTATCTATAAAGAAACATTTATTCTGCATTTTCTGTCATAATAAACAACTTCATTTGTTTCCAGAGCTGCAAATGGATTTAAACAAAATGCCACCGCAGGCATCAAAAAGCATGCGTATTTAAAGATATCCACACAAATAGTTAAATAGACAAAAAGATCAAATAGGTGAGCATATTTCGCTTGTTCCTATCTAAACATGAAAGTTTTTATTTTTGTATATAACATATTATTTTTTTTATATAATGCATTCATTTCCACCAGAATAAGAACAAGTGATCTATCCACTGATTCGCTTTGGTGATAACATACAAATATTAATGCAGTAAGTAAACTAGCTGTACAGCCAGACTGTTGTGGCCCCTCCAGCTGCCAGTGGAGCTGGTGGCAGACTCTGATGAGGAGGTTGCGGAGGAACTTGGGCCAGTTCTAGAGTCTGGGGAAGACTCTGATGGATGCTCTGCATTGAAAGCAGAGATAGAGCCAGGGCCACCTGACATTTCCCAGCCACCGGAGAGGCAGCTGCCTATGGAAACTGAGATAAGTGGGGAGGAAGAATAGCTGGGGCCTGTTCCAGATGCGCATATGTCAGGAAAGGAGAACAACTAAGCACAAGGAGTTGACTCAGGAAGAAAGGCACACGTGGATGCTGAATGGCCCCTCCCTAGCTGGAGAATAAATAGAAGGAAAGGGGAGTGGTGGTTGTGGGAGACAGACATTTGCATTTTGGAAGATTTGGCTCATCATGTTTCATGCCTCAGAAAATGCTTGCCAGAACTTTATTTACAGCTTTATTTACGGCTGGAAGCTCCCGGCCTGGCAATTATCTCAAAGAACCGATAAGGTCTGTTACTGCAGTTAACTCTTTGAAGGATTATTGACTGGACTTTTCAGTGTGTGAATGCCATTAATTCACAGGAGATAAATAAAGAGGGTTTTGTCAGGACAAGGAATCTATTTCTTGTTTCTGCTAAGGCTGAGTCAGAACACAGCCTAGTGCCAGAACATATCACAAAAGACCCTCTTACTAAAACAAATCAGTTACTATGCACTTTCATTCAGGTTGGCTTTCTGAACATGAAGTAGATCATTTGTATCAGATAGGAAAAGGCACATTTGGAGTTTTGGCAACTTAGGCCCTATCTTTCCAACTATTCTCAGAATTCCCAACATGGCTTGAAACAACTGATATTAGTCCCTTACGTTATCTCAATTATTCTTCTTATCTAAGCCAAAGAATTCAATTGCTTGGTGAAAATCAAGCTTTTTTTTTAATCAGAAGCAAAATTATTTTCCTGTCGCTTACAATGAGGACAAGATGGCAGAATTCTCTTACACACACAAAAATTACCATTTTGGTTGAAGGAGCTATGGTTTCCATTTCTTCATGAGTAACCCAGACATTTCCAGATGACTAGGGTGAAAATATGACACATGAATCAGAAAACAAGGAATATTCAATAAAACATTTCAACTGAAAACCACTATTGTAGCCATAGCTTAGGCCATAGAATCAACAGTTGTGACAATGTCAAAAACAGTTAAAAGCTCCCTTGAGTTGAACTTAACTCCTGAAAACAACTTATTTTCTTTTACAAGATCTTGAAGTAGCTAGCGTTATTGCACAATATCACAGCCTATACCCTTAGAATTCCCTGAAGGTCTTCTATCCAAATACCAAAGGTATCTGCAATCTTGACTTCTTTCCTAGCACTCTGCTGACACTCCTATCAAATGCTAATTATGGTTTTGTAATAGATATTTTCTCTCAGCTGGTAAACATGGACTGTTATAGTATCAAGCTGTTGTAGAGTGAAGGAAGTACCTTTCAAAAATTCCACATTAAAAGATCTACAACTATAGTCTGTTTCTTCCATTTTCAGCATATTACCTGCTCTTCCTGTTGGGTGGGTACAGGAAAGAATCTCAATACATAATGTTCCATATATTTCTGCCTAAAGTATTAATATTTCTCACACAGCAAGCAGGGAACACAAAGCAAGTACATCATTACATTACAGGAAGAAATAGGCATTGTTCATCAAAACCCAACCCATCTTGCAATAGCTGGCATAGCTGCTAATAATGCACATTTAAGCCAGAAAGTCAACTTACAAATGGGAATAATAATAGTAACTCAGCGCTTCATATAAAGCTGCTGTGAAATTATTTCTGGTAAGGAAAAAGGCACAATATCCTTTACGGATTTTACAAACATATATTCCAATGGGACAGAATGGATAATATACAATTGACTTTCTCTGAGGAATATGGGGATTTCCATTTTCATCCAAATCCTAGAAAGGACCTGCAGTCTCAAGTCTGACTAAAAGCCTATGTGTTTGTTTTACATCTAGTGTTAAATATGGAAAGAAATCCCAAATTATAGATCCCAAGAAGCCAAGATAGAGTGCTTACTGTTCTGGAGGTGGGTGGAGCAGAAGGGCTTGTGAGAGACACCATTTCCTGGATTGCCAAGCGCAGTTTTAACCTGTGAAGGGCATTACTAATTCCAATTTCCCTCTGGATCTCTGTATCTGACAAGGCAGACATAATTGCACCGCTTTTCACATTAGCTCTGCAAGCTGCAACATACCAGGCAGGCATGCCCACCCAAAGCTACAACATAAAAGGCCAGAGATGAGTCTGCATTTTGAACTGCACAAATTTCATATACTAAGAATTTACAAAGAACAAAAGCATTGAAATATGAGATTTTGACTGACTATTAAATTCTTCTTATTCTTATGACATACATTCTCATGACAATGCTGTATATTTCTTCTATCATCCCCACATTTCATGGTATAAGATACATTATGCTGAATTATTAACATTTGGGAAGGGTAGTCAAAACAACAATACTCAAAAAATATCTACCATATGTTCTATATTTACATAATCTTTCAACATTTTTACTTACATTTGATAGGACCCAAAGAGAAAGTTATTTCTCTTATTAATACAGTTTAAATCAAAGTTTGTCACATTATAAATATATGTATATATTTCAAACTTGAGAAAGGTTGTCAGTTTACTCTTAGAGCAGTGAATAGCCAAAGTCTTCCATATCTTGCCTGCTCACTTTTACTGCTATTACGCACACAGTCACATGCCTCTGCTTAAAAAATGATCCTAGGAAATTAAAAATCAGACTTTGCAACACAGCACAGTTAAAAAGATCAGGCATGTGATTATATTGCAAAGTCAATTCAAAATGATGATAAAACTCCAGAGCCTCACACTATGAATGTGTAAAATGGAAATTCTATTTGCAGATACTTCCCCCAAATGTCTTCATTTGCCTTAAATCTAGATATGCAACACCAGTTTCCAAATATATCAGTCCATTATGAACACAGGTTACCTGGCCATTAACTAAACTGAGTAGGTAAAAGAAGCTTACCTCCAACCAGGAGACCACAGTTGGTCCATCCCACTGAGCAAAGGGAATACCCCTTCTTCTAGCATCTTCCAAAAGTTCATGTCTGGAAAGGGAAGCAGTAATACAACAATTCTTACTAGCTGTGCATTCCTCCAGAAAACAAACAAAACCCCAACACTGAAATTATATCTAAACAGTTGATAACAAGTTTAGCAAGTTGTTCCACAGAATGTGGCCACAGGAAAGCATGCAATATGCAGTCAATATCATTTGGTATTATTTTATCCTGATCATTGAGTTCACTGAGCAAAACTGGAAAGCTAGCAACAGCTTTCCAGTATGAATACCGACAGACATTTTGGTAACATGCTTCCTTCGTACATCTCAGCTGTTCAATACCACATGTGCTCTGGCATTAGACACAAGAATGAGCAGCTGGCATCATTAAAGAAAATTGATTCTATTCCTTGGCAAAGGAGAGTTAACAAACCTATTGTCTAAGTTTTAGTTGGAAGGTAGCAGCTATAGAGTTACATATGAATGTGTAAGGGTGGTCTTTAGTATCAGGACCAGAGTCAACTTTCTATGTAAAGAATTATCATATTCTCATAGGAAGTGAGTGGGTGCCAGATGTGAGACATGGACCATTGGTTATAAAAGCTGGGGAAATGTTTTTTTAGTTTAGTTTTTTTCTAATTAAACCAAGTTTTGTTTTAACTGAATAAGCTCTTAGGAAATTTCTGAAAGAGATATGTCTTGATCATTTGCCCAGATAGTGACAGGCAAGTCTATTCTGATAAACTGTGATAATCCTTGTATAACAGTTTCACAATGTAGAGAAGGAATCCTTTGAAAGATGAGAATCATGAAGTTTCAGATCTTCCTCTTTCTTCTTAAGCTGCCATCCACAAATATCTCCATCTTTCTGTTTATTTAAATTGTTTCTTTAAGAAACTTGAAAATGTTATAAAGTATTTCTTTCAGGAGAAGGAAACAGAATAGTTCTCACAAAGTAGTTAATTAAACTTTTCTTACAATTTATTTCAGGAAAGAAATTAGTTTATTCTAGAATGATAATTCAATCCAATCAATGTGAAAGCTTGTGCTAAAATATTTCCCAAATATTCTAGTGAGCTGCAATTCATCAAATGTATACCCAAATCAAGACATAAATTTCCACTAATTGTTACAATATTTATTAAGACAGTAAATACAACTTCCCTCACTTTTTTTTGAGTCGTCGATCTTTTTCTGCTTGTGCTCCTAGCTTGCCAAGACCAAGAGAGTCCTGTATGTTCATTTCTGAATCTGTTAGCAAAACTATGAAACACAATAGATGAAGAATTAGACTACAAAGTCCTCGTGGTATATAATAGTATTACCTTTTAAAAAAAACTTCAAAATCAGAAACTAATTAATGCCTACTCAGGAAATTCAATTTGATATGAAGAAATTTAAACTCAGTAATTCAATCTGCCAAGAGTAGCAAGCTTTACTTAATTTAAGGTTGAAGATTTCATATTTGACAGTATCCGTGAGAATCCGACTATAGACAAAGATTGATTTTATAGTACTACAATAATACACTAAATCCTAAATATATACAATTATAAAATTATCCTCACCCAATGTTTCACTTTCTTCATGTATATTAGTAACCATTGTTTTATTGTGGTGTGATGGACAGGATTATGAAAAATTTAAGAAAGAAAGGACATAAGGTGGGATGAAACCAATTCATCCTACTTTAGGTCCTTTCTTCCTTGCATTTTTCATAATCCTGTCAATCCAGACCTTTCCACTTCTGCTTCCATGCCTTCCCTTCTGCTAGCCTCATACATTATTACTTTCCAACATCCAGGTCTATGACTCCTTGCCATCACTGTATTTACTAAAGCCTAATTAGATTACTATCAGCCATCCTGATTCATTCCCACTCTTGGAAAGTGGGTTGAAGGATAGAGCACCCAATGATGCACACACACACAAATAAACAGGATCCCCAAGACTTTATTTCCTGCTCTTGAAATCTTCTGTGGATAATTCTGTAAACCCCATACCACATTGTCATTTTCATTGACTGCTAAACTATGGGATGCTTTTGCAAATGTTTGTACTCCTAGTCCTTCCTTGTTTCAAAACTTTTCAATCTTCCACCAGTGATCTAATCCAGTAATTTTTGTTCACAGCCTGCTGTGCAATAATAGATACTAATTAGGTAAATAGAAAGATAGATTATATTATGAATAAGATTAGAAATAAGATTAGTGCTCAGTTTCCCATACTGTATATTAAAAAGGGTGAACATTTTATTGGTATTTCTCATATTCAGTCTCGAAGTAAGCAGTGGAATCAATCATCCAAAAGGGTGTTGGACATCTATTCAGTACAAATGTTAAGAGGACAGGTAGCTACTTCAGTATGCTCTAATTTGGATTCATATACTGATCAGGGGATTGGACTCATTGGTATAAATGTCCTCTTCCATCCTGATAAAAAACTTGAATGAATCAAGGGTGTCCTTTAGCCAATTCCTCTGCTTCCGCTATTTTACTTTCAAGCTACACCGCTCCTTATCCATCCAGGAGTTCTATGTGATCAAGTCATTAGCTTTAGTCACTGCATCTGATAATTCATAGTTCAAATTCCTATTTAGAAGATCTGGTTACTGCAATAATATTGATAGGCCAATGGTTGACAATTTATTGATATACATGGGATATTATCAACATACATTTTGCAGCCATGTATTATTTCTTTCTAATGCCTTTGATGGATCTCTACATCTATTATATTTTATTGTATTAAAATATTCAACAATTCAATAAAATGAAAATATAATCCTGGAATTTGCAAAACTGAGGAAAAATGAAATTTAACTGCCATTATCAGTTCTATGTTTATTGTTTCCATCATATTATTTTCTGCTCTTCCAAGGACAGAGAAAGAAAGCCCTTTCTGCTAAATAATCAGCTTCCACGAA
This sequence comes from Thamnophis elegans, assembly GCF_009769535.1. Taxonomy (NCBI): domain Eukaryota; kingdom Metazoa; phylum Chordata; class Lepidosauria; order Squamata; family Natricidae; genus Thamnophis; species Thamnophis elegans. The sequence goes on from NC_045545.1 coordinate 64,276,050, forward strand.
ATTTGTGGAATTCCTTTATTTAGAAAAGGTGAAGAGAATCAATTACCTTGTCCAGTAGTGCCTTCTCTGCTCAGGTGGATTAAGCGCCCTTTTTCTTTCTTTCCAAACAAGCGTCCAATTGAAGATTTGATGCCTTTCCTCTTGGAGCCTTTATGCAGTGAATCCTGGCTGCTATTACTGCTGCTGGGGTTACTTGCTTGATCCTCTAGAGAACTAAAAGGAGGGGAAAGAAGAGTTCATGATGTCATTATAAATAGTGACATTAAGGTCCTCCACTTGGGATCAGCATCATTACACACACGTGCACACACACACACCTCTTTTCAAAATACCCTTCTCAGAGACCATATTCAACTAATCTCTGTCTGTGGGAAAGGATAGCAGTGCAAAACATCTAGAGAAAACAAAACTGAAACGTATATCTGAAATTCATTCTGTGGAATATTAACAGCTGCATAAATCTTTTATATATGAAGAATTATTTAGTTAGAATAGTTAGAACCCAGAAAAGAACCCCAAGATATTCTGTTACAGTCTATTATGCTCTGAATGTTATATACCAGCGATGGCGAACCTGTTTTGGCTCGCGTGCCATAAGTGGGGGGAGCGCAGGGGGGTCATGTGAGGGCGTACTGCACCCATAATGCAATGCACTGCGCCCCCAGTGCACATACATGCACTACAGGTGTGACCCCCCCATTTTTTGCATGCTTTTTTCGCCCTCCCCAGGCTCCAGAGGCTTTATAGGAGCCTGGGAAGGGCGAAAACAGTCTCCTCCCGCCCCCCCCCCCCACCCGAAAGGTCATTTTGAGCACTCCAAAGGCTTCAGGGGCCTTCAGAGGGCTTCCCTGAAGCCTCCAAAGCAATCAAAACTACCCTCCGAGCAAACCGGAAGTGACTTCCGGTTTGCCCATAGGGCTGGGGGGGGGTGCGCTCCGGACGCTTCAGGGAAGCTCATGAAGCCTCCAGAGGGCCTCCGAGAGGGCAGGGGAGGCTCTTTTCACCCTCCCCAGGCTCATATAAAGCCTCTGGAGCCTGTGGAGGGCGAAAAATGGGTTTAAAAAGCGGTGAACTAAGGTGGCCAGCGCGCGCATGCATGCTGGCCAGCTGATAGGGCAGCGCCTCGTGTGCCCTGACAAATAGCTCCACGTGCCATAGGTTCGCCATCCCGGTTATATACTTATTAGACTTCCATTAGCAGATTTCTGTCCATCACCAGTCTATCATCATTAAAGTATCAAAGAAAGGAAACCTCAGTGATTGCAACAATTGGAGGGGCATAACATTGCTATCAATCCTTGGAAAGGGAAAAGTTCTATGCCTTGTGTTGCTCAAAAGATTGGAGCATCAAGTGGATGCACATCTATGAGAAGAACAAGCTGCATTCAAGAAAAGATGCTCTGCAACAACCAATTCCTGACCTTAAGAAATATCATTGAACAGAGTTTAGGATTCCAGAAGCCAATAGTAATTAATTTTATTGACTTCAAAAAGGTGTTTGACTCAATTCATTGAGAATCACTAGGGAATATTTTAAAGTTCTATGGTATTCCTCAACATTTTATCAACAGCTTTAAGAACTTGTATTATAACTCCAGCTGCTGTGTACAAATGGAATCTGGCAACACAACTTCTTTACATCAATACAGGAGTAAGACAGGGATGTTTGTATCACTCGTTCTTCCTCTCTATGTACTTGTTATGAAAAGCAATGGATAACCCTAGCTTTGACATCCTAAGGGCAACAATCCATCTAATAGATTTAGATTTGCAGATGACATTACACAGTTTAATGAAACAAAGGGATGCTTGCAAGAAATGACCACTAGTTTAGATAGAGTCCAACTAGATTAGCTAACATATAAATTATGAGAAGAATAAGTTATGCAAATCAGAAGTGCTCAGAATAATATGCCATAATAGGCCATGGCCAGTCTATAGAACAAGTCCAACAAGTTACTTATCTCTATCGATGAAGGTAGATAAGGATATTAACTCTCAAATTGAGAATGGCAGCAGCTGTATTTCAAAGCTTGCACCCGGTTGGTAGATGTCTACGGCAGCCATAAGTATTATCACAAAGTATTATCACTCTTTAAGAGTGTTGCTATACCAATTCCAATATGTTTGTGAAACATGGAAATATACAACCAAGATGATTAAACAGTTAAATGTTTTCCAACAATGCTGTTTGAGAAGAATCCTCCGTGTCTTATATTCTTCTATTATTCCTCCAATAGAAGGAAAAAAATAGTATTAGGCACATTCTTCAAGAGTTTTTATAGATGTAGTGTACTGAATAAATAACTTCTCTATCTATCCCAATTCAATAGAACAAAAGTTTGAAAACACTTTTTATACTATCTGCCTTTCACCCATTAGTTGTTAACATAACTGACAGCTATAAAATGACAGATTGCCTCTGTTCCCCTTCCAGAATGTGTACCTCTTGCCTCATCTTGACTAAAAGCAGGATGTCCAAGTTTCTCCAGCCTAAGGCTTCTGGGTGAAGAAGGAGGAGAAGTCTCACATTTGATGGTTGTTTTATCTTCTCGACTCTCATCTCGACCAGCTGGTGACTGAACAGATAAGGTAAACTCAGACTTAGACAGGAGATTCCTGTCTAAAAACTCTCCTCCAATTTCTACTACACTTATCAAAAATTTGCTAATTAATTAAAGGAGAAGACAGAACAGAATCACATGCATCAAGTATATCCTGGGAATTACTGCTTACTGTATGCCCAACAAGAGGACTGAATGGTCAAGTTATAATTATGAATGTTTTTGGAATGTTATGGTCATAATATGAGGCAATACAGCCAACAGCAACAGGAAGGAGGACACATTAACAATATGGAGTCTCAATATGTAGCAATCTGGACAGGAGCTCTGACTTGCCATCATTTAAACAGCAATTCATATGTATTTCTATTTTAGATTTGTATGAATCATATACAAAGTAGTACTCTATGGGCACAAGGATTATTTTTGAAATAACAATTATTAATACATTTTGTCAGATGGAGCAGCCAATTTGCTACCTAAGCAAAGGACCTGGGACCCTCTTATCAGGACTGAAAGAAGTACCCTGCAGAAACTGCCTATTCAAAAGCACAGTTTAAGGAGTACTGCTTACGTAACTGAAAATAATAGAAAAGTCATTCAAAAAAAATGGAAGATATATTAATATACCACACTGTTTTACAAGAAGTTGGTCTTGAACAAAGCCACTGTTACTGCCTCATAAAAATATGTTCACAATTCTCACTCATAGAAATTTCTGAACTATCACTGGCAAATCAGCAAAGAAACCAATTCAGCATATCTCAGAACACAAACCATTATTCTTAAAATAAACATAGTTTGACACTGCAAATCAAGTTATTTAAGCATCCAGGAACAAAGAGCAGAGGCCTTTCTATAAGAGAAATAAATTATAAACCCCTAGCAGAGAAAAACTACTTCTAAAATAGGAATTGGCCACAAACCTATTTATTCTGAGCATAGAATCATAAGGCATTCTAGTTGAATGTAAAGTTGCATAAAATGGAGAGGCAGGTGAAAGCATGCCAGAAATAGCAGGAATATGGCAAGAACAGGATTCCTAAAGGGAAATCTGGATTAAATATCAAACCTCAAGGCCCAATTTAAATAAGCAGAAACACAATGAAGAGAAACCTAGTTTGCAACTTCATCACCTCTCACGAAAGATGTCCTCTATTTACAGCCTAAGACTTGCAATATTGTCTAATCTGTTTATGGGATGTGACATAGTTATGGGAAATTAGCACTGTGTGCTTTTTATTGTCCACCTATTCTTTGCCCTACAGAATCTTATCATTTAAATATTTTAATATCTAAATATACTTACTTTAAAGCTTCGTGTGTAATTTACTTTTTTAACACACTTCCTAATGTATTACATAGTTAGATGCATCTTGAATGTCTGCATTTGAGACTTTTGGATTTCAAAGTTTACCTATTAACTTGTTTAATATGTACCCTGCCTTTCTATGCCAGCAAATACTCAAGATGACTTTACTGGAAGCATACATGAAGAAATCAAATACATACATTTATTCACACTGATAGGAGATGCACTCTTGGAAAAAGTGTGATATTGTAAACATTCTAACAATTTACAAATAAGCACAGGTACATGTGCTTATGGATTCTATATAAATTGATATAAGTACTAATTATATGAATCCTTTATATATAAATAACTACTACTTACAACCTTCAAGCAGCAATCTGTTATGAACTAAATGGCTTGAAGCGAACTCATGATCTCTCAGAAACAAAACTTAATTTTGAAAAGATTACTGCAATACTTATAGCTCTATATTTATGGTAGACCATTTATATTTACATGTGAAAGGAAGAAAAACCTCTATAGGACTAGAGCTAAACAGTATGGTAACATTTTATCTGCATCTGAGAATGACACATTTTCAAATAATAGCCAGAGTAATATTGCTTTACTCTTTAAAATATTTTCATCATAACTTTATTGTTCGCAAGACTACAATTGCAATGTTGTAACTTAGACTGTGTTTGTTTAAGATGACAAAATACAGTTAAAGAAAAGGAGCAAGAATATAAATCTACAAAGAAGAGCAAAGAAATGGACAGACTCACAAGTAGTTTCCTTCGGTGTTTCCTCAAATCACTTGGCTGTCAAGAGATTGACATAAAAACAGTGGAAGTTAGCTTAAAATTACCCTAGGGAGCAGACGGCACACTGTTCAATACAACTGGGACTAGAGAAACTGAGCAACAGCCACGATGGAGGACTTGTCAAGAGAAAAAAAATGTGGCATTGTAATATTAGACTAAATAGCTTTAGATATTAAATAAAAACGAAATAGAAATGCTAAAGGCCACGGTGGTTGGTCAATACAGCTGACCATTACAGGACATAACCGCAGCATTATAAAGAACATAGCATACCATCAAAAATCCCACTTCCCAGCAGAACACACTTTTATTATTTATTTATTTTTGAACTCTTACCAGGGTCATACTGCATATCCGATCAAGGTCCTGAGCTGTGCTGCGAGAGGTGAGTTTTGGAGTAGAACGTCCACTGACAGGAGGAGATGAGCTTGCCAGAGACAGGGCAGTTAAAGATGTGGGGATGGATGCTCTCTTGCGTAACTGTGTCAGATTTAGGGCTTCCATGCTACCACTGGTGACACGACTCTCTAACTGTTCAGCCCGCAGCTCAGTTGATTCTTTCTCCTCCTGGATCATTCTAGACCAGATCATAATTTAATCTCAGATGAGATTTTACTATTTTTCATAAGGAGGTACAGGTAGAAGCATTCAAGATTTCTATGTTAAACACAACTCTAGTTCACAGAGCAATTTGATATACCATGCTTATGTATTATACCAAAAGAAACTAAGTAGTTAGGTAGGCTTACTTGGGTTTATTCAAACAAACACAAGAGCTATTTTTTAAAATAATATTTTGAAATATTTATCCATACAACCTAGAACTGTTCTGATGCATTCCTTAATTATAGTCCACATTTTCAATGTTCTCATAATGCTAGAAATGTCAACTTTTAAAAAAAAATAGCTTAAAATTGTGATGTGGTCAAATGACTCCATATATTGATTCTCCTTGTATTTTAATCTATGGTTGTATTTTATTTCCTGCAAAATCATTAGTATAACTTTTTTACTACATTAATGTAGTGTAATTTCCATTACAAAATTAAGACAGTCATATGATTTGTTTCCTGTATGTCATTGCAAACATTAGGCAAACCCTTGTTAAATCAGATTTATCATTAGTTTTTTAAAAAAACCTCTTGCAGGCAGAAGATCCGAAAAATGTTCGTGATGGACTTTCAACTATGAGATTGAGGTGGTGACAGAAATACTGTAAAATTGCTCATTAATTTCTACCTGACTTGGTAGTAGATTCATCTGGGATAAGATATATTTGGTATCATGTTGTTCACCTTATTTATTCATTTATTGTTTTTATGCTTGTAATTCTATACTCCCCAAAGATGCATGATATTAACAATTAAAACTAACATTCATTCATGAAACAATCAGTAATTGTGGAGTAGCCTCCGTCACACTCTAACTGTCCCCATGAGTCTGTGGTAACTGAACTAAGAACTCATCCAGACAACCATTTAATTTATTTGATTTGGTATCATCAAACTCTATCACCTCATAACATAAGAAAGAAAAGAAAATACAATTCAAAAACACCATCAGCAAACAACAGCAACAAATAAATAAAAGCAAAGATAACATAAGATGGTAAACCCAGCAAAGAACAGAACTCAGGTAGCCGGGGTGAGTTCTGTTGTTGTCATCTGGATTTATCGTTTTGTCCAAGACCAGATTTTCAAGGCCCTCCAAAATGCTGTTTGAATGGGAGCCACCCAGAATGCATTTAATATTTCTCTCTACTACCTACTCATGTTTAATATGCTTTCTTCTGCTTTCTGGAGTGGCAAAAAAGTATGCCAGCCCAATTAGCTTTTTTCCAAGAGCCAGTCTCTCTTTTCCCTTATAATTATGCTGGTAAGCAATGCTGCCTTTACAGGTTTAATATGGAACCAGACACTTCCTCCCCCACCAAAGTTTCTGTTCCACCTGTTGAACAGGGAAAGCAACCATCAATCGGTCTCTTCAACACTGTGATGCAATAGAATTGGGTCAAAGGAACCCACCAAGAAAAGACCATGACCTCTTCTTTCACTCAAAACTATTATAACAATGAAGACAGTTTAATGGTTATATTTAAAACAAAGTAAACATTCTGTACCATCCTTCAAGTTGCCTAAATAATAGGTGCCCAACAGAAAGATGCTCTGAAACAACAGGTTGTTATCTGGGCTAGATCTAAACACCTGTCTAGCCCTGTTCTGGGAGAGTGATGTGTGTAAGTGTATGTATATGTGCATATGCATGTCAAAGAACCACAAGAAACCAGCTGACGAGTCAATGGTGAAAAAAGGCAGAATGGAACACATAAATATTCTTAACTGAAACCTGTTCTGTTGCACTCATAACAACATATCCTTTTCTTACAGTTAGCTGTGAAGATCACTGTACAACACTTCTAATACACTCAAATACACACACATACTCTTACATATATTTTCACCCAAGTACTCAATATGTTTTTGAGCAGGTCTAGCACTATTTTACAAGAATGGTGAATACAGGAAGTCATGTAGGATCTGATTTGCATTTCGGAAAGTACCAGCCAAGCATTGCCTATGGAAACCAGTTGTCATGTCAACCAAGTTACACAAACCAACTAGCATGGAGGGTGATGCTCAGCAAGCATGCAGGATAGCATATATACCTGCAGCTAAAAGCATTCAATAGGAGCTGGGGATATCTTAGTTCCTGGCTAAGCATCACCACAACTATTGCCAATATGCCTGTATAATGAGGCCTGCTACCAAATACACACACCACTTAAGATTGGACTCCAGGTTCTTCTAAGTGGCAACCTCTCAACCTTCTCTGACAATCTATTGTACTCTTACACACCCCTGATGACAGCTTTTCACTTTATTGACACTAATCATTTTTCCCCAAAGAAATCTCTCTGGTGCTGAATTACTTGGGAATAGGTGAAATGGAGACCACCTTTCTGTCTGCCTTCCTTTCTTCCTCCCTCCCTCCATTTTCATAGCTTAAGCAAAAAGAAGACATATGCTTTTGAGAATGAGTGTGTTGGTTCAGAAAAAATGTGTTGCAGGACTTATGGCTGTCTCCCAGCAGGAATACATAATGTACACAGATAGATATGAACATACACAGGACAAATTAGCAAAGTACAGCAACAACACACGCCTCAAATGATTTTTCATAAAATATCTCCTTTTGGTCTGTTCCTTCAGCAACATTTTTTGAGCAATGAAAGAAACTAAAATTACACACTTAATACTCTTCATATATTACAGAAAGTATAGATTGTGTAACCCAGACCGAGATCTTCAGAGAGAAGATATTAGAGATAAATAAATGTGCTATTTCTGGGGGCCAGTCCAATCAAACTGCTTATATATTTTCTCTCAAACATTTCATTACCACTCGCAGAATTCCTTATCATCTACATGTAAATGTTTGGAATATCAATCCAGACAATGTTTTCCTAATTTATTTCTTGGAGACAAATCTCACACTTTTATGTCTAATCCTTGAACACATACAAAATCAACTAAAATACACAGAATATATACACCAAATGGAGATACCTAATCTCCTCGTTGATGGCATCCAGTTGTTCCTGCAGCATCATGGCAAGGGTCTGGGCATCAGAATGACCACTGGGAGACAACATGTCCATAGAGCTGAAAACTGTCTCTTGGTCATCCTCATCAACATCAGAAATCTCTGGGTCACTATCAAAAGTGTGAGCTGAAGTACTCAGGATGCCACTTGTTTGACCATGCTCCCAATCCTGGACACAAAAGAAAAATCACAAGGTATCCCACATAAGGTATCATTCCCACATAATTGCAATTCCAATTTCACCATCTTGCTGAAATATCTGTTTGAGATGCCAAATTGTTATGTATGCAATTTAAATGATTCCAATGTTTCAGCTAAGCAAACAAGAAAATTCTGCTGAGGACAGAAGATAGGTTTAGTTCTTTGAGAATCTCCTGCGTTTGAAAGGATGCATAACATACAGTGCAGGCCTTCATCTTGTTGCCAAGCAAAAGAGTAAACCTGTGCCAGAGATGTGATTTCCACATTACTCATTCCCTCCCTAGCTTTATGAACTTGGTTTGACTGCTCGTTAATAATTTTTGCCTCCAAAGTTGTGGGTGTTCTAAAACTGACGGTTTTTAAGAAGGGGCTGGATCACAATTTGTCTGAAATGGCATAGAATTTCCTGCTTGAGCAGGGATTGGACTAGAAGACCTCCAAGGTCCCTTCCATCTCAGTTATTCTGTTAAAGAATGATCACGTACAAAACACAAAGCTAGGTAAGAAAGAAAGGGGGAGATTGATAGTTCTTCAATACTTCAGATATTTGAGTACAGGTTGGGTCACAGAGTCTGGCTTAGTAAAACAGCTGCATTCTACTCTTATTAAGGTAAAGGTTCCCCTTGCACAGATGTGCTAGTCATTCCCAACTCTAGGGGGAAGTTCTCATCTCCGTTTTAAAGCTGAAGAGCCAGTGCTGTCCGAAGGCGTCTCCATAGTCATGTGGCTGGCATCACTAAACGTCGAAGGTGCACAGAACACTGTTACCTTCCCATCAAAGGTGGCCCCTATTTTTCTACTTGCATTTTTACATGCTTTCGAACTGCTAGGTTGGCAGAAGTTGGGACAAGTAATGGGAGCTCACTTGGTTACGCGGCGCTAGGGATTCAAACTGCCAAACTGCCAACTTTGCTGATCAACAAGCTCAGCATCTTAGCCACTGAGCCACCACATCCCTTATTCTACTCATAATAATAATAAGCTGGCTATATTGTGCAAAAATAATTTTAGTGTTTTAAGTCAACAGCCCCCACCTTTTGGGCACCAGGGACTGGTTCCGTGGAGAGAGGTTTTTACATGGACTAGAGAGAGTATGATTTCGCATGCTTCGCTGTTTGCAATCAGTTTGGCCAGTTTCTGATATGCCATGGACCAATGCCAGTTCACGGACCAGAGTGCGGGGAAATAAAACTTAAAATAGCAGAAAACAGTATTTCTAATGCTACAGATATACAAACAGAAAAACAATAGTGCTCAGCAATTTGGACAAGAAAATATTGAATCAGCAAATTAGCAAGCAGATTATTCTGATTTTCATCTGATTAAACCAAGAATCTCAGTTCTTAAAATAATGAGTTTGGATTCTGGGTGAGCAATTTCATCCATTCCATATGTTCCAGATTGCTTATCTTACAAGCTGAGATGCTAGAGACCATACCATGGCTGACAGTGGACTTAAGGTTCTCCAGACTTATGGCTGGAAGGACTTCAATCTGCCATTCCTGGGTTTGGCCTCAAAAGCAGCTTAGGAATTTATGACCATTATGGAGGCTATCAGCTTATCCCAGATCATTTCAGATCTGACTCCGGACAGTGGTTACAAACCAGATTTGATCTTTTTGGAGCAATGGCAACACAATCTGGTGAGATCACATTGGCATTGCTCCAAAACGATCAAACCTAATATTATCCCTCCTATCATGGTCATATCACGCCCTGATGTCCTTGAGATTTTTTATGCTGCCCTCTCCACAGGGAGGTCAGGTCCATTTGAGAGGTTCACCTCCATAAACTGATGGACTCGATTGAGTCTCAGAGGGTACTGTGAGATATCTCAGAGACTTCGGCAGTCCTGCCGAAGCCCTGGTAACATCCTGGAATCAAAGGGCAGTTAGGGAACTGGACAAGATTGCGCCTCTCCAGATCCATCACACCCGATTTTCCACATTGTTCACAGGGGAGTGGCAAGTTCTAGAAGGGGTTAAGAGATGCCAGCACATCACTGCAGAAAAATGAAGGATCACTTTGACTAGACACAACTTGTAGCTGCTATTATAGCCTACCTCATGACAATAAGAATGCTATATGGGGTTAACCTTGAAGAGCATTCAGAAGCTACAACTGGCATCATGGGCAGTCTTTGGGTCCCTGCAGTATCCATGTTTCACCACACTTGCACAAGCTGCACTGGTTGTCAATTTGCTTCCAGGAGCAATTCGAGGTTTGTGTGATCACCTTTAAAGCTTTGCATGGCATGGGGTCCAAGTTACCTGAGGAACTATCTCACCCCAATAGGACTGGCCTGTCCCACCAGTACTGGCAGAGGAGGGATGCTGTAAATCCCGTTGGTCAAGGAATTTCAGCTGGTGAATTCCAGGAGAAAAGACTTCTCTGCCATGCCTCCTGCATTCTGGAACATTTTGCTCCCCAGGGTGAGATCTGCTCTCACCCTCCTGACCTGAAGACCTGGCTCTGCCAGTTGGCTTGGGGCCTCAATGGAGGAGTATCATGCTGAAGGTAGTTGGTGGACCATCTCCTCCCCCATACATTCTGGGCTCTCCCTTCCTACTTTTAATAATAATATGTGTTATTAGAAATATCTATGTTTTCATGGTTTATTGCTTTTAATGTTGTAAACCACTCTTGCCTGTGGTTAGATATGTGACAAATAAAATTAATAATAAATAAATCTCTTACAATATGCTTTATAGGCTGGAAATGATTCAGTTGATACTCAAAAATCTGGGTGGATACAGTAATTTTCTTCTAGATATTTCAATCAGGTTCATAGTAGAGTGATTGTGGAGGAGTATGGAGGTGGCCTTGAAGAAGGAATTCAAACCTTTAGGTAAACATCAGCTTAGCCTGGGTAGATGGAAGAGAGTAGCAACAAACTCAGAATTTCCCTTGCCTTGATTCTCTTTAGTGTAAGAGAAGTGAGCGAAAACCTGTCAGGCTTTCAAGATTCTTTTATTATACCCTATAACAATATTAATTCAGTAATAATGTAATTATTACAGTAATTCATGTGGCATTTATTTCTTGACCTAGTATATCTCAAAGAGCAGGTTGTGATCCTTTATTAACTTACAGGAGTCTGGTTTTATATGGGTGTTGCAGGCCCTTTATAGAATTTTAATATTTATATTAGAATTTAAGAAATTTATTGCCCTTTATTCTGCAGCTGATCGACACTTTCAACTCTCAAGATTAATGGGAAGCAGTTTGGAAACATACTTACTGGATTTATGTATGTATGTGCTGGGTTTTTTGAGTTTCATGAAAAGTATTTTCTTAAGAAAAAGAATTGTTAATACATTTGCTATGATGCTGAGTACGTTGGACTGAGGAATGACTTCATTACATGATTAAAAAATAGGAAGAAACAATGTAATAAACTTCAAAACTGTAGTTTCAAAGAAGCGCACTGAAAAGATATCTATTTGTTTCAATATATAATTTTACCCAAAGTAAGTAATACTTATTTGAGCAGTTCACTGATCCCCGAAAAACATTTAAAATATATACTACATGGCTAGCTTAAATCTCCAATGTAGCTGATGAAAATAAATTTACAAAATAAAGCATAAGAAAATAAATAGCAACACCGCATCCCAACCAAGTATTGAAATACAAAAGCTAAGAACTCTTTCTTTGTTTCCCAGATTTCACAGGATTGCAAAGATCCTTTGAAATTTCATCTTACCACCTTCTTCTGTATAAGCCCATCCCATAAGTACTGCCCTGGCCACCATCCAGTGAAGTAGCCTTTCTGCACAACAGGGAGTCTCTTTCCTTTAGAAAGGTTTAGGTTTGCAGCTGTCACTGCCAAGCGAAAGGCCATTGTGCCCCCCCCCCAATTTTAAAAGCACAAGACAGCTGTTGCAGCTGTTGCCAATACAAATATTTTATGGTGGACGCCAAGATGCAGGCGTAACTGGAGCTGCCCCCTAGAGATTTGTTTGCAGCAAGGCAAACATCAGGAGTTTTACCTTGGAGGGTTCTTCCTGCAGGGCTACAAAACGGCTCTTTGGTGCCCGATGAAGACTAGAAGGTGTTGCAAAGGGGTCCGTGGATGGATGGACCATAGTACTCAGGGGATATCTGAGATCAGGAGTACTTCCAACAAGGGACCTATTCAAAATTAAAATGGAAAAAAAATTTACTTTAAAGAAATAATGAAAGTCGTATTGCTTAAAGTTTAGCTTTCTATAGAGAAATCCTGAATTTAAATGCATCCAATTTTTCTTATCTTGTACCAATATCCTAAAATACAGACATATTGCCAGAGATTATGCATTGAAAATCACAGGATAGGACAGGTTTCTTATTTTTTATGGTTGATGAGAAAATGTGGGGCTAATAAACATTTCAAGAGCAGTTGTAACTATGCTGTAGATATTCTTAAACAAAGATTGCCACGATGAGTGTGTCCAATCACAACCCCACCTACATACCAAAGGGCAATAAAGAAGCAGACTATTTCATTATCTATGAATCTTCTGTTTTGATTCAGAGCAGCATTGATTGGGTCTTTCAGGCCGTAGTTAGTCATTTCCAGGATGCTACCTAGCGGAGTACTGAAAAACATCTGCAAGCAAACAACAAAGCTCTGGAAGCACCAAGAATTCCACAATAAATTTCTTGAAACAGTAAAAAACTTCTGGGAGCTAGTAGACCATCTTTGTAGACCACATCCAGTAGAAAAAATGAAATTTTCAGTGTTGAACTTTTGAAAATTGAACTTTTCCTAGAACATTCTGTCCTGAGGAGGTAAATTTTATCTCAACTTTATGTGTAGATCAAGGGTTCTTTTTTAAAATAAAGATTATACTTAAGACTACCACTTTGCCTTGCAGTATCCCAGCTTCCCATTGGATAATTTTTTAATCAAAAGACTTATTTAAAATAAAATAAGGTAGGGCAGGATGCTGGGCAAATACTGAGGAAAATGTCAGCAGATGTGTCCTTTGTTTCCCCAAGGCCCTATCAAAGACTAAGGCAATTTAAATCAAAACTTTCTAAGAAAAAACCAAAACACATTTATAAGCAAATAAGCATCCTTTATAGAAAAATGTAGTTTACATTATCATAATCTAGATATATTGAACCTAGACTTAGATGATGGGGCTATCTCTAAGATTCCAAGTCCTAGAACAAAAATATAGTCAAGGTGGCTCAGAAAAATAAATAAATAAATATAAGAATAAATTTAAGTAGCTGGTGGAATAGAGTACTGCTAAATATCAGTGAAGGAATACTTGTTCTCTGAAGATCAAGACCTGTTTCAGGAATACTTTCTCATCTCCAGGGAACAGAGGCACAATTGTTTCTCTCTCCCCTTCTTTCCTTCCTCCCTCCCTCCCTTTTTATGTTAACATTTTATTTAACAACAATACAGTATGTAATGTACAGTATGTAGAATTACACTTATTTCCTTCTTGTAAGAAGCTATGTGAAAGTGCTCAACACTTGCTTTATTTTTTACTCTTATTATTAATCCCATTATTTATTTAAAACGGGGGTATTTTCAAAAAGATATTACCCGTGAAGACACAAATAACTATTTGGCTTAAACAATTACTGCTCAATTAAGCATTAGTAAAAGATACCAAGCAGAGTGTGTTAAATTGGTTTCATGATGTAAAAAGTATATAGATAAGTATTTAATTTCTGATTTCCCCTTTCTATGAGTCCAATCAATTTTGCAATACCTGATCGCTTAGGCTTTAGAATTCATGTCTAGAAACTCAAGCTAATTTGGATAAGATAAATAGAAAAGAGGTTAACTATTTCTCAATAAATTAAGCTTTGTAAACAACAGTTGTCCATGTTAACAGTAAAAGAAATGAAAATGAATTATGTAAAGTAAAAAAAATGAATTTACAAATAAATCAAGAAATGGCTGAAATACAAATTATGAAAAATACAAGAGGGGAAATCTGTCTGAATGGATAATGCAATCAGACAAAATTTCATCAATACTGTTCCGATTTTTATAAAAGAAGTGACATCTCTCTAGAGAAAATAGATGAATACCTAAGAATCAAAATTTACTGAGAATTATACAGGAACAGAGTCAGGTTTTTGAATGGACTTATAACAGTAAAGGAAATTTCTAAAGCTTAAAAAAATTAAACCAGTAAGAATACCTAGACCAGGGGGATTATCGGGTTTTATTATACATGATTTGAGGATTTTATAACCTTTACAAAACACGCTAAACTCTATATTGCAGGAGGAAAGATGCTGGAGAGTTAGAAAGAGGTCAACAGTAGAACTAATATTTAAAGAGGGATAGTTTTGACTTGAATCAGAAACTATAGGCTGATATTATGAAGACTGAAAACAAATTTGCAAGAATTTATGCATGAGGATCAATGGGGGTTTTATCTAAAAGACAGTTAAGGGACAATGTTTAGAAATGCATTGAGCATTTTGGAATATTTAGAGCAACATAATGAAAAACAAGCCACCTTGACTTTCTTAGGTGCAGAGAAGGCATTTGATTATTTGAACTGGCTTTCATGTTGAATATTTTGGAAGATATTAATTTTGAACATTATAAAATGAGTAAAATAAATTTACACTTCACAGAAAGCACAAATAATTGTTAACGGAGATATAACAAAACCATGTGAGATACCAAAAGGAATAAAATAAGGTTGCACACTGTCTCCTCTCTCCTATTTTGGTACTGAAATATTGAATAGAGATATAACACAAGATGAGAAGATTGTGGGTGTAAAGATTTTAAAAGACACTTATAAATAAGAGTTTTGTCAGATGACTTGGTTTTTGGTTTTGGAAGATGCTTTAGAGGGAATCGAAACATTAATAGACTATTTTAAAAATGCTACATTAGCAAGTTTCAAGATTGATAAACAGAAGATAAATATATTAACAAATAGAAGAGCAAATAGAAATGTTGAATAAAATAGGTTTTAAAATTAAGAAGATAAATGTCTAAGTATCACTATGACAAATATGAACTGTAAGATTTCAAAATAACCATGTTAAAAATGGAATTGAGTTCAATGGATAGATTAAGATAGGAGAAATTACAACTGTCATTGCTGGAGGAATTTCTGAGATAAAATGAAAGTTTTGCCTAGAATTATACTTTTGTTTCAGACAATATCTGATTTGGCAATTGATGCTCCATCTAAACAGAAGGCTGAGATATAGCTATATTTATGTGCGGGACATGACTTAAATATAAGGTGTTACAAAATGCAAAGGAAAGGAAGCTTGAATCTACCTGATTTTAAATTATATTTTGCAGCTAGCTGTTTAGTTTGGATGAAAGAATGGTTATTGCTGAGAAAACAAAGGCTCTTGGAGTTAAAAGGACACAACCTAACATTTGGGTTGCATGTGTGTTTGTGGTATGATGAAGTCCAGGTTAATTTAGATTTTAAAAATGATTATGTTAGGCATTCCCAATGGAGAATATGGAATAGATACAAACCAGATTGTGCCAGAACACATCTCTATGGATCTCAGCACAAGATTCATTTTATAGATGAGAAATAATAGGGAAAGAGAAATCATGAGGTAATAGAATTTTATCAAGGGTAATGTACTGTAAATAAACTCAAGGGGAGGACTAGTGGCAGTGAGATATAGTTGTTAATGTTTTTTTTCCCTATTTATTTGTCATATTTTAAAACTCCTACCAAAATGGAACAAATTCAATTAATTAGGGCAATTAACTCAATTACCAGCTTGATTAATATATATAAAGAAAGAGCATTACACAGGCCTCTAAAGGAAGCATATTTTAGAGTGTGGGGGCCACTAGCAAGAAGGCCTGGTACCTAGTTCCTATGTACGAGGAGGGAGAGAAGGAGAGGGAGAGGGAGGGAGAGGGGGGAGAGACAAATCTAATGGTATGTAAATGTAATAAATAAATATACAAATGTAACAGGAATGTAACATGTAAGTTCTTCGTGGTAAAAGTGGGTATAAAAAATAAAATAAAGAATTTGTACCAGAATATCAAAAGAAATTAAGAAATATCTTGAGTATTAAATAATAAACAGCCACTGATGATACTTAAAATTCAACCCAGGCCTAGAAAATCCATGAAGTGTGCCAAAGGATTTCAGTGGTTTAAAACATAGTTGAAATGTACTGTCTAAAAATGATGTTCATTTTTAAATAATATATAGATACATGTTTAAAATTAACAATTCCCTGATACAACTGGAGACCTCAGTTATCTTTTAAACGTTTATCTGTTGAACTTGTCATATGCCACATTAAGCTCCCTCCCAGGCCAGCAACCTCTCTGTCATCACAAGGCATATTTCTGAGAGCCTCATTTCATTCTGGAAAGAATAAAATCAAAAGGAAAAGCAACAGCTGTGATCTCTATTGGATACAAGACTTTTCAGCCCTACCAACTGGCTTCTTCTTACACATGACTTCCAACTTCGTGCTCTACCAATACCTGACAAGGAACCTTTGACAACATCTGATAGATAGTAAGTCTCATCACATGAAACACAACAATATTTTTTTTAAATGTTCTACTTTATTTTGCATCACATACAGGTTTTGTTACATTACTACAAGCAAAATATGACACCTCAGTGCTGAACAGTTGGGGACTTGTGAGGATGTGTTGAAAACAGGAATGCTAAATGCGCAGTTTGCTCAGCATGGAATGGATAAACACCAAAACTGAGAGTGCTTTTTATGTTTTTATTTCAATTTTATAATGTTTGTATAGTTATTAAAATAACTGTAGACAAGTCTCCGAAGACAATCAGTTGTAGTTAGAAAATTTGGTAACTACTATTCAAATAACTGTTGGATATGGGACATTTTAAAATATTCATTCATTTCTATGTTAAATATGTTTTAAAAAGACATCCTGTCTTTTTTGCTGTCCTTGCTACAAAACCTATTTATTTGTAACTGTGGCTCTTCATAGGATCATCCATCCATCCACTGATATGAGATCTGAATCTACACAAAAGCCTACTAGAATATTCTCCAGGTGAGATTTTTGATGGAAGTCTTTTTCATTATGCATATCTAACAACAGGATTCCCACTGTTTTTTCAATTTCCCCAAGGCAAACTCAACAGTTCTAGAAACAAAGCAGTTACTACAATAAGCATCTATATGGACAAAGTCAAAAAGGTTATGTGTACGCAAAATGGCAAGTCAAAGAACACAATCACAGGTGAGCAATCATTTTTTTCACCATGCATTCTGTGCAACACATATAGAAGAGAGTATGACGTGTACCTTACACAGTGTGCAGTACTTCAGGTGAGGTTAAATACAGCACAATTCTGGCAATTTGCTTATGCTTGGACATCCATCTATAATACAGGTAAGTCCTGTCCTCAACTTACAACAATTAAGCCAAAGTTTCTGTTGCTAATTGAGACATTTGTTAAGTGAATGTTGCTCCATTTTATGACCTTTCTTGCCACGGTAGTTAAGTGAAACACTGCAGTTGTTAAATTAGTAATATGTTTTTTTCAGTGAATCTGGCTTTCCCATAGACTTTGCTTGTCAGAAAGGTGACCCCAGTGATATTGCAACTGTCATAATTCTGAGTCAGTTGCCAAGTATCTGAATCACATGATCATGGGGATGCCGCAATGGTCATAAGTGTGACAAACAGTCATAATCACATTTTTTCAGTGCCATTGTAACTTTGGATGTTCACAAAATGAACTGTCGTAAGTCAAAGACTGTGTGTATTGTGAAGCTGACCATTAATCAGAGCACATGGCTGCTCTGAACAGGTCTGGGGGTAGTCATTCTTAAGAACAGTAATGTAGAAGTTGAAAATGCTTCTATGAAATGTGAAACAGATTAATGGGTAAATCCTTATAATCTGTTTCACATGTAATTTGCATCTGCACAGCCAACCCATTTGCCCTCCCTCCCCATGGCAGCAAAACAGTTAGATTCCTCTAATTGCATTAATACTACAAGTTCTTCAGCTACAGGGTTTTTAGAATTGAGAGGCCTTGAGACCATACAAAGCAATTCCAACTGTAGCTGTGTGGTAGAACATTACCATATTGATTATGGGTGGCTCTTTTTGGTCTGGTAAAAATTGAAGTTGAGAGTTCTGAGATCATAGGAGTGGGTTCCAGTTTGAACAATCCTGATCCACAAACCTTAATGTGAAAGGTGGGGGGAGAAGGAAGCAATGACCAGCCCAGTGTCAGATCAGAACAGAAAAGAGACTGGATTGTTAATATTAAATTGCAGGTATCTGTTGGGAGTAGCTATTAGAAAGGGCTATGGGAGTGCTTCTACCGGTGCAGTGTAATTTACTCCCTCACTCATTCTGGTAGGTTTTTTGCACAGATGGAGGCTCCATATAGGGAATGTGATACACAGAGACCAAAATAAACCAAAAATAATCCAAAAGTATAGAACCAAAAATAATTACTAACTGGGAAGATTAGAAGAGAAGATCAATTCCTATTTTCAAAGCTACATATGTGCTACTCCCTAATCAACTATCCAACCAAGGGACAGCTTAATTGGGAGATATCTGTCTCCCTTTTTCCTCCAATTAGAAACAAGGGGGGGGGGAGTCAGTGTTACTTAAACCAGGAATTAATCAGACAAAAAGCTTAGACAAAAATAATATTCTTTAGACCACAGTGACTAAACATACAGAGCTGTATTTCATACATTTTGCTATGAAACAAATAGCAAGCTTACAAAAATGTTGTACATTTTCTTTTTCAATTCAGCACAATTTTTCTCAGGCAGAGTGTCTCATAATTTACTGTCTCTACAACAAATGAATTGGAATCTGATTTGGTAAGGTAGCATCAACAATGATTAAAGCAATCCAGCTACAAAGTGAAAATGTACATACAATAGTTGACAATCAAGATAATAATTTCAATTAATTTTATTACACTGAAACAATATTCTCAAATGAATTATAAATGGCATGAGAAAAAGAGTTCAGTACACTATACAGAGATAATTCCTATTTGCAAACAAAGCAATCGCATTTTATGTGTTTGGCTGCTTTACTTAATTGGTTGGCATGTTATATAAATGCACCCTCTACTGGATCCCAAAATTACAGCAACTATCCAGATTTTAAGATAAGAATAAAATTTCTCTGAGTAAAGATCCCAATATAATGACTTCATGGGAAAATTAATCATTCAATTTATTTTTATTTAAAATATGCAAAAAGTTCCCCCTTCTTCTTGTAGGATTTATTTTAAAATAACCAGTCTAGTCACTATCCTTGCAATTTCCTGGTGATCTTCCTGTTAAGATATAATGACACCCAGTTCTGCATAGCTAGCTGACAAGCCACTTTCAGCTTCTTTTAAATTTTATTAGACTTATTTTGCAACCTGACAATGCAGAAGAATGAAAAACACCCTCCTGGAACATATGGCAAGATATAGTCATTATTGTAAATTTACTTTAAGAGTCGAACATCTCTTGCCCAAAAGAGCCTCCAGAAATGTGAATGCTCCAACACTGAAAGGTTTTAACAAGATGTGGATAACAGTTGTCTGAAGTGGTGTAGGGTTTCCTGCCTAGGCAAGGGGTTGGACTAGAAGACCTCCAAAGTGCCTTCCAACTCTGTGGTCCATTCTAAAGAGATCTTTTGTACTTCTGTGACTCTTGAGGTTATCAACTCTACTGATACCACCCCTCTTGTCAAGTATTATTTGGCTACATAAAAGATAGATGCTAAATATATTTGTTGTTAATATACAAGTTACTTCATAATTTAGTAAAAGTTTCACAGCGTTTTCAAATCTCAAAGTCTGGCTCCCAAATTAGTGGCATCTATAATATTCCCACTAGTCATCAGCTCTGATCAGGTTTACAAAATAATTTAATTGAATTTTTAAAGAAACTATTTTTCTTATGATAATCAGGATAACATATCCTTCTCCCAGCTTGAATGGAAGGTATCTTAAACCAATCAAATTCCATTCATAAGAACTTTTCCTTTAGGGTTTCAAGCAAGAGCCTCTTCCAGATGCCAGCAGTCAGTCTGAGTTGCAAACAGTACATGTTGTCATTGGAAAAAAATAGCACTTTTCTACCAGTAAATGATCATCATGAGGTTGATCTCCTTGTTGTGTTCCAAAGAGTTTGAGAGGTGCTTAAGAGGAGATGACTAGCTTACTGGCATTGTGTCCTTTGATGTGTTGTCCCTGAACCCAATCCTTCCCTCTGCCCATAATAATTATTTGGGAAAAGTGAGCTTTTCTTCCCACCTTGAAACAGAAAAGTACACAAAGAAGTAAAACTATGAATTATTCCTTTGTTCTCTCAAGTATGCAAGATGCTAGCCATGATTTAAAAAAAAACTTATGAATTCAGAACTTAATAATGAAATCCAAAAGTACAAGAGACTATTATAAAATGCATGTTGCTATGAAGTAACCATTGAATAAGTGGAAAATATGAATTTGAACTGCCTTTATATAAAGACAATTTGTGACTCAAATTGAATCCAGGTAGCCTTTTTTACTTCTGAGACATAAAAATTCTACAGTATTCATCACAATAATATTGGATTTAATAAAGGGGAATAGTCTTATTAGATAACAAGGTTTTTTTCCCCAAGTTTGAATGAACACAGTTTTCCCAGCAGTGGGAAAAACTCAAAAAGGTGCAAGAAACTGGCTACGGATAGGTTTTTCAGGAGACTTAATTATTATTCTGGAAAGAATCGTAGATAAAGGTGTTCCTCACAGAAGTATTAATTTCTGAAAGTGTTCATAAAACAAAAACAAATGACTGTCCTCGTGATGATGTACATACCTGGTATGTACACTGTCAAGTAAAGGTCCACTTCTTGCCTTTAACTGGTCGATTTCTAGCCTCAATCTGTCAATTTCATCAGACAGCCTCCTCTGTTCAGAATAAAAGAAGAAATTGTTTCTCTACAATCTCTAGGAAATTATAACTTTCAAAATGAATGCATTTGTGACATTAAAATGCATACAAGCAAATAACAATGAAACAAAGCAGGAAATAGAAAAATAGTACTAAGAGACAGAAGGAACATTTCTGAAGCGTTAGCCAAAAAGCCGAGGCTGTGCTAGAAAATATTATTTCCGAGAAGAATCTATAACATATTTAGTAATAAATCTCACATTTGTGACTGTTTATCTAAATTTGAATGAATGGAAGCCTCAACAATATATTCTAGATTACAACTTTGTACTTAATTACCTTTGGTTCATTTTTATATGTATGGAGGTTGGGATGATGCTTTTCTAATCAGAAAAAGAAACACTATGTGTTTCATTATACAACTGTTACATTCACTGTTGGTTATTGCTATGTAAACTATCAGCTATGCCAATATGACTATTTGATATCTTCTGACTGGGTTACTTGAAGACATCAAAAGTAATTCTGATAAATATGTCCGGTACTTCTTACACAAGGTTTAGTAATAGCATTTACCTTGTCATGCTGCTGCTCTTCAATTTGTTTTTGAGTATTTTCCAATTCTTGCAACAACGTGTTCTTAAAAACCCAAAAAATAGTAATTAGAAACATAAGGGGCCTGAGATAAGATAGTAGAAGGTATACCCATGATAATAAATTATTTATTTTATCATAATTATTAAAACAAGTAATTAATAAGGAGCAATACTCAAGCTAGATTGGGAATAGTGCTAGTAACACTAAGAGGAACAATATCAGAGAAAAAATTACACATAACATACATTGAAGGATGATTCTTCTTAGATTATCATGGACATGGCCAAAAAGTAAAAATCTCTCTCCTCTTCCTGTCTGATCCTAATTCAGTCCCACTGCCATTATTCTACCTAATTATTGTCAAATTCTTTTAGAGCAGATTAACCATAGTACAAATGGAAAAATTGTAAACATTTCATGAAACGGACCAGAAATCTTTTTCACAGTGTTGCACAGGAATAATATTTGCCAGTTATAATAGAGCTGTAGCAATTATACATCATTTATAATGTATAATTCTTTGTTTATCTTCAGGAATTGCTATAAAATTTCTTGGGGGAAAAACTACAATACATGTTTTCAAATATAATTTGAAAGTGAAGTAACTTTGGATCTTTAAGTATATTTAGTAGCATCACTGAAGATATCAATAGGAGGGGTGCCAAAATCATTTAAACTTTGCAGTGTCAAATATAAAAAGAAGATATTTTTTCTTAGACGGGCAACAACTGGATTTTCAGTCCAGAAATGACTCCCTGCATTTACAAAATATCATTTATATTTGGAAGTAATGCAGTTAAATGATATTGTATTCAGCAAAATCTGGCTTTTTGATAGTGTATATAGACGCACAGAGAAAGACATGATAAGTTTCTCAGAAATTCAAGATGCGAATATGGCTCAATGAAATAAAGGGATTTTTTTAAAAAATTCAAAAGCAGAATTCTATTCCATATTTATTTCAGCAGCTATTTAAATCATACTTCATAGTTCATGACAAGAACAAAGAGAAAAATCCCAGAATGAAGGCAAGTCTTGTAAAAACTAAGGCAGTAAAGAATCAACCCATCTAGCCAACCTATTCCCATTCTCTAATGAGAGGCAGCACTAATATTTTTTCTAATATTCCTTTGACATAAATCACTGGCTTGAATACAGCTGCTACAATTACTGCAGGTAATCCTCAACTTACAACCACAAATTTTGAGCCCAAAATTTCTGTTGTTCAGTGAGACCATTTGTCAAGTGACTTTACCCCATTTTACAGTCTGTCTTGCCACAATTGTTAAGAATCACTGTGGTTGACAAGTTAGTAACCAGACTGTTAAGTAAATCTGGTTCCCACATTGATTTTGCTGTCAGAAGGTATATTGAATTGCTATGGTGTAAATGATTCCAATACTTAATATACTTAATATATCTTGTGGAAAATGAAGAATAATGGTGATAGACAAATAAAGAGGTATAATAATAATAATGTATATAAATATTTTGATTTTGATAATAGTGATTATATATGAATTGTAGTGATGACTATGGAAGGGATGCACAGAAACCTTATAACCAACCGACACACTGTAATTGAAGATGGCTTTATGTTTTTGTTTTGTTTGTTTATGTTTGTCTAAAATAAAAACTTTTTTTTAAAAAAAGAAGGTTGCAAAAGTGATCACATAACCTTGGGACACAGCAACAGTCCTTAAGTATGAACCAGTTGCCAACATCTGAATTTTGATCGCATGATCATGGAGATGCTGCAAAGAGTAACTCTGAAAAATGGTCATAATCACATTTTTCAGTGCCGTAACTTGGAACGGTCTCTAATGACCTGTCGTAAGTCACGGATTTACCTGTATTCAAAACATCTATGATAAGACCCATCAAATGTCTTAGCTTCTTTTTTTAAGATCGATTTTTGAGGTTATGAACATTCTAGTACCATCTTAGTTATCAGCAAAATTAATTTTCCTATTTGAATATAAAATAGTAAAAAGATCTGCACGATACCTTTTCTTCAAGGGCTGCCATTCTTTCTTAAGATGAAGCTGAAGTCTCTCATTGGA
Source organism: Thamnophis elegans (assembly GCF_009769535.1). NCBI lineage: Eukaryota > Metazoa > Chordata > Lepidosauria > Squamata > Natricidae > Thamnophis > Thamnophis elegans. The sequence goes on from NC_045545.1 coordinate 64,300,069, forward strand.
TTCACTCAGCAGCCTGTCCACAGTATCAGAGAGCCTCTTGTTATGTTCCTCGTTCATTTTTCTCCCGTTGACGGGCCTGGGGGACATATCAAGATCAGCCAAACATTCCCAAGCAGTTGCTCTGAGACTGCATTAAAATTAACCTTAATGATTCAAGAAAACAGAAATGCTATTCACCACAACTAGCCCATTATAATACAAGAAAATATTTACAACAAGGTAAAGGTCATTTTATTAACTGGAAAAATGTTAAGAGAGAACTACCCTCTAACTTTCGTTAACCTTACCACCAGTTGAGATAACTCTGTAAAATATTAAATGCACTGAAAATCAGAAGTGAGGTGCTATAATTGAGCATCTAGTTATTCTATCTATTTAGTCTAGGATATAATAATATTCAAATTTTATCGCCATTAACTGTTGTTTGAAATTTTAATTAGCATATCATAGAACAATAGGGTTGGAAGTAGTAACTATGAAGTCTTCTAGGGCAGAAATCACAGATCATTCCAGACAAATGGATGTCAACCTTGTTGGAAAACCTTCGAGTTATGGATGGAGTCACCCATAACTCTAGGCTTGAGGCTGTTCCCCTGCTTAATAGCTCTCAGAGTAGGAAATCAAATTTCTCCTTATTTCAAGTTTGCATACCTTTATATAAAGCGTCTATCTATTGGTTCTGTTTTACCTCTTGAAAACGATGGTGAAGTAAATCTATAGTATGCCCTCTTTAATATTCAAGTATTGGAAGATTTATAAATGCCTCCCTTTTGCCTACTGTCTCTGGGCTATATATACCCACTTATTTACTTACCCTTCATAAGATTTAGCAAGCCTCTCAACATGATTGTGTTTTTCTTTAATGTCTTCCCAGTTCTTCAGTATCCCTCTTGTATTACGGCAATCAAAACTAAATACAGTATTCCGGGTGTAGTCTGACTAGGTCATCACAGACCAGAAATATCATTTCTCATGATTCTCAATATTATTGATTCAGGCCAAAACTGCAACTTCTGCTAGCTCCTGCTTAATCTGTGATGGACAGATTAATCTTAATTTATCCCTACAGGATAACCAGGTCTTTCTCCTGGGTACTACTACCAATCCAAGTTCTTGTACCTGTGCCTCTGGGTAGTTTGGTCTTAAATGCGAACTTTATTGCCATTGAACAGCATTTTGCTGGGTAGGGCCAAAGTTTAAATCTATCAAGTTCGCTTTGAACCTTTAAGCTGTGTTATTAGCAGCCCTCCCTAGCTTTGTGTCACCTGCAAATTTGACAAGTATTGCCTCTATCTCTTTTTCTAAATTATTTATAAAAATGTTCTTCCTTTCTAAGTACTTACAAACTCACTGCTTGATTATCTTTCTTTTTTTAGGATTTTCCCAGGTACCAATGACAAATCAAGTGGTCCATTTTCCTCTTTCTTTAAAACAAGGAACCAATGTTAACTCTACTCGGTCTTCTGACCTGTATTCTATATGAAGGGCAACAACATGACATCTCAAGAAGGAAGACAGGTCACTTTGATCAGAGGCAGAAACAGGGAAGTGGAATGTAGAAAAAGGGTTCAGACAGAAAAGTCATCATAGATGAGGCCATTAATTAAATTAAATCAGGAAGTGAAGCTAATTATTAGATAACTATACCTAACACAACTAGGTATATCTAGTTGCATGGAGTTAAGGTGATTTCTTCTATTGCTTCAGTGCCACAGATTTAAACTACATTGTAACAACCTATCCACATAATTATAGTGTGGCGAAGATGTAAAACATCCATGTGGGATCCCAAAGGTGTTTTTTAAAGAGGCAACTGGACTTCTGCTTCTTCTTGAAGCTGTCTGCAAGGAGTATAAATCCTTCCACTCCCCACCACTCAGTCAGAGCTGAAGAAGCTTTTTGGATGAGAAGTGAAACGTCTTCAAAGAAAAACCAGAAGAAAGTCCAGTTGCCTCTTGAAAAAGCACCTTTGGGACAACCATGACCCTGGATGACTGAGAATCTCCACAAACAACCATGGGGATATTCTTTCTCACAACAAGCTATCCATGTGATGCACATTTGTATTAAAAAAAAAACCACACACACATTAATATCCAGAGGTGGAAATTCAGCAAGTTCTGACAGGTTCTGGTGAACCAGTCACGGAAATTTTGAATAGTTCAGAGAACTGGCAATACTACTTCTGGTAGACCCGAGAGGTTGGATGGGAATGGAGATTTTGCAATATCCTTCCCCCAGGAGTGAGAGGGAATGAGGATTTTGCAATATCCTTCCCCAGCCACACCCCCCATTCACGCCCACAGCATCCGGTAGTAACAAAAATTGCATTTACCATTTTCAATTGACAATATTCTGACCTGAAATAAAATAAAGCTACATTTCTCTAGAGAAAGAACTTACCCTTCCCAATTCTTGGTTCTTCTCCTCCAACTGAGTTTCCAGTGCCTCAGTCGTTCTTCGATACTGCCCTGCCTTTCCTCAGCCTATATAGAAAATACATTCTCTAAAATGGTGGTTCTCAACTCCCTCAAGCAATGAATCTGAATCTGAACCTGAATCCCACCAAATAAAAACAAAGCACTGGCTTTTTAAAGAATATTTCTATATTATATGTCGTCTGCTATTGATTATTGTAAGTATTAACTAAATGAAAACTGTTTTTTAACAATAATCTGTACAATTATAATTGTAAAACAAACAGATAATAATGTTTTCATATTAGCCTGAGGTTAATTTGCTGACATCTCAGTGTAAAAAAAAAACCCTAATTTTGATTTTCATTGTAGTAAGACATGTGATCATATTCTGAAACTCTCTTTATTTTACTCCAGTGTTAGAAGAAATCTTGATTTTCTTCTGAGATATTCAACCAATCAGAATGAAGTTTCTGTTTCAGTCCAGATATAATGTCTTCACAACCCTAATCTACTACTTCACTCATGACTCAAAAGATCAATCTTTCTCCAATAAGCAGCATTTTTAGCTCATTTCATTGGTGGTGGCATCTAGAAGCTGGGGAAGGCCATAATGCTAAATCTTGGGGACTGCTTGCTTGCCCTTCGATCAGTATCTCTCATCTTCTCCCATGCATTGATTTGAAAACAGGTAGCTCTCAATATATGACCACAATTGAGCCTAAAATTTCTGTTGCTAAACAAGACAATTGCTAAGTAATTTTGTTCCATTTTATTACCTTTTCTGTTACAGTTGTTAAGTGAATCACTGCAGTGCTATGTTAGTAACATGGTTGTTAAGTGAATCTGGCTCCCTCGTTGATTTTGCTTGTCAGAAGATTGCAAAAGTTTTAAACATGACCTTGAGACACTGCAACTGTCATAAATATGAGTCAGTTGCCAAGCATCTGAATTTTGATCACATGACCTTGGGCAGGTTGCAGAAATTGTAAGTGTGAAAAATGGTCATAAGTCACTTTTTGCAGTGCCTTTGTAACTTCAAACAGTCTCTAAATTAACTGTTGTAAGTCGAGGACTACCTGTAAATTACTCCTATCCTATCCAGGGGCTACCTGCCTCTAATCAATGGTACCAACATTATCAATTACTAAACACTGCTCCAAAGAATTAACAAATCAGCTGTAGAAATGTAGGTTCGGAAAATTGACAAGATTTGTTCTTATATAAGATTACACTTATATGCCATATAGGTATAACTAAGCATCTGTGATATAACCAATGTGGATTTGCTTTTGTAAAATATTTGGAAAGGCAGCAAATGATTCTCTGAGAAATTCTAGAAATAGACCCTCTCAACCTCAGGACACAGACATGAGTTCCTTGTTGAATTCATTACTCTATGGTTGAGGAAGCTATTTGAAACTCACAGCACATATTTCCTGGATAGTTCTGGTTTACATCAAGCCTTGTAAGTGTATATTTCATTCAAGAAGTATACAAAATGCTCCCATCTGATTCCTTAAAGGCATCCATGTGCAAATAACAGACTTTATAGCAATACCACAAGCTTGGTAAATGGATCTTACTCCCAAAACTAAAATAAGCACACATAATGTCTGACAATTTAATGGGATAAATGTGCTTTAAAGCATCCTTGGACAGCAGTTATTGCCCTCCAATTCTCTGTGCATTAAAAGTAAAGCCTAGTATAATCCATTGAAAAGTTCAGCACACCAATCTTACCTAAATACCAGCGTAGGAGGCAGCGATGCATAAACTGGATTTCTCAATCAGTTCCAAAACTCAAAATAACTCAAAATCAGTGCTTCAGCTATTCAGAGCCTTAGCTTTTCTGATTTGGACAGCATCAACTATTCAAATCATATTAGAGCTTAACTGTACATCATTAGTAGCTACCTCTTAGGATAATTATAGCCCTAGAGAATGTTATGCTGGTCCAATTGTTAATGCTGAACTTTTCATTTATTTTTTTAGTCAGTTTTTAGAAGACTTAATGAGTAGTTCATGCCTTTTCTAACTTGCTTTCCATCCTGAGAAAGTCATATGGCCTGGAACAGGTGCCAAGCCATCTAGTAACCTAGGTTTTATTGAAAGCTCATTACAGTCCTGTCTACTTGCCTTGGTAAGAGCTGCTATTCTTTGTGCTAGCTCAGCTTCCACCTCAGGCAGAGTCTCCGCTTCCTCATTGTCTGCTGCAGTTTCTGCTCCGCCAGCTCCAGAAGCTCCTGAAGATGCCTTGCCTTCTCTTCACACTGTGGAATGATGCAGAATGGCAGTAATGTATACCAGGAGCCAGAAATGCTAAGGATAGTTCCAAACTATGCCAAAGCTCTGTATTCTAATGCATATATTCCAATGAGAAACAAAGGAAAAGCTTGAATGCCAGTTTTCATTACACATGCTTTTGAGTCTCATTTTTTAAAAAGCTACATATCAACATTTGCTGCGATAGGATTGTGGAATATTTGCATGATGTTCATTAGATCATGTTTTAAACCTGTAGAAAATGTTCTGCATTGAACCACTCTGGCTCCAAAACATCCTGTCTCTATTCTAACTGTGTAAGGACAATTATTTAAAATGTAAAATAGGCTGTTTTGAGCACTTTACATGATTCAACCTGAAACAGTGTGTTTTATATATGAAAGAGAAGTGTTCTCTGCTTAAAACATTTTCAAAAGGCTCAAAATGGAATGTTTTGACTCAGAATGCTTCAAAATCAAAACGTTTTGCACACCCCCTTTCTAATTTTATATATTATAAAGTTCCTTCATAAATATTTTATTGGATTTATTTGTCACTTGGATAGTTTATTGTTGTGGCCCAGCAGGATCCAGTGGAGATGCTGATGGAACTCGGATAGCGAGGAACCATATGAATCTGCCCTGGACGATGTGGAGGACCCTGGGCAGGGTTCAGACAGAGCAGGGACCAGAGAGGCTGGTTGGCCACCAGGAGGCGCCTGAGGCATGGCGCAGTGTGGAGGATCAAAGGCAGTTTGTCCTGATGCTAGATTGAGAAGGGCTGAGAAACAGAAGCAGCAACTCGTAGGCAGACTCACAGAAGATGATTAAGCACAGGTGGTTGTTGATTGGCCCCTCCCAAGAGAGACTATAGGTGAGGCGTTGGGAGGGGACATTTGCAGGAAACAACCATTTGAATAGTAGTGAAGAAAATCTATCTGTGTATTCTAGCCATGTCTGTTCATTGGACTATCTGCGTTGCTGCGTTTGAACTATCTGGGTTGTTGCAGAGCTACTCTATTGAACGTGAGTTGTCTGGGCCCTCAGCCAAAGAATTCGTTATCTCAGTAATTGAACATTACAAAACAGCCAAGTGTTCTGGTTTATTCACAGGCCGGGGAGTCAGAACAGTTTACATAATGAAAACAAATGAATAATATAAAATGTTAAGCACAGCGGCAAATCCATATAAACATTTTAAGATTACAGTCTTATATGTTTAACACTGAATATTTAACCACTAAGGTAATGGATTTGAGGCCTATACAAAACCAAGTTTAATATTAGGTATTGCTTGGAATCAGGGATTGGATTCAGCCAGATAGGACCAGTTTGGGCAAACTGGTAGTTCTGGCGATCAGTTGGCCCCACCATTCGCCCCTGTGCTACTCTGTCGTATATTTCCTTTGTTGAAGCCCAGCTGATAGGCACGGCAGAGCGGATTGCACGTCTCAGCTGTTTTACTCACTGGGGCTATACTAGAAGGTAAGTTTTAGAATTGTTTTTAAATGCACTGCCGTGCAAAGCGCATGCTCTGCAAACCGGTTGTTACACTGATGAATCCCACCACTACATGGAACCTGTACATAAAGATTGCATTCTCCCACATGAATCGACATAATAGGCCATTGTCTAAATGTTCCATAATCAAAAATAAGACTTTTCAACTGCGATGTCCCATTTGTGAAAAGGTTGCATGGTACCTAAGTTAATAGCCAAGGAATCGTTGGCAAAGACAAGACTTTAAATATTTTTACTCAAACAAAGTTGTCTGTAAATTTTAACTGTCTACATTTAAACATTATTTAAACATTCTATAGTTTTATTACAGATTTATAGCCAAGCAGCCCAATTTTTCTTTGAAAGCAAAGTAGTAGTGCTCCCGGGAAAAAATCATCTCAACAAGAAGATATCTAGGAGAAAGTTCTGCTAAGGAGGCAAAATGGGCCTTCAAAAATAGAGCGCATCATCCATGAAGCTCTCTATCAGATTGATACTGGCATTCCACTTGCTATGACATTAAACCCCATTACCTGGCGATGGAGAGACTCTTTATTGGCAAGCTCATTCTCCAACTTGTCATTAAGGTCATGAATGGAAGTGGCTTCCTCTGGGCTGCTAGGTAGCGTTTCTCAAGAGTGGTTATCCTCTCCTCCATGTCTTCTTTTTGTGCCAAAGCCTGGGAAAGGAAATATTAAACAGGCAGGTTCACTTCTACAGTAGAGTCTACCACAATCTAATTCCATTGTAAATCAGATTCAGTCTGTATCCATTTTTCCACTCTTTGTTGGAAGTGGGGCAACAAGTGCTGAAAAACTCCATCACAGTTAAATCCTCTGATACCTGGCAGCAAATTATATTCTACGCATCATTTGCAGCTGTAGAAGTATCTGTCCAGTATTGATTGGTGCCTTTCATTATCTGTCAAAGATATTATCACAGGAGCTTCAAGAAGCAAAGGGAGATTAACAAGGAAGAGAGCTGGTAGGAAATAAAATGTAACCTGAATTTTCAAGAACTTGCACTAAATATATAAAGAACCTGCTAAGCTTTTTCAACCATTTTAACAGAATATTCTAAACTAGATTACCTTTCTGGAAGGGTTTAGAATAATTTTATAATTTATTACTGGATAACTAAACCCATTTCTTCAGTTACTTCAATAAACTCAGGATTTGGTCTAGCGAGAAAAACTAAATTATTTTAAATTGATTTAGAAGAGGGTTTTTTTATATGCCATCATTTTCACAATTGGAAGTTACCACTCTGACCTCTCGTAGGTCTCTCTGGTACTTGTTGCTCATTTCTTCAGATTTGATGAGGTCCCTCCTGGCTGTGCTTAGATCTTCTTCAAGCTCAGCAACACTGGCAGCCAGACCAGATAACCGTTCTTTAGTTTGTGCTAGTTCAAAGTTTTGTTTCTCTAGAAGCTCCTGCAATTCCACAATCTGACTTGCCCCATCATCTGGTGTATGGAGCCATTAGGGAGTCTCTGTCAAGTAATATAGAAAAATCCCAACGTTTCATATCAATAGAGAATAGATAAATTAGAATACTGAACAATTGTCATTGCATGTTTCTAAAATCTATCAACAAGCGCTAAGGCAGTGTTTCCCAAAGTGTGGTACGCGTACCCCCATGGGTACGGGAAGAGTTTGGTGGGGGTACGCGTTGTACCGGAGTTTGGTGGGGATCACGTGGGAATATCCACTGCATCGTGCTTAGCTGCGCCCACAGAACCAAATTATGATGAACTGTCATCTCAACATAAACAATTTCATCCTTCTCATTGAATCAAATAAATGTTCTTTATAATAAACTTTCGTTTATTTTGCGTATGTACCAAAAAAGAAAAAATAAATATATTTTGATTTTTATTAAAGCATATGTTTTTTATGAGGGGTACTCAGCGTTACGAAAATTATAGAAGGGGTACACATATGTCAAAAGTTTGGGAAACACTGCGCTAAGGTATCAGTCATTCTTTTTATTTGTAAACCACATCATAAGGTGGGATTTTTCTTCCATTCAATTGTGTCAGAGGCTGCTTGGACAAGTTCCTGCAGTTTTCTTGGCAAAGATTTCAAGGTTTGCCATTGCCTACTTCCTAGGGCTGTGAGAAAGTGACAAGCCCATTAGGTCACCCAGATGGTTTTGTGCCTAAGATAAAACTAGAACTCACAGTTTCCTGGTTCCTAGATTGATTCCTTACCCACTACACCAAATCGACTGTATAGCTCTACACAATGTACCTTTTGGAAATAAGATGTCTTAAATCAGATGAACTCTTAGAACAATTGGGAAACTGTTCAATCAGCCTATTTCAAAATTTTACAAACACAGCAAAAAAAAAAAAAACCACCACAAAATTTGCCTACAGGCTAAAGAGTCTCATGGAAATGATTGTCTGACTCACAATTGCAGACATACAGTATTTCAATTGTATCTTAGCTATTATCCAATTCCATGAAAGTTGCCTCTTACCTTCCAAAGCATTTTTTGCCCAGATTCTTTGCCATCAGTCCTTTTTTCATCTTCCCCTACAGGTGCTTCCCTTTGGGAAGATCCTTGCTGAAGAGCATTTATCTGGAAATACATATTCAGTAGAACTTACAGTTCTCATAAACATGAAAACAATGCAAAGCAGATTTATAGAACAAGAACAAGGGACTTGGGACACTTCTGACAGTTAAACCGATATTTTAAAAGGTTTCAAAAGAGGTGGCGCACCTACTTTTTACTTACGACAAATTATTGGAAAGAAAACCACATCCAATAAGTTATTTTGTGCAGTTTAAACTTCATGACATAATAAAAGCATGCATGTATTTAACTAATCTTACTCGTTACATTGCTGCTATCTAATGCTGTCATTTTCTTTTTTTCCCCTTCCCTTCCTTGGATATGACATTGTCCAGATATTATTTATTTTATTTGCATCCCATCTTTATTATTACAAATAACTCAAGGTGGCAAACTTATCAAGCACATCTTCCTCCTCCTATTTTCCCCACAACAACAATCTTGTGAAGCAGCTGGCTTTCATGACTAAGGGGGACTTCAACTCATGGTCTCCTGCTTTCTAGCCTAGTGCTTTAAATACTAGACCAAACTGCCCAACTCTTACAATAAAGACAGATCATTCTGCATTTTTACATTGGGCTTTGTTGCTCTATGTGCTTGTGGTAAACAGAACTGACAGATTACTTGAGAAACAGTCCTACGAAATCTGGGATAGAAAATGAAATGCATATTTACTTGCTGGTGGGCACTGGATAGTTGTTCTTCTAGTGTTGCTACTCGTTCCAGTGCTGCTCTTAGGCGTTCTCTTACCTGAAATTGTCAAGAAACTGAATTGTTATTTAAAAGGGAAACTGATGATTACAGAGGTTTCTTGGAATTTATTGGACTAAGGTGCCAGATTTAAGAACACCTAGCATTTGAAACACCATTTCATAATGCAAATAACTTAATGAGATCATTCTCCTCTCAAATTATTTGCTAGAAGGGCGCAGAACTGTCAACAATAGGAACCTGGATCTCATTCAAATAACAGAATGCTCTTGTGGGAGACTATGATCTTTCATATAGTGACTTGGTCTGCATGTGGAAAGAGTATTGTCTGTAAGCATAAACAGAAGATGATTTCAGAAAGTTGTCTAAATTAGTATTTTTCAGCAATTTTAACACCAACTCCCACAATCATCTAGTCAGCATTCTGTGAATTGAAATACTGTGTTGAATTAGAGTGGAAGTGGACTGTGCTGGAATATCCCATTAGAAGAGCACTTGTACAAATTCAGTTTTGATAGTAGCTTCCTGGAATGTAAAGCAATAATATTTGAGAATTTTCTTCAAAGGGCAAAACCTTTTAATATGAAAATCATTTAGTGGAAGGATCAAAAGATGCAGGAGAGTTCTAAGGAAGTGCTGAGCCAAAGCAGTACTAGACATCACCACAGCTTTGTTATTTAAAAGGTTATGAGTTAAAAACAGATGGATTTATTAAAGCTAAATTTTCTCCAACAAAATTAACCACTATGTAACCTTCTCATCCAATGCTTTGTGATGTTCAAATAAAGACTTCAGGGCCTTCAGAACTTCAACCTCACTGGAGACACCTGATGGAGACTGAGCTTGCCGCTTTACTACTGTCATCCTCAAAGAGCGTTCATGCCTTGAGACCAGGCACTCCAAGTGCTCCAACAAAAGCTGAAAATAAAAACAGCAGCTCCAGTTATTCTGTAAGTCACCCTCAGCAAGATAAAGCCTTCAATCCTTGATCCTTGAATAATTACCAGGTTTAACTGCAAGGGCATTTTCTGCACCAGAAGTATAGATATCAGACTAAGGCTGAAATCTTAAAAGATAATAGATAAGATTTCACATATAAAAATAAATTAATAAACATACATGCAGTGAGAGATTGTTCACAGGAAAGGTAGCAGAGGAAGAGATAGGTAAGCTTTTTTAAACTGTCCTTGGATTAACGCAGAATTACCCCCTTTTTAAACAAAATGTGTTACAAGACAATTTGTTAAATTGAGGTCCCTGGAATGGGGGTTGTAACGCTCTAAGATGGTTACAATCTACCGGGAACAGGTGTTTTTTTTAAGTTAATCTTTTTTGTGCAGGCAAAGTGGGAGTAGTGTTAAAATTCACTCATACTTAGTCTTGGCAAGCTTATTTTGGTCTTGTGCAGCCAAAACTGAGACAAAAGTTCTGAGTTTTGAGAGACGGCTAAACCCCTGAGTGTAGCTATCTGTCAAAACCATTTGCCAATCATAACAGCACTGTGTCTGGCAGATGGTTTCTTGCTAATGTGGCATGTAGTAGTGCATCCAAACTTTGAAGCATCTCTAAGTATAGAATTAGTGAAGTTTAATACTTCTATTTCTCATTTTCAATTTCTAGCATTTCAAATGGAAAATGTATCAACATGCAATTGAGAAAGCTAACCATCTTCCAGTAATGCTGAAAACAGTAAACCTAAGCAAAGAAAGTATAGTGAAAGTTATGTATCTTTTGCCCAAGTTTATCTCTCAAAAGAATCATTAGTTACATTCATAAGGTAATCATATAAGTTAGCAATTTATCTTAACAGAACTTGGCTTTTCTTTAGAGACTGCCTTTTTCTGTTCAATAGTGTCCAATTCTCAGAGATTCTCTGCAGTTTTCTTTCCAAAGTTTTTCAGAAATGGTTTGCCATTATCTTTTTCCCAGGGCTGAGAGAGAGTAACCACCCAAAGGTCACCCAGGTGTGGAACTAGAACTCATGGTCTCCTGGTTTCTAGCCTGTTCCCTTAATCATGGCACCAAACTAATTCTCTGAGAGATTGCCTTTAACAAGTCCCTAATGTTCTTTGCAGTGGTTTACAAATACTTGAAGGACTGTCATAGGACAGAAGGGGTGAATTTATTCTCCATAACTAGATATGGTCCTAAACTGTCTCTGCAGGTATGAAAACCAAGCTGCGCTCTAAGAAATATTTTAAAAAGGCCAACATTCTATAGAAATTACACTGAATTTAACAGAGATTATCTTAAACCCTGTCATAACCAAAAGAACAAGAGACAGTAACATCAAATATTACTGAAGATGGCAAATTCTACAAAAAGCTTTCAATCCTCTTAAAACTTAGGGCTGGGAAAAACGGCAACTTTTCTGTATTATTGTCTATTAGATAACCTTAGTAAAAGGCAGACCAAGCTGCACCTCAATTAAACTAGGTAGTTAATTCTAGATTCATAAAGGAAACCATATGATTTCTTTCCTTTTAGCCTAGAATGATGCACAAATCAGGCCACTGTGGCATATTCCACAAGTTATGATTAAAGCATGGCTGGATGTTATCTGCAAATATAAATGTTGCTTTTGGATTAAGCTACCAACAGAACTGTGTCCAGCATGAAACTCATTTATTACTCACCCGCGTATTATTGCGTTCTGCTTTCAGCTCAGAGATTTCCTCTTCCCTTTCCAACAGCTGTTCTCGACATGCATTGAGTTCCCTGGTCAATGTTGCAAATTCCTGCAAGACAATCATAAGCTCCACAATTGAGTTAGGTTTCTATAGATTTTGCCTAAATAAAAGTAATGCCATAAAAAGGGGAATTGCATCCCTATCCTTCTCCCACCCCCTATCCTACCCAAAAAGATCACAAAATATTTCAATTAACCAAACTGGGTTTTGTTACCCATCTGATTATGAATTATGAAATCAGTTAAATAAAATTCATAGTTGTTCTTCAACAAACAAAAGCAGGTCTTTTTATTTTGACACTTATCAGCAGGTTTTTATACTTCACAAGGCAACAAAATAACAGAGTTGGAAGGGACCTTGGAGGTCTTCTAATCCACCCCACTGCTTAGGCAGGAAACCACCACTTCAGACAAATGGCTATCTAATCTCTTCTTAAAAACTTCCAGTGTTGGAGCATTTACAACTTCTGGAGGCAAATTGTTCAACTGATTAATTGTTATAATTGTCAGGAAATTTCTCCTTAGTTCTAATTTGCTTCCCTCCTTGATTAGTTTCCACCCATTGTTTCTTGTTCTACCCTCAGGTGCTTTGAAGAATAGTTTGACTCCCTCTTCTTTGTGGCAACCCCTGAGATATTGGAACACTGCTATCATGTTATCCTTAATCTTTCTTTTCACAAGACTGGACATATCTAGTTCCAGCAACTGTTCTTTATATGTTTTATCCTCGAGTCACCTAATCATCTTTGTTGCTCTTCTCTGCAATCTTTCTAGAGTCAAGTGTTCCAAAGTTACATTTATTTCTTTGGTGTAATCTGAAATGGCAGTAAGATTCCACTATCACCGGTACCTCTCCCCTTAGTTTCTTTCCTATGTGAATTAAAGAAAATAAGAATAGCAAGTAAAGTGTTTCAGTCTGTTCATATAAGACAGTTACTAGTAAGTGCACTTTTTGGTATAATAAAATATTGAGCCTTATATGCCAGTTCAAATTGCCATCTAAAGTTTTGTAGGAGAACAAAACATAGTTTTGCTTGTTTGTTTTCCCCCAAACAAGATTTGGATCAGCTTTCTGAGTTTTGTGCATGGCTCACACTGGGGCCTCCTTTAATTTTATTCACACAATAAACTCAAGAGGTATTTTGGGCTAAGAACGGCTGCCTAACATTATTCAATGGGTTTTGAGCATCAAACTGGGCAGGTAAGACCTCAAGATGACTATAATCATTATTCTACATGGATTCTGTAAAGTTAGAATGATGTAAGTATTTTTTCACTGTCAAAGGGTCATATCACCTGAAAAAGGGGAGCAGCCCTGGTGTGAAAGATTGTACTTACAGGCCTGATGTGATAGAAGGTGCTTCCACCCACATGCACAGAGACATGGTTGACTGGTATTCCTGGCTCCCATGTAGGATATCCAGATCTCCCACCCTCAACTGTCCTGCACCCTCCTACAATTTCTGGGCAAGAATCTATTCAGTAACTATCAAGAAAGTCCTTCTCTGCACTGACTTATTTGGAGAGGGCAGAAGTAGCAAACTGCTTTCTTTCCTTCATTCTTGCTTAGCCAAGCAGCCAGACCAATGATAAAGTTAAATTCGCTATCAGAACAATTCAATAAGAAATGTAACCCTTTCTAATGAGTAGCAAAGTTAAGGTACTTAATGGAAGATAAAGCCAGAAAGAGAAGAGGAAATAGGAGAAAATAACAATTGAGTCTGTAGGATTTTTCTCAGTAACTGCTCCTCTAGACAAGAAATGCCTATACAGAATACATAAAACAAGGTACAGCTGAGATCACTTCCCATTGAACAAATTAAGGTTATAATTTGCATCAAGCTTTTACTAGTTCTTAGACTGATATTACACTCCCAATTTCCATCTTCTGTGGAACTGGAGTGCTGCTTTTCTAGTTGTGAGCCAGCTGGGAGAGATACTTTGTCTTCCCATGAGAGGAAATCACAAAACCAAGACAAATTGATTTTGCCATCACCATGCACACTCTGAAGGAAATCTTTTCACCACTGGTTGCTTTTTAACTCTAGACTGACAGGTTAGATGTTGGTTTTTCTCTTATGTTTAAACCCATTGGGATGAGATTTTCTTTCACACTAGCATTCCATGTTGGCCTCCCATTCAAATAGCAATAGCACTTAGACATATATATATATATATATATATATATATATATATTATATATATTATATAGCTTCACAGTGCTTTACAGCCCTCTGAACTGTTTACAGAGTCAGCATATGTCTCCAACAATCTGGGTCCACATTTTACCGACCTTAGAAGGATGGAAGGCTGAGTCAACCTTGAACCAGTGAGAATCGAACTGCTGGCAGTCAGCAGAATTAGCCTGCAATATTGAATTCTAACCACCACCCTGCCATGGGTTTGTCAAAATAAACTCTAAAACAGTTCACAAATTTTAGCTTACAATTCATCTATACATTGTATATCACTCCAGTCTGAGTACTCTGCATATCATATTTTCTCCCTTGGAGCACAACATAAGAAAGTCTAGCACTGGTTAGAAACTCTAACACTGGTCAGTTTCTAAACCAAGACAAGATCAAACAGGTGCTGTCACCTGCCAAAGTGAAAGAACTAAACCACAGTTCATAATTTATCCTTTGCCATTGAACATTGGTGGCATTGTCCTGGGGGAGAAGCGAGGGAATCAACAAAAAGGGAATGATTGTGGCTGCCCTTTCTGACATACAATATTGTCTCTGACAGTGCAAAGCTACAGCTTCCCTTCAATGAATCTTTCACTGCCATGAGACACTATATATTTCCAAGAAAACTTTGGTAACTAGTTTTTTTGCCTTTTCATTAGAATGGTATTGCCATGTATTTATCAATTAGAGAACCTGCTGTGATGATGACTCTGTTAGAAATGTAAAACATTCCTGGTGATAGGGAGAAAGAAGCAAGCTGGAAAAAAAAAATAGCCTCTCAAATGTCCCTTCTATAATTTCAGAGGACTTTAAAAAGTAAATGGCAATTGGAGAAATTTCTACAGACAGAGATTACCTCAAGGAGGGCAGAAATAAACAAAGCGTGTGTGTGCAAAACAGGGAAATACAATAGGAACTATTTTGGGAGATACTTGATTCTCTTTGGGAAGGTAATAATAAATCGTATTTTCATAATATAGAGCATATGAAATAGCTCAGAGTGCTCTTAATGTACTATCTTTCCCAAATATTAGAATGCAGACAAGAACAGCATTCAGATAATCAGCTTGAATTTTCTCTGGCTTGATATTTTGGTAAAATAAGTGTAGTGTAGCATAAGAGATGAGAAGGGAGAATCCTCCTGTGTGTGTCTTTCACTGAGACAAAATCCAAGTACCAGTACATGAATACTACAAGTAACTTGGTAAGAAAAATTAGGAAAGTTAATGCAAAAGATAATTGTCTGATTTATTATGCTGTAATGTAAGTAATAGCAGGTTGACTTGCAAGATAATCTTTGAACCAGGGATCCTTACTTACATATTGTAATGTGAATATGCCTGGGATGGAACTGTATTTCATTTGTGCTTGAGGCACAGTAACTAATATGTGCCCCGTTGATAGGTGTTTTGTCCTTACTGTTAAAAGGGAATGTTGCAGGTGACATGGTTATAACTAAGACTGGTAACCTACTTCTTGATGAGTGATGGAGGTCAACATTCATGAGCCCATCAGTTAATCAAGATGGTTTATGGAAGATTGCAACTTGGACTTTAACAGAAGTAAATTATAAAGCAGATAAATTAATGAATGAAATGAATGAAATATATATATTTTAGAGTTACAACCCCGGTATGCCCAAATATGGGAGGAAGATCAAGATCAAGACCTTTATTTATTATCAGCACAAATACACACACACACACACACACCACACATATATACACTGTGCAACAAACAAAAGGGTGATGGGAAATGATGATCTGAATAGACCTGATTTAAAGTACCTAATAGAATTGATGAATACACACAGGGAAGTGAAAGTGTGGGCTTAATTATGAACAAAAGCACTAAAAGCACAGGAATTCATAGGTAGTAAAATTTACACGTGATGAAACTAATGAAAGGTGATAAAAGAAAATCAGAGATCATTTTGCACAAAAACTGCAGTTTTCAGAATGAATACATCTCAGAAATAAAGTTATTCTATCATAAGAGATTAAAGGATTTGTCAGAAAGAGATGAAAGTGTACAAGAAAACTGTTTGGGACACTCAAAGACCCAAACATGAAAGAGAATGATAACTTATGTGTAACTGTTTTGAGCAGTTGATACATGATTAAAACATATATTCCCATATGTACATACAAGGAATGATTCATTCATTCACAAGCAATGGATCTAAAAATCTAAAAACACAATTGATTGATTGATTGATTTGGGGATAGTGAGAGAATTAGTGAAGGACATTAAGATGAAGAGAGATTGTACCATTATTTGGTAGAGTCAAAATCAATTTTGGGAGAAAAAGAACATCCAAAGAACTAAATTATGTCAGAATGAAAGAAGAATGACTACAGGAAGAAAAAGGCTGAGTCCTGTTTTAAAGTTTATTAGAGGATAAATTAACAAAATGATTGGCAAGTAGCTATAAAGAAAGACAAGATGAAATTGCTTAGAACAAATAAAATTAATCATATTACAAAGTACTAGAGAAGCACATGGAATTACATTAATAGGAAATATGAAAAAGGTGCTTGGTGGAAAGTTGAAGGGAAAGGGGTGTGATGGGAAGAAATTCATATATAAGAGTAACTGCTGGGGGGAAAGGAAGGGAGGAAGACAGAAGATCTATGGTGGAACTACCAGCTAAAGGAGAGGCGAACACTTCTAGGAGGAGTAAAAAGACATTCCAGCTTGGAGTTAGTTCAGGGGACAAAACATTGGATATCTGTCATTTCCCAAGGGAAGTCTGGTGAGATTTTTGTAAAGTAAGCAACGCTAAAGTATCTACCTCGGCTTGTTCATGGATTGGTTCTGTTTGTTTCCACCTGGCCAATCAGGTGTTTAATAAAAAAATGGCCACAGAAAAATATGTATCAAAAGGAAAGGAATTAACTAAGGTACAGTTTTGACGGAAATAAAGGATTGTTTGGAAATCTGTGATAAAGGCTATGAAGGAAGACATCAGCAGAGTAAATAGTGTTAAAACTAAAAGTGGTCGTAGGTGACCAGGCTGAGCCCAAGGGCTCAAACATGTCATCAATCTTGAATCCCTTCCCGCCCATAAGAGATAAAAGCCCATCTTGAATTCCATTGACTCTTATCTATCACCAGTTTGCTTTGACCATTAATAGTTCAGATTCTAATAGAGTGCATAAGTTTACAATAAACCTTTATATTCATTTGAACTGCTTGGACTTCTGATTTTCCTGCACTTGACAGTGGTAATAAAATTTGGAATGCAACTGAAATGAGGGAATGTTGGAAAGAGTATTTCTATCAGAATTTATAGAGTTGTAGTAGAAATGAAATAATTACCATAAATTATGTACATCAAAATGCTGTGAGAAAAATGAATAATGTAAGGTTGCAAGAATAGATGATATAAAATGGAGAAATACTAAAATATTTTATATGATTGGCTTATGGAGAGGCTAGGTGATTAACTGTTTCACCTTATTGTAAGTACTACCTCTATGCCTGATGGTGAGAAATATATAATAATTATTCCCTTATATAAAAGGAAGGGTAGCAAGAATATATGCAAAAACTACAAAGTGATGTTTTTTTCTTATGAATGCCAGGAAAGATTTTAGCAGAATTTCAGGCCACATGAAAGTTGCTTAAAAGGGAATAGTGTGATTGGTATACAGTATAATAGTGAAGTTTTTTAAAGAAACATTTAAGTATTTTTGCAAGAGACTCGAGATCCCTTTAGTTTGCAAGATTCTGTCAATGTAAGTTAACAGATAGTTACAGTAGTATTCATGGTTGTGTTTCTTATCTGGACTGTCTGTATAGGGTTAACATAAATCTTGCAAGACTGAAAGTACTTTTCCCTCTTTTCTCTTTACTCTTCAGAAAACTAGAGAGGGCCACTTATGAAACACTTGGTCTCTCCACCTGTAGAATTGAGATAATGTTTACATGCCAAGTTTGCTAGTCTGCAGCCTCCTTTCCTGGCAAGATCATTCTCACATGCCATTACAGATACAGATTTATGAGATTCCCTTAATGTTTAAGCTAAACAGCAATTTAAAACAGTCACCTTTTGGAACTCAATATTACCTTGTCTCGTTGGCATCATGGTTCTTGTAGATACAGTTAACAAGTTTTTCCTCCTTTTATTAGTGAAATTATTTATAAGCTTATATTATTTTGTATAGTAATAAGCTTGGCAGATGAGACAAGACACCAGAGTCAGCTTTAGTTAAGGCATTGTCCCAGGATAACAAAGCTTAATGGGCCCCATTGCCATCCTCCTTCCAAATTATTCTAAAAATAAATGATCATATCAGCAGGAGGTGATGTCATCATTCAATATGGCCTAGGGGTGTCATAGACTCTTGAGTATATGAATTAGGCAATTGAAAATATTACACATTTAAATATTTATTGGAGAGGCTACTTTAAGGATAGTCTTCCTACATCTCACCCTATACAGCAAGAATGATAACACTTGTTGTTTTTAAACTTAAATATTTAATAATTATTAACTTATGTTTTTTCAGAAACAGAATGCAGTAATATAGAGGTTATCAAAGTCTTTTGTATTTCCTATCAAGTTGTTTCATTCTTTAAAAAAATCTTTTAAAGTATCTTAATAGGATCCATATCATAATATCTAGAATAGTATACCCACTAAAATCAATGGAATTTTGACATGACTGATTGGAATGCCTTCTATTTGAATAGATCAGTTCTAAGCATGACTGTGTCTGGATGGAATCCATAATAAACCATTCTTCATTTATTTTTATTTTTTTCTAAATAGGAGGAAGAAATAAATAATTCTGGAGTATTGGTCTCATTTGAGGCCTCTTATTTGAATTATTTTTTCTTCCAAACTCATTTTGTTAATCAAAACAGATGCCAAAGCAATCAGTACTATTGACTAAGCATCACGCAAATAATTATCCCAATGAGTAGCCAGAAAAACCTTTCTCCCTCAAAAAAAAAAAAAAGAGGGGGGAGGGGAGACAGAAAGAATGTCCCAATCAGCATAGTGCTTTCAAACTTCTCATAATTGTCAATATGCCGCTTTAGTTTGCAGAAACAAATATTAGCTAAAATGTTAAAATAAAATAGCAGTAGTGATAGCTGTAAGAATAATAAAACAACAAAATTTTCTTAACCATCAGAGTTCAAGCTCAGTTTCTCTGAGATTGCGCATGAGCACAGCCTGAATTCTTTCAGAACTGTCTCTGCAGCCATTATTTCAAACATAAAAATCTCGCTGTTGGATTATCTAAAAAAAACCCACTAGTTCACCATACTATTTGTCACATTGTAAAATGGGAAGCTTTTAGAAAGCACAAAAATCTGATAATCCCTTTCTCCTGTTCTTCCCCATTCAAAATATTCAGAATGGGGTATTGAAAATGTGCTGCCTCTGATTTTGGCAATAGGATAAAAGCATCTTCAAAAAGAGGACAATGAACAGTCACTGTCATTTGGACCCCATGTTATCAGTAGAACTTAATTTTGTAGCTATTTAAATATACAGACTGAAGTGTGTATGTGTGTGTGAAACAAGAAAGATAAAAACTAACAGGAACTAATAATTAAGATGAAAGAAAGAGAAGAAAGAGAGAACAAAACCAAAAGTGCAGGAGAAAAGAAAGCAAAAAGAAAAGGCTTCTGATTTTCTTTTATAACAGTTATAAGTATAAATTTAAATTGACTTCTTTAAAATTACAATATTAATTTCATTAGAGGGAAATATTAAAATTGCCAAAGTACAGTATACAAAGAAGCAAAACTAATCATGTCTCTGGAGCTAACTTATCTAAAAGTTCAGCTTATCAAATTGTGCAAGCTTATTTGACCAGAAATAAAAGAACTGGGGAGGGGATATTAATTTCAGGAATTCTTTAAATATCCTTTCTACCTATGATTTCTACAACTCTCGATAATCGCACTCTGGTAACATAGGAGCATAGAACAAAGTATAAATGTCTGCCCTTTTAATCAACAAACACAGCATGCAGTTTGAAACAGCAGGGAGAATTTAATAAACTGCAAGTTCATACTCACTCAGCTATTACTCACTTCCAGAACCCTATACACAATTTTCTGTGATTGTTGAAGTAACCTAAAGCAAAGAACAAACATTTCTAAATGAGTAGCTTCCAAAAGTCAAGGGCCCCATTTCTTGCAAATAAATGCCAATCATACCAGGACACCTTTGAGGGCGACATATTTGTTCCCAGGAAGCAGCCCTAGAACTATTAGCTCTTAATGTTGGTGGTCTAACCAGCAACACTAACACTGCCCAAGTCCTCTAGCCCTCACAAAGAATTTTGGAGCTACCTATTATACCACAGTTTCCATTCCTTAACACAAAGAAAAAAAAGCAGGAAGTCATGCCCACAAATAACTTCTGAAAAAAGACACAAATCTGCTGAAAGTTTAGACAGGCCTGAAAACCTAACAGCCCTGGAGTATTTCTACCTAAAAAAAAAGGAAGTGCTAGGATGGATACGTATTGCAAGCAATACCCTGCTTACCTGAAACATGAACATGCTGAAATTAATGCCATTGGGAAGATGGATGTTTATGAATTGGTTCCCTGTATTCATGCAGGAAAATCATAGCCACCTTGATCAGTAAATCCATAGCTCTACAGAGTGAAGGGAGAGTAGCAGCTAAGTCCAGGAAGGAAGGTTAGGAGCAGCACAGATTCTAGATGCCACTGCACACCTTGGTTTGAGATTCAAATCAGTAGGAAATCACGTCATATATACCTAGAAGGATGAGGAGGATTGGGCACTGTAACAGTGTCACCAAAGCTTGCAGAAATTCCCCATCTGCTGCCTGGGTTAATCACATCGCTGTTCAAGATACAGAGAAGGCAGATGTATGATTTGGTAAGAGAAGCACAGGAGCTACAAGCAGGAGCTGGGAGCCAGAAGAGCCAGCAACCTCCCCCAGAGGATCTCGCAGATACACAAATGACCTAGTTTGCTTTGCATTGCTTGCATGTTTCCTACCCTGAATGTTAGAGGCAGAGGAATTGAAGCAGGAGCAGAAAGTAAATCACTGGATAGCCCCTTAATCCAAGCGGCTGCAGAGCCCAGGAGGCATAACCCTCCCTTGGTGACCTGGCATGCTCTCTGCCCAGCTGCTCAGCATGAACAGACACCATTGCTAGGGCTCTCACTCCAAAGGAGGAGCGCTTAGCAGGAAGGTAGCGAATCGAAGACAGGCGGGGGAGAGTTACGTACCCGAAAGTTAGTTGGAGCCTGCAGCATGGACCGTAGCATATTTACTGATAGAACTGGGTGACCCAGCTAGAGAACGGCCAAAGGGCAGAGATTGCTCAGTGAGGAAGCAGCAAGACCATAACATGAGAGGGCCAGCTCAGGTGTTTAGCTTTTCCCATCCCTGTCAAGCTCTTATAGGATACTGTGGCAGCTTAGAAGTAGAAGGGGGTTGGCACCACCATAAAATAGCAAGTGGTGAAGTCAAACTCTTTAGTTCAGCAGACAATTTATTAAGGAATTTCATCAAAATACAGACACATGTTAATTCAAACCCCAATCACTATGATGCTAACAACAGACACTTGCATTGCTTTCAAGTAACTCCTTTACACTTCGTTTAATTTTATTTCTCTGAAGAAAAAATTCCCCATCCCCACAACAATAGTATTAAGTAGACATAACAATGAAATGCTGACGATTATATTTCAATATGCTGCTATCTCTATGACAATTTGTCAAGTCTACATTTCTCTACACCGCTACACCTATACTACACCTATACCTGGTGTACTGTAATGAAGCCAGAAATTCTTGCTTAGACCAAGGAGTAGTCAGTTCAAGTATCCATGTTTAAAATAAATTATTTTTTTCTATTTAACCATTTGGAGGAGGAGCTCTGCTTCCCACGTGTAGCTTCTACTAAACGCCTTCAGTTCCTAAGCCCAACAGAGTGAAACAAAGGAAACAAAAGGAACAGTAGAGTCTTTATCACTGTACTTGTTATTTATTATACTTGTATGCCATATACTTCCAATACAAACCAAGTCATCTAAGATTAATTCAAGTTAGCAGACTGGGTTGTGTTTATTCACAGATGACCACTCAAAGAATTGTATTTATAGCTCAATAACCATTTTTTCCCTTTCGTTGTGGATTTTCATGAGTCACAAACTGTGTCCCTAGCCAGAAGAAGAAATTTATTATCATATGGCAACCGAAAATGGATCAGCTCTTCCAAAAATTATATCTGTCTTAGAATGATATATAATCTACAGTCATTAATAAATGAGGTTATATGGCCACCAGATATAATTCCAGTCAGGAAATATATTGTTGAAGCAAAAAAAAGTGTTAATTAGTTTGTCTATGGAGATACTCAATTAATTAAATTAACCAGACCACCCATCTGCAGTCACCTTTCCTGGTCTCTTAGAGAAGCAATAAAAATCCTTGCAAGGCAAAAGGAGTCTAATAACTAGGAGAAAGCATACTTGGTGGCAAGGAAAGCTATGATAAGAGTAACAACGCTTAGAAATGATTCACTAAACAATCTTTATTTTAAAATACAGAACCTTTCTTTTTTCAATAAGCCATTGTTTATTGTCATTATTTCACTACCTCTGGCCTCATGGATGTATTCAGGCTTTGAGCTACAAAAATGCATATATAGGGTTGCATTCCTGCCTTTTTAGGTTTGCTATTGTAGTTTTCAATTTCAAAATAAATGCAATTTTAGCTTTTACCAATTGATAGGTGTTGTGGCCTGGCAGGAGCCGTTGGAGCTGCCGCCAGACTCCGACAGCGGGGGGTCTTATGAGTCGGAGTTGGAGGAGGTGGAGGACCCTGGACAGGGTGTCGACTCTGAGCAGGGCGAGGAGAGACTGGTTGGCCACCAGGTGGCGGCAGAGCATTAGATCAAAGGGAATGTTCAGGAAAACATTTGGGAGTTGTTTCAGGATGCATGCAGGTGAAGGGCTACTCGACGGAAGGAATAACTGCGTAATTGTAGGACATGATTATGCTTAGCAGATGCTGATTAAGATCCTCTCCTGAGTATAAAAGAGACTTTTTGTGCAACACCCTGGTTGCAGGAGTCAATGTTCTCGTTCACGTTCATGATTCAGAGAAACCAACTTGGATAAGTGGGTTTGCTGTGAGAAGCTTGTTTGCATTGCCTAGGTTTGTAGTAATTGCTGCCACAGAGCTTATCTCTTTGTTATTTTGGGCTTGCAGCCAACGAGAGCTTGGACTGATTAAAACATTCTTTTGTACGTCTGTTTTGGCTTTCGTTCCTGATGGAGAAGGGGGGGGGGTCAGAACACAAATAGGTATCGTGTCTCTGTTATTAATAAACCCATGAAAGAGAAATTTATTCTACAGCACTACTACTGCTCTTGTGGAGCCTGTGCAAATCATAAAGGGCCATAGGTATTTAGTCAGTCTGTAGCAAAACTTGATGATTGTCATTATTCATCTAGAGAAATGCTGAGCTGAAAAAAAACATTCCCTTTAGATGGAACTTAGAAAGCCAGGAATAAATTTGGTTTTATAAAATTATAACAGTTAAAAAGGAAGAATACAATAAACATCCAAAAAATAATGAAGTGAAATGTTTCCAATGATCTTGAGGAGTTGGGTGAATTGGCAGATAAATTACTATATATCTTCGAGGAGGAGCTAATGTCGCGACGAGAGACATGCGGTCTTGATGCTCCGAGACCGCTGCCGATACTTTTGCTGCTGGATGGTCCAATCGGACCTAACCGTCCCATAGAGACAGTGAACAGGAAGAATACGTCTTGCTGATCTCAGGGACACCGCAAAGTCCCTGATCGATCCAAGAGAAGTTCTTCAAGCTGGCCACAAAATGTCCAGCCCCAGGCTGATGAAGTTGGGATGACTCCAGAATGGAAGGGATGTGGAAAGAGAAAGTGTGTCCATCTGGTGAGGAAACTTTATTGTTTTGGAAAAGACTGCCACAAAAAAATGTTTTAAAGTTAAATTAAATCCTAAAGCAGAAGAAAATAAGCAGTGAAATTAACCTATATTGGATTGCTTTCAATAGTGTGTTTAATTTTACTTGGTGGATTGAATTGCTCGCATTTTTTTTTAAAGCAGGAAGGGATCAGTTTTCTTCTTCTATTTATTTTATTTTTAACCTATGGTTTAAAGTTTATTTCAACAAGGACTTTTATTACTTGCTATTAATTCTATTTGAGAACTCTGTTTCTTTTAAGTTTGAAATAACATTAGAGAGTGGGAAGCAATACTGCCACTTGGAGGCTGGAGGCTTGAGTTTTTGAAACAATGCACTTTCCCTTTTCCTTTTGATCTCACTGACTTTGTATCTCGAGGCTTGGCAACTTGTTTATAGAAAGTGATAAGAAACAAGGGCACAAATTGTTTTTACAGATACACTTTGAGAGTCTTACTGGCAGTGGGAGAGAAAAAGAAACAGAACCTTCTTTTTTGAAGATTATAAATGAACTTGTGTTTAAGCTAATTTAATATAAGAAGCCTTGAAAGCCAGAGTGGCAATATCTACTAGTTTGTCAAAATGGCACAACATTCAAAAGAAACAATAACTTTGCAAAACATCTTGGCTGGAATTCAAAATTTATTAGAAATAACAGAGAGAATTGAGAAGAAGATGGAAAAAATAGAGTTTATAACAGCAAACAATGATGGGGTCAGAGTCCCAAAAATTGAAGGGGAAAATGATTATAAAGACAAGACAACTGATTACTTTACCAGTGGAGTGAAAGTGGTTGAAAGTGGGAAAGGAGAGTATGGAAAAGGGAATTAGATCAACAGGAACAGATTTCAAGGTATGGAAGAAGAAAAAGAGGAAAAATGATGGATTTAAGGAGAGAGAACTTCTCAGAAGCAAGATTGACAAACAAAGATAACCTGATTAAAATAGCAGATGGAGGGCATCGAGATTACTTAAGTGATGCTACAAGCAACAAGCTGCGGAGAGAAGTCCACAAAAATTTTATTAAGGAAATAAATAGAAGATCAATTCCACAAATGACAAAAGAAATAAGACTGTTATTACTGGAAGGATACAGGCTGATACATGAAAATTGATAATAAAAATTAGTTAACTTTAGTAATTAGTGATTAGTAATTTCTAGAGTGCTATGTTAAATAAATAATTGATAAGAATAATATGTACCTTATTATAAGGTACATACCAGTGTTGGTTTGATGAGAGGAAATTTGATATAATTAGCAAATGAATTTTTATTAATAAATAATATCTGTAACAATAACAATGAAATGACAAGGGATAAATTGTAAACAGCAATTTGGAAAGGAGGATCAGAAACCTTGTTATCAAACATAATTAATTTTTACTTAGAACATGCTATAAAGGGGTAATGTTATTAGATGATACTAGAAATAATTAATGAAATGCTACTATGTGCTTGTGTTTTTTAATTTTGGGCTATTTCATGTAAAAGGGATGTTAAAACAGCCACAGTCAAATGAGAAGCGTGGTTTGTTGATAGTAAGTATATAAAGATTTTTGATTTAAAATGCATAATATGATTTGAATTATAAGCAATGTCTGTGGAAGAGATGCATGAAAGTTATTTGTAACCAATCGACACCTTCTACAATATGATTAGTGATTAGTAATTTAGTAATCTTTAGAGTGATATGTTAAATAAATAATTGATAATGATAACAAGGTACACACATGTATTGGTTTGAAAGAGGAAACCTGATATAAATAGCTAATGAATTTCTATTAATAAATAACAATTATAATAATAATAATGAAATGACAAGGGATATACTTAACAATATATATATGTACATGGCTCAATAAAAGGTATTGGGATACAAATAGTAAACCGCGACTTGGAAAAGAGGATTAGAAATGTTGTTATCAATCATAATTAATTCTTACTTAGAACATGTTATAAAGGTGTAATGTTATTGGATGATATTAAATAATTAATGAAATGTCATTATGTGGTTGTGTTTTTCAATTTTGGATTATTTTATCAAAAGGACGTTAAAACAAGTATAGTCTAATGAGAATTGTGGGATGTTGGTAGTAAGAGATATAAATATTTTTTATTTAAAATATACAACGTGATATGAATTATAAGTAATGACTGTGGAAGAGATTCTTTTCAAAAAAACATTACTGTATCTTCAATAAAAAAAGAACTTTAAAAGAATGAATTTACAAAAATAAAAGTATGTTGTAAAGGATTGGGTTTTAAAAAAAAAAAAAAGTAAAGAAGACAAGTTTTTTTTCACAAGGCACAAATTCTCCAGCTCAATAAACCCAACATAATGGGCACTTAAGCTACTTTCAGTGAGTAAATGTGATTCAAGGAGGTAAAAAAATAGGGTGTTTTTAGATTTAAATTGTTCCAAAATGGCATTGTGAAGAAATGTAACCCATCTGTGTGATTTTAAAAGGCTACAATGAAGAATACATCAATCAATCTGAAGTCAGTCTTGAAAGACTCTGCTTAACAAGTTTTACTAATACTATAAATATTAACGTAAAAGGAAGATATACTCACATTTCTTTGTAAATCAAATATTATACTACCAGATTCATGAAAGCCCCTTAATAGACCACTGTGTGATTCAACTTTAAAAAAAACATTTTAGAATAGTAACCTCCAACTGCAGAATCAGATGTAAAAATAAGGTCGTACATAAAGAGAGTTAATATTTGCCCCTTTTGAATATAGTTTGTATGTTTTATTTCTTTATTTGAATCCAGCTTTATTGAGCTGAAAGAATTCCATATTAATTCACAAATGAAGAAATGGGCAGGAAAGAAAATGTGAACAGATAACTGATCTTTCTGAGGTGGGGAATATAGTCCATATTCATTTGTCAATACATTAGTATTAGCTGCTTATAGTTTATTATAGAGTCCTTCCATATATACTTTGTTATATATTATCCTGCACATTCCCACTTTTCTATTTGATTGGCAGAATGACAGCAAAATGTCAGCGAAACTTAACTAATTAGATATAGACAAAGGTATTGCCATTTTGCTAAAAAACCAGTTTGGTGCGTGATTAAAATGCGGACCTAGGACTCAGGAAATGGTCAGAAAACTAGGTCTCATCAGATATGAAAGCCAGTTGGCCAGTCACTCTCAGTCAGTCCACCTATTTCCACAGGTTATTGTGGAAAAGATAGGATGCAGGAGCATTATATATGTTTAGGTATGTTTGCTACCTTGAATTGTTTATTTTTAAAAATAGAATGAAATAATCATTATTGTAGTTCATCACACAGCCAATCTGGTGTTCAACTGGTTTGGCATTTTAATACACCAAAGTATTGCACAGACCAGTGACGTGCGGTC
Source organism: Thamnophis elegans (assembly GCF_009769535.1). NCBI lineage: Eukaryota > Metazoa > Chordata > Lepidosauria > Squamata > Natricidae > Thamnophis > Thamnophis elegans. The sequence goes on from NC_045545.1 coordinate 64,327,766, forward strand.
AGCTTTAGCCCCGGTTAGGCTGTTTTTAGACTTGTGGACTTCAACTCCCAGAATTCCACAACCAGGCATGCTCAGTTCCGATTTAAAGCGACAGCATATTTCCCCCTTGCAAAATAAGTTTTCCCATTCTTTTTCTTCTCCCTCCCCCTCCTTCCTCCCTCTCTCCTTCCCTCCCCCCTCTCTCAAACAGACACACGCACACAGAGAACTTCGATCCTTCTCTCATTCACTCACTCTCAAACACAAACACAGAAGTTGGATTGGATATATTTCCAAAGGCTTGAAAGCAGCTCCTCTGCCATACCCCCACATTTCCCTGCTGCCTTCCGATCAAACTTTTTGAATTCCTCCCCCCTCCCCACATACGGACCTTTTCCAGCTGTTTCAGAGACGATTTCAACTCTGCTTCTCCCTGCCCTACCCTGCCCTCTTGAAAAGCCAGAGCTCTGAAGTCAGACTGAGCTAGTCGCTCCTAGAAAACTCTAAAAGCCTCTAAAAATGCCCTCTACAGGAGGCGAGAGAATATTGCCTCATTTGCAATAAGAAATTCTTCCCTTGTTAACCCTTGCTTAACTCTTAAAGACGAAAAAAATCCTTATGCCAAAGAGGCCCCTAGTTCTCTGGCCTCCTCCTAGTTAATACTGAGAGCAGACAACCAAGCCACTGTGACTTGAAATCTGGTAGCAACTACCCTGGCTTTAAATTATTTTAAGAAAATTATTTAAAATCCTTCCTTTCCCTGATGAGACTGTGAGGCCCCCGCCTCCCTTGCCTCTAGTGACTGCACTCCCTGCACAGGACGTACTCTGCTCTACCTTTTGCAATTGACTGTCAGCAATTTCAATGGTGTTCAAATGGTGCTCCAGATCTTCTGGAATTGAACCCAAGGAGCCTATTACTGTTGGTACTATTTTTGGCTTCTTTTGCCATAATCTTCTCCTTTTATTTGCAGGACTTTGTATTGGGGATTTTTTTCCAGGTTTTACTTTTATTCTGTCACTCCAGATCCTGCAATGACCACTATCCAGCGTTTTTGTCTTTCTTATTGACAATTGTAAAATCTGGGTTGTTATGTGACAGATGCTTGGTCTGTTTGAATTTTAAAGTCCCAGAGCAATTTAGCTTCTTCATTTTCTATTACGTTCTCTCTTTTTAGAATAAAAGCAAATAGTATTTCTTTGCAGATTTTCCAATGCACCACTTTTCCTATTTGTCATGCAATTGTTTGTAATCACCTGTATGATCGCCTTGCAGGGAATGGCGCAACTCACCATGGCCAAATCTCTGCATGACACTCACTGCAGGACAACTTGCCACAGGAAAATTCAATGATGTAGGGCTGGCCATAACCTATTTATTCAGTATTGTTAGACAGAGGAATGTAATGCAATAACAAACAGGAACAGTGATAGGGGAGTCCTCCTTGAAAGATTCTTCTCTTATATTAACCTGCTCCCAGCCGTCCGCATTTGACCAGCAACTGTGTCTTCCATTGCACTGTTCACTTTTCACAAAGCTTCTGATGTTTCTACTAACTCCTGTTGTTTCTAGGCATTTGATTATCTAATCATGTGGCAGGGAGTTGAGTGTCTTCTTGTCCATCAAACAACGATACTCAGTCGATCTTCTTTCTCTTGCAGTTTTCCAAAGTCATTATGTCAGTTAGGAGTTGATCTTTTGTTCCTCTAGCTTTTAGAACTTTCCTTTCAGCTCAGGTGGAAGAGCTTGTTTCAATTAGACGCTGATGGACTGCATCAGCTACAAACTAGTTAGCATTTAAAGTTGTTGGTATCAAGTAATTGTTTGTAGTTGCCTAGCACTAGCCCCTTTGCTAGAATCATTCCTTAGCAGTTAGGTTTTGGCCAATGTTAGCTACTCTTTAATTTTACTTCCTGGCAGTATGTTATTAACTGCTTGGTAATAAATGAGCGGCAATTCATAATGAATAATGGCAGAAAGTGAAGAGGAACTAAAGAGCCACTTTATTTTGGGTGAAAGAAGAAGAGTGCAGAAGTTGGCTTGAAACTCAACATTAAAAAAACCAAGATCAATGGCATCCGGCCCTCTCAATTCCTGGCAAATAGATGGGGAAGAAATGGTAGTGACAAAATTACCGCAGATTGGGACTGCAGCCAAGAAATTAAAAGGTGCTTGCTCCTGGGGAGGAAAGCTATGGCAAATCTAGACCGCATACGAAAATGCATAGACATCACCCTGCCAACAAAAGTGTGTATAGTCAAGGCTATGGTTTTTCCAGTTTGCAATGTATGGCTGTGAATGTTGACCATAAGAATAGCTGAGCACCAAAGAATTGAGGCTTTGACCTATGGTGCTGGAGAAGACTCCTGCGAGTCCCTTGGACTGCAAGGCAATCAAACTGGTCAGTCCTAGAGGATATCAACCCTGGCTGCTCTTTAGAATGCCAGATCCTGAAGATGAAACTCAATACTTTGGCCACCAAATGAGAAGGAAGGACTCACTGGAAAGGAGCCTAATGCTGGGAAAGATTAAGGGCAAAAGAAAAAGGGGACGACAGCGAATCATGTGTCAGGGTGGAGGCACTAAATAGCAATAGCAATAGTAGTTAGACTTATATACCCGCTTCATAGGGCTTTCAGCCCTCTCTAAGCGTTTAACAGAGTCAGCATATCGCCCCCACAGTCTGGGTCACTCACCTCGGAAGGATGGAAGGCTGAGTCAACCTTGAGCCGGTGAGATTAGAACCGCTGAACTGCAGATAACAGTCAGCTGAAGCGGCCTGCAGTACTGCACCCTAACCACTATGCCACCATCGGCTCTTCTGAAGTAGTAGGTTTGAGCTTAAATGGACTCCAGAGGATGGTAGAGGACAGTAAGGCCTGGAGGAACGTTGTCTATGGGGACGTGATGGATCGGACACGACTTTGCAACTAACACCACCAGTCAGATGATTCAACCAAAAACCTGCAGTTCATCTTCACCTGGTGCTGACCAATTCTTGATCTTCCTTGCTCTTTTGTCTACAATTTCTGGTGTTACTACAAGTTCTTCATCTCTTCTTTTTTATTCTTCTCCCCCTCCTTTAACCAAGAACTGCACTGAACTGAACTGTTTCTTTCTTATCAGATTATTAACTATAGTTTATTGCAGTTACTCTATGGGTGGATTGGTAGAAATGTTTCTGGTTTGATTTAAACTGGAGATTTATCTATAGTATGCAATTCAAATTTTATAAATGATGATCTTTTTATTATTTGCTGATTTATTATTATTTATTCCATCTATTATTTTTAATCTCCCTTGTCTCTAGATGATACTTCTTGATAAAGTATTCTACAGTCTTGTTCTCAGCTTCTTTTCTTTAAATTGCTTTAACTTATTGCATTGATTTTAGCACGTTGATTTTATTTCCAGTCCTGATCTTCCATTTTGGTGGTCAAATGTTTAGCTTTCTTTCTTTATCATTAATTCTACATCCTAGGTATTCAATTATAACTGCAGTCCTACTGTACAGTATTCAGTTTGCTTCTTGAAGTGAGCTAGTGTCTCTTATTTAATATTACAGATTGGCATCTTTTAATACTTGTGCTCTGTTTCTTTGGAACAATCTTCAATGAAGGCAACCTTATTTCATTGTTTTATGCTGTTTTTTTTCTTTGCTTCAATTCTTCATTTTCATTTAGAAGGATTTTGTTCTTTCTGAAATGAAGGCAGGGAGAGAGTGACTGGTTTGGGAATGAAAATGATTCAATAGAAATGCTGGCTGCCTCTATGGCTGGTTTCCTCTGGGTTTGCCTCTATAGTCTGAGCTACTTTTGGCAAGGTTTTGATTTCTTTACCCTGGGTAGACCTTTGCAGTTCTTCCAATTCTGCTCCTGTGAATACTTTACTTTGTATTATAAATCACTGTTGATCTGCTGTCCCCTGTTCTGTTATTTTCTGATTCTGGATGTTGCTCTTTCCATACCAACTGCATTCTTTCTGATATCCTTTTCTTGCTGGACTTGATTTGTATTAACATATCATTATTTCTTTGTTTTCAATCTTGTATATTTGTGACTGATAAACAACTTTTCTTCCAGTAGTTCCTGCTCCTGCTGGCCTTGGTTGCTCAGCCAACAGTCCTGAGTCCTGTAGCCCATTTGTCACCAGAGGTCCAGGAACTCCAACACCTAGCATGGTCCTTGTTGATCTAGGTTCGTGGTGGCAAATCTATGGAATGCATGCCAGAGGTGGCATGGAGAAACCCTCTTTGTTGGCATGAGTGCCGTCGCCAGCTGCTCTTCTGGTTTCTGGCGCACCAGCTGGTCTTCACACATGCTAGAGTGCTGGAAACCCAAAGACCAACTGGCACATGTGCTCTGGCACATATGAAGAGAATGTATGCACACACACACGTTCCACTTTGGGCACTTGGTGCCGAAAAGGTTCGCCATCACTGACCTAGTTGATGATCAATCTAGTATGGGTTACTGCAAATTACTGTATACCTCACCATTTTATTTACTGGAGAAACATTCTTTGCCTGGGTCTTCTGATGAGATCTGCAAATACAAGTAGAACAACTGTTGAAAAGGTCAGGAAAAAATGTGCTACCATAACTAACTGTTCCTTGAGGGAAGAAATCTTGCAGTTGTTGCAAAACAGACAATGAGCTAGACATTTTGGAATATTTGAACACCCATATTCTTGCCGCATACCTTTTTAGAGCAAAGATACACGTCCATAATGCTGAGAGATTTAGTTCTCACACAATTAATGAAAAAATGGTATAATAGCAAATGTATCATGGTAGCAAACATGATAATGTGACGACAAAAACTAAGACTGCAAAGAGGCAAGCTAATCTGCTCAAAAGATAGAGAGTGTATTCCTAGATACAGTGGGAAGGAAAATGTGTAGGAGTGTTAGGTTATACTGGACTTCATATGGAACACTGCAGTTGCTGAAATACTTTTGTTATGACTTCCTACTTTCTTTAATATATATTTCAATACAATATCCAACAAAATAGATCCACATGGAACTTTAAAAAAAAAAAAGCCAGACCACTGAACTCAGTATAGCAAAACCAACACAAACTACAAAAAGGATAAAATTACTATACATTAAAAAATCTCAGAAACAATAAACAGACTGCCACTTGACATTATTGTAGCATGCAAACCAACTAAAGCTCTCCGAAATATCTTAATTAACTTAAGTAGCCAAAAAAGAAAAATAAGAGTCATCTACAACACAAAGTTTAAGGGTTGTAACAGCCATAGGACAGATAGGCAGAAGACTAGCAGAGCACATCCATGATTCAAGATTCAAGATTTAATGAATTTGTATGCCGCCCAATCTCGAAGGACTCCGAGCAGCTTACATAAAAACAGTTTTAAAAATACTAAAAAAATTTAGAATACAAAGACAGAGCAAGTTAAAAGAATACAACATGCACTCAACCTTAGTGGGGCTGGAACTAAATCAAGGGTCAACAGCCCCAGGCCTGCCGGAAAAAGCCAGGTCTTAGTAGACTTTCGGAAGGCCGAGAGAGTGGGGAGGGTCCGGATCTCAGGGGGTAGATCGTTCCATAGGGCTGGGGCAGCTACAGAGAAGGCTCTCCCCCAAGGAGCCGCCAGACGACATTGTCTAGTCGACGGCACCCGGAGAAGGCCCATCCTGTGAGATCTTATCGGACGCTGGGAGGTATGTGGCAGGAGGCGGTTTCGTAGATATCCAGGTCCTAGGCCATGTAGGGCTTTAAAGGTGATAACCAGCACCTTGAAGCGCATTCAGAGACCAATAGGGAGCCAGTGCAGCTCGCAGAGGATAGGTGTAACATGGGTGTATCTTGGTACACCCAGTATCGCTCCCACGGCTGCATTCTGGACCAATTGTAGTCTCCGAACACTTTTCAGGGGCAGCCCCATGTAGAGCACGTTACAGTAGTCGAGTCTTGAGGTGACGAGGGCGTGAGTGACCATTTGGAGTGCCTCCCGGTCCAGGTAGGGCCACAACTGGTGCACCAGGCGAACCTGGGCAAAAGCTCCCCTGGTCACAGCTGACAATTACCTATCAGAAGATACAATGAAAACCCTTCAATTTCATAACATATGAGAAATATAATCTGAGAAAGCTTCCTAGATCAAGCTAAATCCAAAAATGGTAGGGAATTCCTGGGAGCTTGGTACTCAGGCAAATCAGCCATCAACAGGCATCTAGGGATAAACAATACTTACACACCATTCCATGAAGACAATAAAAAAGCTAAAAGGGGAACCAAAAGACCAGAATACCTCCTTGAAAATAATCAACAGTCAGATAAGCATGAAGTAACACTAGGTTTATCACCAGACAAACAATTAAGCAGTAAATAATACCCTAATAATGGAACCATCAACTCAGGCAAACAATCAAGCAGTAAACAACAGTTTAATCAAAGAATGACCAAAGACAATGCCTCCACCAACACTGACAAGGCAAGCAACGGTATATAAACACATCAAATCCCACTCGCTATAGCACTGAAGATGTTATCTAGTCAGGTAATAAAATGATTCAAGCAAGAGAACATCAAAAACTCCACAGTTCAACCCTGAGCTACGTACATTCTCTTCTATAAGTATATCTTTATTACTTGTCATTCTTGCAATTTTTGCTAAAGGCTAATTCTCCAATATGATAATTCCTTCTTGTTACTGTATCCAAATCTTATTTATTTATTTAAATTTATAATAGTCACCCAACACTATGGATTCTGGGTGGTGGTACAACACTAAACCAAATACTTCAAATACATAAAAACAAGCAAAACCTAAAACCACAATGTCACTCCAGACTAAAATGATCTAAAAATAATACAAAACCAAGCAAAACACTACTACTTCAAACAATATTAACCTCAGGCCTGGGTCCAAAGTCAGGCTTTTCAGAATCATGGGAGACAAGGTGATATCTCTTTCATTAAATTACTATAGATTGTAAATCCCTTTGGAATCCAACCTACCAGTAGCAAAAATATATGCTTTCTGTAGTTATTATAATAATTTATACATGAGGAGGACAATGTAATATTTGCTGTCAAGCCCTTAGAGAAGAACACCAGAGACTTTAATATGGAGTTTAAAAACATAAATCGAAGGAAAGATATAGAGTTGGAAAAGGAGTTCCCATTGATTAGATAATGAATCTTGCCATCAATTAATTGTTTATTGCTGCTCCTGTTTCTTTCTAAACTCCTCACAATTCTTATAACATTAAGAAACCTGTAATAAGGAACAACTCTTCTTTTTAACAACAGTAATAACAAAATGAATGTTGGCTAAGATGCCGAAAAAAATGAAGCTTTTTTAACAGTTGTCTAGCTGGATCTTTCAGTTTTGATATGGATTAGCAATATTTTGCAAGAATCTCAGGCCCAAGAATAAGACCACAAAACTGATGGGGAGGTACAATCTGTGCTTCCAATTCTCACACAGATGACCAAGGCCAAAGTATTTAGGATAAAATATGGGGAAATTCCTTCTGTACTGTGCTGTGTTGAGCAAAGATAATGGGCATGAAGCCATGGAGGCAATGCGTTTTGTATGTATGGGAACTCAATGTAATGCTTTCCCAATTTCAGTAAATGGATTGTGAGCTTGATGACAATCAATTCCTGCAACTATCAGAAATTGTAATAAGAAAACTAAATAAAGTTAATAACTCTTGATGATAATAGATGATGAGTAAGAGAGAAGGTTCATGAGACTTCAGCTGAACCACAAACATTGGAATGAATAGTTTCCATTCTCACAAGGCTAAATGTGCAAGATTTGCACATTACATGCGACTGAAGGTTTTATGAAGTTGCCAGTGGCATCAGAATAAAATAAGTTCTGGCGCTTCACAGTTGAGCAGTCTAAGTCTTAAAGGTTACACAAATGATTAAATGCCAATGGGTAGTCTCACATATCTGACCTTTACTTAATTTTCAGATGTTATCACATCAGATATTGGGATTGATTTGTTTCTGAAGAAGCCAGATCTGGTTGTTTGTTTATTGCAAAATGTACAATATTTTATTGACATTTCAGTAGGAGGTGGTCTCTTGGAAGGGCACTCTTCTGAAACATAACTAAAGGTAAAGGTTCCTCTCGCACATAAGAGCTAGTCGTTCCCGACTCTAGGGGGTGGTGCTCATCTCCGTTTCAAAGCCGAAGAGCCAGCGCTGTCTGAAAATGTCTCCATGATCATGTGGCAGACATGACTAAATGCCAAAGGTGCATGAAACATTGTTACCTTCCTACCAAAGGTGGTCCCTATTTTTCTACTTGCATTTTTACATGCTTTCAAACTGTTAGGTTGGCAGAAGCTGGGACAAGTAACAGGAGCTCACTCCATTAGGCAGCGCTAGGGATTCGAACCGCTGAACTGCCAACCTTTTGATCGACAAGTTCAGTGCCTTAGCCACCACGTCCCATTAAATGTAACTAGATTCTTCAAATAATACACACAGATCTTGTGTGTATTGACCTGGCTCTTCTCACAGAGAAGAGTTGTCCAGTCTCCCAGCTGCGGAAGTTCAATATTCAAAACCACTGATGAAAGAGAGGAGGTGGGAGTGATGGAACCAAAGAAAATAATATAGGGAACACAAAGAATATGTCTTCTCTTGACAATATAGTGTCATAATTCCTCAAGTATTTTATTGATCCCCAAGTAGAATTGTATTAATGCATACAAAATCTTTGAGGTAATGGATGCATTTGTCCTGTACTTTTCCTGGCAGACCCTTTCAAATTGGGATTTAAGCCTCATTAATTCCAAGCCACATCTGAGTTAACAATTGAAAATCAACAATATATTATCTCACTGAGCATTTATATTATCTTAGGTTATTGCTTTTGTGACTGGCAGTCACCTATTTGAAAGATTCATCAAAAATAGCCCTGAACAGTGTCACAAACTGACATAGTTATTCACATCAGGGCTGTAAATTGGTTGCCTCTCCCTCTGTCAGAACGTTAATTATAAATCCCACATTGAATGGTGTACAACTCATTGAGAAAGGAAAGTACTAAATCTGCTCTGATTTCATCATACATCACCAAAAAAGCAACTGTTCAACCATTGAGAACTGATGCCACTCCCACTATGGCTGCTAGATGATCCGGGATTGCATGTGTGTTGTAACTGGGAATGAATTCCATCCATCATACTTGTGGCACCTGTTTATTACTCATCAACCAATCATTCTCAGTTGCCACACGATTATGACACTAAAAAGATGCTAGAAATTTGTCCCATATACACTTCAAGAGATTTACAATATAACCATGGTTTATTTCTGGAGTATTGCTGCTTTTTCTCATTCTTCATGGATGAGATGAGTGGCTAATCCTTCTGTAAGAACTTCATTCAGGCCACGTCAAACAGTGGAAGAGTTAAGGATAAGGATGAGGTAGATATGTTGTTTTTACTACAGATATAAAAAGACCTAATAATAAACGTCATATACCACAGAATCCAAACCACATTCCACAGAATCCAGCCTCTATTTTCTGTCTCTCTTTCTCCCACTCTTACGTGGTGACAGACTTCTTGCTATTAGTTTCTCAACTTTGGATCATAAGGACACCTGCATTGTCTTTTGCTAAAAGTCCTGCCTTGTTTGCAAGCTACCCACTCCTAGTCTAAAAGCTCATAGATAAATCATAGATAGATTTAAAAGCTTAGATAAATTCACATACAGTTCTTACACCGAATATTATGTAAGAACTTGTGTTATGTTACTAGCCATCTCACATGAAGTTATTTTATATACCCACAATGCTATCCATCAAATAGCACACTGCTGCAGCAATCTACAGAAAAATGTATAAGTAAGCACTGCAGCTTGCTGCAAAACTAGCTTACGTAACTTCAACTACACATGGCACCACATAGTTCAAGAATGCTAAGGAGGAATAAAATATAATTTAAATAATTATAGATGCTAGAAATTTACTATGAAATCATATTCTAAATTACAAAATTGTTATACATTAAAGAGCTCTTTTTTTAGCCTGGGGCATTTAAAATTACCTGTCAAAAGAAACAATTATAAAATAAACTAATTCCATATGTGACATCAGAGAAATTTTCAAGGTTTAAGATTTAATTTTCATCACATAATCTTTATAAAACATGTTGCCAGAAGAAGTAGAGTGGATAATCTCTGTTATAACAAATATGCAGTAAAGGCCATTTATGACTTATACTACTACTGTTAATCCTTGAATGCTACTTGAAAAAGTCAATATTATAGCAGATGGGTGAAGTTATCAATTGATGTCAGTGACTTAAGTTTATATTTTGCAAGGATCAGCTGATCAAAGCATTTATACTGCTATTGTAAAAATACTAACTGTCCTTGATGCCTTTCATCGCAATCCTAAACTAAGTACCTCAGTCGTCTTAGCTAGATAAATTTATATTTATTAGGGCTGGACAAGTTTGGTTTCAACTCAAAAGAGTGCTTTGGAGAACTTAGGAATGTGAATAAAACACCTACCTGTGACTCATTAAAGCAACTTTTCCAGCTGCAGTTGCACAATCCTGAAAACCAACAGGTATTTTAATTTCTCACAGATAGCATATTTTTTCAAAGAATCTCTTCCTAAATGAAACCAAAGCATTACACAGCCCTAATATTTATTCTCTCTCCATTAAATTGAAATTGAGTCTATAACGTTCAGAGAATTTAATGGACATTTTGAGGTGGTTTTTTCATTTTCATGGTCTTCATCTTACATGGGTAGACAGGCTATCTTTTCTCAAGAGTGATGATAGAGAATTATTCTAAATGACAAAGCCAAGCATTACCTCTGTCAAACGTTGGTGACAAATAAGAAAGCAATTAATACAGCATTGTCTTTATGTCTTAATCCTTTAGTTTAGCATTTACAGTATAAAAGCTATTTTCTCTGTGCTAAATCACAGAAGGTCAATACACTTGCACTCACTATTCCTTCTGCTTGCTTATATTTCAGCTAACAAAAATCTGGTCTATTTATCTTCTTACCTGAGGTAGAGCAGAGTTTAACTGTCTCTGCAATTGGTCTCGTTCATGCAAAGTCTCTTGCAGTCGGCCCTGAGACACAGACAGTGTCTCACGTGTTTCCCGAAGAGTCTCTAGCAGTTTATCTCTCTCATCAAGCATGTTCACCATCAGCTGTTCAAAGTTGGCATCAGAATCAGAGCCTGGTTGTGGCCCTAAGGGGTCACCCTCACTAATGGTAGGCATTACCTCACACATCATGGCAATACTTTGCAAATTGCCTGTGCTAGAGGAAGAACTTGAATTGCCAAGGAAATCTCCCTAGAATGCCTCTTAAGGCAGTACAAACAGCAAGTTAAGGTCACATGGTTACTGTAGGCCACTGCAGATTGTGGCAACTGTCAAATGTAAGATGATAATGTCCATAAAATCTCCATTTCCTTTTGCAAATAACTGAAACTAACATTACATATCTAGAAAAATCAGAAAAAGTCATCACATTGTTACGCTCAATGTATATATAAAGTAATTAAGATCAGCAAGGCCCCTAGATTGAATTGATAATGTAATCTTGTGAGAGTCATTCCCATAATCTTTGACAGATATTCCTTTGATCTCTCCAAAGATGACCATCAACCAGGGCATACAGTTCTTTGTTCTTAAAAATGTTCATTGTTTCCATTCAGCACCAAAATCCTTGCTGGTTTTAAGATCTAGAAAGGATTAGAAAGCCTACAAAATATTTCTCTTGTCTTGATATGATCAATAAAAATCAACTTAGATAGATCAAGCAAAAGTTTATGAAATCCAAAGGGAAGTAGACTGATCATTCTTGAAGCAAGGTTAAACTTTTGCCGAAGATTCATCTTTCATTCTTCATTTAAAATCTGTTGGAAAAGAAAATATTTAGAGGTTAGAATTGTGTTTCATTTCTAAATTTAGATCAAAACCTTTTCATTTACAAAAAATTCAGAAGGGGAACAGTTTATGGAGAATTCTACATCACAGATTAATACAGTTTACCATTTGTTCCCTATAGCCATTCTTAATATAACAATCAGGTGTTGTTGTTTTTTAAATGTAGATACCATGGAGCATTTGTTCTAATTTCAGAGCTTTAATGTTTATTGAACATTGTATCTTTTGCAAACCACTTTACTATAATGTATCTTGAAATTAAGTATATTTTGCCTAGATCCTTTTAATCTAAATTCTATTGCAGAATATTTGCTTATTTTTATCAGAATACTAGACAATCCATAACTCCTTGGATCACAGTTTCTGAGATTTTTCCTTACCAGATTCCTCAATGCTTTCAACAATGACAAAGTTTCTACTGTTCTGCCTTCCCCAAACCAGCTGGAATACATTTAGAGATGTATCTGTTTGAAAATAGCCCAGTCAAACATCCGCACAGGAATATTTTATGATACTTTGTATTATCATAAACTGCTTTATGATTATTTTATGCCATAAAATAATTTATAAAATTTGCCAAATTTCAAAACTCATTTGAAGTACCTTCGTTGAAAAGGTTTTGCTCTATGGTGTGTGAGAAGCCCTGTTACTACAATAATGAAATATTTGGGGGGGATATTAAAAAAGGCAGAATATTATATTTCTCCAAAGGAGAAATTGAGAAAAATCTTAATAGAGACAAAAAGCAGCACCCAGCATTTGCCTGAAGTCTTTAGAGATGGAGATTTTGTGCCTATTAAGAAAACCAATCTATTCAGAAACAAAAGACCTTCAACTCCAGGTGATGGGATTGAGAAGGACAGGACTTGACCTTCAGGACATAATAGGATTAACCCACCACCATTGAAATAGCAAGAGACACAAAAGCCCCTTCACTACACAATCCCAAAGTCACAGAAATCTATAAAGATCCACCCATTCATTCAACCAATTTGTCAGCTGTCCTAGAACTGCATGCTGTTGGTGGTTCTGCTCTTCAATAAACAAGAATCCTTCTTTCCAATCAACTTCCATTTTATTTCCAGCGCCTTTCTCCCGGCTTGGAACTAGACCAGATTTTTCTTCCTACAGATGTACAATTTCACCCAATTAAAGATTACAGGAATTAGAGTTGTATTACTCTATAAATTTTTCATATTCTTGTACTGCCTCTTGCTTTAGGGTAATGATTTGATTATTTCTGTTGCAGTTATCCAAATTTACTGAAGTATATCACTTCCAATGTGTGAAAAAGAGAGATCACAAGCGGTACTATTTTTCTTGCAGTAAAAAGATAAATCAACATTAAAATTATTTCTATAGCACCACCTCCTGATCATATAGTACCAAGGCATATGCGTATAGCACCAAATAATTTAATCTCATTTGTTTAAAAATATGATTAATATGATTTATTGAACAAATATTTTGAGTGTACATTCTATGGGAGATGGGCAGTCTAGAAATATAAACAAATAAATATTGTGTGAAATAAAACAATACAAGTAGAAGAACCAGAAGAAAAAACAATTTAAAACAAGAATAAGTGAAAAAAGAGGATGCATTTGAATGTTGGTGACAAAATAGAATGAATTTTTCTCCCACCAAAATTAGGAGTAAAAATGGGAGTAGAATATTTTAGAGAGCACTGACACCAAATCCTATCTGAAATCTCTAATAGTCCTAAAACTGCCATTTTACAGGCTGATTGCAACTCAATGTTTTTGCTTTGTTTGGATTTTTAAGAGTTTAAGTAGAAGTGAGAAATATCTGCAAGGCAAATCCTCCCACCTATCTTTCAACCCTCTTCTCCAAACCTAAAATTGGCCTAAAATGGCTGCTGGGGAAAAGTTGTTTTACGAGTGCGCTTTGTCCTTCCCAGAGGTGTCTTGTTCCCATCACCGCCCTCAAAACACTGAAAATACACCCACACACAAACACAAGGAGAAAAATATCAGCCTCACTCCTTTCAGTGGCATAAACACATTGGCAACTTCTGCAGCCCCAAACATTATCCATGCCTATATATAAAAGCACTAGCAACAGCTAGATCAAATAAATATATGGCAGGTTAGGGATTGATTTGCAGGTGAAATCATCTTGAAATCTTGAACCTGCCTGGAATGTCATCAAAAGGAGTTTAAAATATAGTAATCCAAACCTGGAAATGTTTTTCAAAAAACTTATACAATACAATACAATACAATAGCAGAGTTGGAGGGGACATTGGAGGTCTTCTAGTCCAACCCCCTGCCTAGGCAGGAAACCCTACACCATTTCAGACAAATGGCTATTCAACATCTTCTTAAAGACTTCCAGTGTTGGGGCATTCACAACTTCTGGAAGAAAGCTGTTCCACTGATTAATTGTTCTGTCAGGAAATTTCTCCTCAGTTCTAAGTTGCTTCTCTCCTTGATTAGTTTCCAACCATTGCTTCTTGTTCTACTCTTAGGTGCCTTGGAGAATAGTTTGACTCCCTCTTCTTTGTAGCAACCCCTGAGAAATTGGAACACTGCTATCATGTCTCCCCTAGTCCTTCTTTCTATTAAACTAGACATACCCAGTTCCTGCAACCGTTCTTCATATGTTTTAGCCTCCAGTCTCCTAATCATCTTTGTTGCTCTTCTCTGCACTCTTTCTAGAGTCTCCACATCTTTTTTACATCGTGGCGACCAAAACTGAATGCAGTATTCCAAGTGTGGTCTTACCAAGGCATTATGAAGTGGTATTAACACTTCACGTGATCTTGATTCTATCCCTCTGTTTATGTAGCCTATAACTGTGTTGGCTTTTTTGGCAGCTGCTGCACACCACTGGCTCATATTTAAATGGTTGTCCACTAGGACTCCAAGATCCCTCTCACAGTTACTACTATTGAGCAAGGCACCATCTATACTGTACCTGTGCATTTCATTTTTCTTGCCTAAATGTAGAACCTTACTCTTTTCACCATTGAATTTCATTTTATTAGATAGTGCCCAATGTTCACGTTTGTCAAGATCCTTCTGTATCTTGAGCCTATCTTCTGGAGTGTTTGGTATTCCTGCCAGCTTGGTGTCATCTGCAAATCTGATGAGTTCCCCATTTATTCCCTCATCCAAATCATTGATGAAGATGTTGAAGAATACTGGGCCTAAAACAGAGCCTTGGGGTACTCCACTGCATACTTCCCTCCATGTAGATGCAGTTCCATTGAGGAATCCATCTGGTGGTGATGCTGTCTAGCCCACATTTTTCTACTTTATCTAGTAGTAGGTTATGGTCTATTTTATCAAATGCCTTACTGAAGTCCAAGTAAATATATTGACACATTTCTCTGGTCCACTAATTTGTCACTTTGTCGAAGAATGCAATAAAATTAGTCGGCATGATCTGTTTTTGACAAACCCATGTTGGCTTTTGGCTATTGCTTTGTTTACTTCTAGATGTTCACTAATTTGTTGCTTGATTATCTTTTCCAGAATCTTTCCTGGTATTGAGGCCAGCCTGATAGGTCTATAGTTTCCTGGATATATTTGTTTCCTTATTATGCATTTACCAAAAAATGGCATATAAATTTGAATATCGAATAAGCATTCTCAAGATAATTACACCAGTAGCAGTATCTTTTGTATTCCATACAAAATTCAGAATGACAACAATAATATATTTTGAATTGAATCAAATAAGGCACTGAAGCCGGAATACATAAAACCGTTATCTAGTAGGCTAATGTTCTCCATGAGTCTGGAAGTATATCTGTATGTATATGCCAGTGGTGAGTTGTCAATATTTTTACTACTGGTTCGGGCACGCTCTGGCAAGCATCCAGGCGGTGGCGAAGCCTCCTGCTGCTGCTACTTCCAGTTTGCCTGATCCAGGCTGAACTGGGAGCAACCCCCTCTGGTATATGCATGGACTAAGTAGATTTTAGTCTTTCACTATTATGATTGGCCTCAGCTGAAGAAGTCCACTAAGATATATTATCTACAAAAAAATATATTCCAGGAAAAGCTATCCATAAGTCTTATGAAAAACACACTCGAGGGGAAAATTATCATACTGTAAGATTAATGGAAGCTGAAGTAGTTTTCTACCGTTAATACAAGTCAATGTATTGCCAAGTATTTCTGAGAAAAGTCTCTTGAGTACCACTCTTCCTGAACAAAAAATACCAGATGCCACCAGCAAAACACAATACACTCAAACTATTCTGCAATTAATTAACATGTAAATATAGTTTTAAAAGCTTCCAGCTGTACTGAAGGGGCTGCTACTGAATGCTAGAATTGGAAGAATGCCCTGTTCAATTAAGCCTTTCTGGTCAAGCCCAGATATACATTTTAATAGGGAAGTATTATTACCACACATTCCCATAAATTCCTTCCCAAAATGAAAATCAGCTGGTTATAATGATGACGATTATCTTTGCAGAGATAAAATACTGGCCACAAAAAAAATCAATAATATCAAGAAAAGAAATTAGCACATAGAAACAATCACTGTATCATCAGCAGCCCAGCAGAGGTGGGTTCCTACCGGTTCTCGGACTGATACGGCAAAGTAGGTAGTAACTCGGCCTGCCACGCCCCGAACTATCGCGTCGCCGTAGGCACTGCCATTTGCTTTTTGCTTCTGTACATTTTTTTACTACTGCGCATAGCGCGCAATCAAGCACATGCACGAAGCGTGTCCCTGAATGAATTAGCAGTAGCAGAAGCCTGACCCCACCCCTGCAGCTCAGGAACAATATTTCTTAAAAAATAAGACAATATGAAGAACCAACTGAAAATGTGTAAATGAATGCACTGAATTTAAATTCAACATGCTCTTACAAATATAATTCAGGACTTACGCACATGATCCAACTTTTTCTACTTTTTCCATTTTTTGTTTGTTTAGTATGGTTGGAAAATAATCAGAATAAGCTATTTCCAATCTTGTGTTCAACAGATGGTAACTTATAACTATCAGTAGCAGTTTTCACTTAACAAGGAGATATGAGATCAAAACACGTCTGCATTATTAGATGTAAAATGAGTAACGCTATTTTCCTCCAACTTCATTTTATCTTATTTGTACAGCACATCCAAAGAGTGGAAATCTAACAATAAGAGGCCAACAATGCAAATGTCGTCCGAAATCTTATTCTGAAATATCAGCTACAGCTAACTTGCATTTTAGATGCTTATGTATATCATACTGTCATTTTCATGGCAGGCCAAGAACCCATCTGAATCTTACCTGTACAGGTAATCCTTGACATGATGGAAATGGAGCCTGCCCATTTGTCGTAACAGGCATAAAATGAGTGACTTGTGTGACCGATCCAATTTTATGACCTTTTGTAGTGATTGTTAAGCGAACACTTTGGTCATTAAGTGAACCAATAGTTTACTATGGGCAAAAGTTTTGGCAAAAAACAGAAATTTCAATGTTTGGCAAAACCATAATAAATGCTATCACATGATGCTGCAATTGGCCATAAATGTGTCTGTGTTTGCCAAGCATCAAAAGTTTGGTCATAAAACTGCAAAAGGACCTGACAATGTCCCCCCTCAACCGGTTGCCGGTTGTCTATAAAACCCTGCATGGTATTTATTTATTTATTTATCATTATTATTATTATTACCATATATACTCAAGTATAAGCCGAGTTTTTCAGCCCACTTTTTGGGCTGAAAAAAGCCGCCTCGGCTTATACTCGAGTCAGTGAAAAATGTGCCCGAAATGGAGGAGAGAAGGGGCGGGGCCATGCCGCTGGGTGACGCTCGTGATGGCCCGGCGCTCCTGTGAGTTTCCCCTCCCTCTGTGTCAGTTTGCCGCGCAGCGCGCACCGCACCATCCCCCCTCCTACGTTCTAATGTAATGCAGGGCTGTCTTACGATTCCCCTTCCGCCCCCTCCTGCCGCTCTGCAACGATGTCCCACCTCCTCCTTGTTATGGCAAGCAGCCACATAGCGATGTCCCACCTCCTCTGGTACAGTGATCCAATGATAGGAATCACTGTGCCGTGTGTCATAGGAGGCGGGACATCGCTCCCGCAGCTGCACGGGACATCATCGTCACAGCGGGACATCAGCATCATGAGGTGAGTGAAGTATTTCATTGAATACACCGGTATTGTGTGATAATAATTTGTTATCCAGAGCAAATTTTTACAATGGCTACTGTATATTAATGGGCACAGGCAGGCTGTATATGTTATTCATGGGCAATGGCAGGCTGTCTAATGTGTTATCCACTTACAGAGCTAGTTTACTGTTTTTCTTTGAAATAAATATTCAAAAACATTATGGTATCTATTTTTATTTTTGAAATTACCGGTAGCTGCTGCATTTCCCACCTAGGCTTATACTCGAGTCAATAACTTTTCCAGTTTTTGGTGGTAAAATTAGGTGCCTCAGCTTATATTCGGGTCGGACCTATAACTCGAGTATATACGGTATTATACGCAGCGGCTCAGTGGCTAAGATGCTGAGCTTGTCAATCAGAAAGGTCGGCAGTTCAGCGTTTCGATATCCGTAGTGCCGCATAACGGAGTGAGCTCCCATTACTTGTCCCAGCTTCTGCCAACCTAGCAATTTGAAAACATGTAAAAATGCAAGTAGAAAAATAGGGGCCACCTTTGATGGGAAGCTAACAGTGGCATTTAGTCATGCCGGCCATGCGACCACAGAGATATCTTTGGACAGTGCTGGATCTTTGGCTTTCAAACAGAGATGACCACTGCCCCCTAGAGTCGAGAACAACAAGCATATATATGTGACGGGAATCTTTATCTTTACCTTATCATCTTATAGGACCTAGAAAGCATGCCTTCTTGGAGATGGCTTCTACACTGTGGAACAATTTTACCCTAGAGATCAGTACTGCTGACACTCTTTTGATTTTATGCAACCATCTCATTGGTTTGATTTTTTTTTTTTTTTGGTTCTGGTCTGCCTTCCAGTGAGTTACCCTCTTTTGGGGGGGTGTCTTTCTTCTTCTTTTTTTATTTGTAAGCCTTCAAAAGTCACTGCATAGTCAAGCAATCTATTTTATTCAGTACTATTTTAACTATTTTATCAGATTTTAGTCATGTTTGCCCGTTCAACTTGAAGAAATAAAAGGTATAATTTCCTTCACCCACATCACTAACTTTTTCCCAAAACCTGAAAAGGCCCATAACTGTAAACTTTGTTCTATACTATAAACTAAAGTGGAAATAAAACTACTTGCCTTATATTGATGTAATTTATATAATATTCTTCCTTTGTCTAGATACAGAGATGTGGAACAAACTGTTACAACACAGCCTCTCATTTTATAAGGCAGGGATCCCCAACCTCAAGTCCATGGACCAGCATCTGGGCATGGCATGCCAGAAACCAGGCCACACAAACAAGCAAAGCCCCATCTCTGAGATGCAGGCAGCATGTGAAATCACGCCCCACTTCACATCCTCAGTCCGTGGAAAACCTCTTTCTATGGAACTGGTCCTTGGCGCCCAAAAGATTGGGGACTGTTGTTATAAGGATTGATTCAAGTTTACTGAGGTTTTTTAATCTATTGGGAGTCATAAGAGGAGAAGGGATAAAAACTGTATTTGCTCTCCCCACCTTTCTTACTCCTCAAATGGTTTCCTATGATGTGGGATATGGCTCTAAATACTCAGCATGGAAGACTCTCTGCCATTCTAGAATCAGAAGAATGTCTTATGGCTTTGAAGTGGGGATAAGTGACAAAGGAAACTATTTGCTTTCTTAAAAACGTATGTTTATAATTCAGGAAACAAAGGCATTTTTAACTTTATGGCATGTATTACATAACTTTAATTTCCATTTCAGAATGCTTAAGAGGTTGAGCATATTGTCTCTTCCATCTCTCCTTACACTATAGTACAATGCTTATTTAAAAGTACTAACCTTTGAAAATACATGCATATTACTCTGCTTATCTTAAATCACTACAACTATATAAACTACCATCTGCACATTTTATTTATTTATTATTTATTTAGGAATTTTTTTGCCACCCATCTCATATCCAACAACTCTGGGTGGCTTACAGCATAAAAACTTTAAAGCATGAAAAAAACATTAAAATCAACTATCATAGAACACAGTGGATAAAAATAATTAACAAATACAACCATTAACATCAAATGGGAAAGGAAGGAGCCAGACACACTTGGAGGGGGGAGGGAGGATTAAGTTTTAGTTAGTCAACCACCTCCAGCATGAAGCTTCCTGATTAGGTCCCAAATTATCTGCAGAGCCAAATCTTGAGGCTTTTTCAAAATGCCAAGAGGGTGGGAGCCAATCACATCTCAGGGGGTTAAGATGTTCAGAGATCAGGAGTCATGGCAAAGGCGGCTCTTCTCTAGATCCCATCATTCGCTGCTGGGATCTGCAGTTTGGCCCTTCTGCTCCAAAATATGGCCCTCTGCTAGCATGGTATGAGGAGGTTCTCACATATTAGCTTTTTCTTGAATTAGGAAAACTATTTGGAGAAGAGTAGACACCTGTGTCCAACTGGGTGTCCGTTTCCTTACCTAAACAGAGAAACAGAATGACTATGGATGGTAAAAATGAAATGGAAGCAGAAAAGTCCACAGAGGGACTTGTGGGAAGCTGGTGGGAAGCTGGCAGGAAGCATCAAAAACCTTCCTTCCTCATAGCCTGGTCCATAATCCCTTCACGCTACAAAGATGGGGACTCTGAACACAAATTCAGATAGAAAGCCACAAGTTGCAGCTCATTCTAGAAGGCCAGTGCACCAGCATAAACTGTAGTTAAAAATGGGCATCTGTTTGAATATCCTTCTTGTTCTACAAATGCAAGGAAATACCAAAATAGATTTACTATTCACTTTAAAATATCAGGATAGGAAAAACACTTAATGACATTCAAGTATCAATATCTGAACTAGCAATTATTAGTATCTAAATGATGCAGCTGCAGCAGCCTCTGATTTCTGAGCACAAACACGTACAATTCCTCCTCTGCATTAGATCACAATAAGTGCTAATTTATTCAGAGGTAAAAGAACTAAGCAGTACTGCCAAAGTCTACACTGTAACACACTAAAGCTTTGACGAGACAAATAATTACGCCTTGCTCCACATCAGTTGAAAGCTTTAATATATCATGTCGCTTGCCTTAGCACCAAGTAACAATAGGAAATTATTTGATTTCATCCTCTAGAAAACAGACTCTTACTCTTCTGAACTTTTGGACTTGTGCTAGAATTCATCTTCAGGAAATTCTCTTACACCTGGAATAAACCTATATTAGTTGAGAAGGAAAAGCCTGGTTGCCCATGCAGTTTGGAAAATGAACAAAATTGACATTATCAAAAGAATATGTACCATCAGTTGCTCTTCTGTGCATCAACAGAACAAATTGCTGTGCATTTACTGGAAAATATTCACAGTGTTTAACCTGCAAAGTTAACAGGAAAAAAGATGTGTCCATTTTCCACCAACTCATTTTTGTTGTTAGTTGCAAAGTCGTGTCCGACTCATCGTGACCCCATGGCAATGTTCCTCCAGGCCTTCCTGTCCTCTACCATCTTCTGGAGTCCATTTAAGCACACGCCTACTGCTTCAGTGACTCCAGACACCTCATTCTCTGTCGTCCCTTTCTTCTTTTTCTCTCAATCTTTCCCAGCATTAGGCTCTTCTCCAGTGAGTCCTTCCTTCTCATTTGGTGGTCAAAGTATTTGAGTTTTATCTTCAGAATCTGGTCTTCTAAAAAGCAGTCAGGGTTGATCTTCTTTAGGACTGACCAGTTAGATCGCCTTGCAGTCGAAGGGCTCACAGGAGTCTTCTCCAGCACCATAGTTCAAAGGTCTCAATTCTTTGCGCTCAGCCTTTCTTATGGTCCAACTTTCACAGCCATACATTGCAACTGGAAAAAATATAGTCTTGATTATACACACTTTTGTTGGCAGGGTGATGTCTCTGTTTTTTAGTATGCTATCTAGATTTGCCATAGCTTTCCTCCCCAGGAGCAAGCATCTTTTAATATCTTGGCCACAGACCCCATCTGCAGTGATCTTGGAGCCCAGGAAAATAAATCTGTCACTACCTTCATTTCTTCCCCATCTATTTGCCAGGAATTGAGAGGGCCAGATGCCATGATCTTAGTTTTCTTAATGTTGAGTTTCAAGTCAACATTCGCACTGTCCTTTTTCACCCGCATCAAGAGGTTCTTTAGTTCCTCTTCACTCTCTGCCATTAGAGTGGTATCATCTGCATATCTGGGGTTGTTGATATTTCTCCTGGCAATCTTAATTCCAACTTTTGATTCATCTAGCCCTGCCTTTCTCATGATGTGCTCTGCATATAAAGGGCTGATTTAAAACAAGCCAAAGAGACCTAGTAGAAGATTGCAACCTTAAAGAGCACATTCTATAACTTGAATAATATGCAGCATCCAAAATCATTGCAAGGCCAGATAGAGGTAGTTTTTGACTTACAATCATTTGTTTAGTGACTGTTCAAAGTTACAACAACAATGAAAAAATTAACTTATGACTGTTTTTCCACTGACGACTATTGCAGCATTCCCTTGGTCATGTGATCAAATTTTGGATGCTTGGCAACTGGCATATATCTATGACAGTTATAGTTTCCCAGGGTCATGTGATCAACTTTTGCAACCTTCTGACAAGCAAAGTCAATGGGGAAGCCAGATTCACTTAATAACTGTGTTACTAATTTAAAACTGCAGTGATTCACTTAAACTATAGCAAGAAAAAACAAAATGGGGCAAAACCCATGTAACAACTGTCTTGCTTAGCAGTGGAAATTTTAGACTCAATTGTGTTTGTAAGTTGAGGACTACTATAGATATCTGTTCTGCCCCCCTCCGTCCAGTAATGAACGCAGACACAGGCTTGGCTGTTGCCACTCTTTATTCACAGCAATTATAATCCTGTTGGCTGAAAACCCAGACACGACTCACTGGCAAGAGGTTGGCTGAAAACCCAGACTCCAATAGACACGGGAACACAAGGCAGACCAGACAAGGAGTTCTCCAGATTACTATGAACGGTTGTATCCTGCAAAAGGACTCCTCCCAAAGTCTCTTCTTATATACTCTCTTGGGAGGGGCCAAGCCACAATCACCTGGGCTTGATTATCTCTTATGAGTCTGTCTCCATAACTGCTGCCTCCGTTTCTCTGCCCTTCGTTGCCTGGCATCAGGAAAAACTCCCTTTGATCTTCCCCGCTGCTCCATGCCTCAGGCGCCTCCTGGTGGCCAACCAGCCTCTCTGGTCCCTGCTCTGAGTCTGAACCCTGCCCAGGATCCTCCACATCTTCCATAGCAGACTCATAGGGTTCCTCGCTATCGGACTCCATCGGCAGCTCCAACGGGTCATGCTGGGCCACAACAGATATCTTACTTCCAACAAGTTTTACTAATCTGCAGTAGCAATTGGTTATATATTTTGTCAAAATGTGTACTCATGCAAAGAAAGACAAGGACTGTAATTTTGAGTGTGTGTTTTAAGAGCTACACAGGCAGAAACATGGTTCAGATCTTGCTCTGGAGAAGTGTTTGACGGTGGAAAAATATAAAATATAAAAATATATAAAATAAGAAAGGGGAAAACTGCTCCGAGAAGGTAACGTATGCACAAGTTTTCATACTGCCAGTAAAGTGGTAGTTTCTCTTTTAGGAAGATGATTAAAAACTAAAATCAAACTAAGGAGCCAAGAAAATGCAAATTGCTAAAAAATATAGGTTGTCAACAGAGAGAGACATATTCTATACTCCCTCCACTTCTAAAATCTGTGCTTGTTTTTTTTAAAAAACATCCAAATGCTGTAACTAAAATAATACAAACAGAGAAGTTTATAAAATTCAGCTAATGGGCAAAAGGCAAAAGAAAGTAGGCTGTTTGGAAGATTGTACTGTTTTCCAGACATCTTGGTTAAATATATATATATCAGAAGGCAAGGACCATCTGCAAACATGTGCCTCCGATGCTATGTTATTCATGAGCATACCTAGATCTAAATCCATATAAATCTAGAAGCAATATTTTGATTGACAAAAAGATGTGAAATATAGCATGTTTCTTTTCTCAATTCTCAATTGCTACTGTTGACGCTTAAGAAAAATGGAACAAGCCTCTGATTTTTATAAATGAAGAGTGTGTGATCTAAAATTTTCAGGGAAGGGAAGAATTACTTTGTAAAGTTTAGTTTAAAAAAAAGCTCTCTAAAACATTTTGAAAAATACTGTGCCAGAAACTGGTAACATATTATATATGACAACCCAAAGAACAAATTGAAAAAACTAGCAACACAGCAAAATGCAAGAAGGATTACTTCACAGTTTGATCATTATTTCCAGCTCTAAAAAGTGTGGGCTTCATGGATACTATCAGTTGGGTTTTGGAAAACCGAATAGAAGACACAAAAAACCCCACCCCTTAAATGTAACACTATAGCATTGAATTGCTGAGTATACATGCATTTGGAGGGGGGGGGGGTCTTTCTTTTTTGGGACACATGAGTCAGATTCTCTATTACAACAGCTCCAAGCCTTATTTCAGCTCAATTCCCATTAAGTATTTCTGAAAATGTCAACTACAACAGCCTCAATTAATTTGGTGACCTCTTGCATATTCCATCACATTCTTTGAATAATACTGTAATGTTATTGAGCAATTTCTTTTCAAATTCCCCATCTTCTACACTTGCATCTGTAGGAAATTAGCACCCACCCCTCTCCTACAAGAATGAAATATTTTAGGAAATATTAAAAAGGCAGAATATTATACCACCCTGGATGAGAAAAGTAGAAACATGTTCTTGAAAAGCAGCCCCCACCTTTGTAAATAGCCCAGAAGGGCTGGGCCAGTTTATCTACAACACAAAAGACATGGCCCTCAGGCAAGATAAGATTAGCCCTCTGCCCATCTAGCAACAGAACTCATCACATGGTACCTGGGAGATTACATCACCCAGCAAGATTCAACCAAACTTGGGACTCAAGACACTACAAAGTTACCCCTACATGGCCCCATGGGAGTCTGACAACCAATCAGAATACATTTATAATACAATACAATAGCAGCATTGGAAGGGACCTTGGAAGTCTTCTAGTCCCACCCCCTGCCGGAAACCCTATACCATTTCAGACAAATGGCTATCCAACATCTTCTTAAAGACTTCCAGTGTTGGGGCATTCACAACTTCTGGAGGCAAGTTGTTCCACTGATTAATTGTTCTAACTGTCAGGAAATTTCTCCTCAGTTCTAAGTTGCTTCTCTCCTTGATTAGTTTCCACCCATTGCTTCTTGTTTCTGCCCTCAGGTGCTTTGGAGAATAGTTTGACTCCCTCTTCTTTGTGGCAACCCTTGAGATATTGGAACACTGCTATCATGTCTCCCCTAGTCTTTCTTTTCATTAAACTAGACATACCCAGTTCCTGCAACCGTTCTTCATATGTTTTAGCCTGCAGTCCCCAATCATCCTTGTTGCTCTTCTCTGCACTCTTTCTAGAGTCTCCACATCTTTTTTACATCGTGGCGACCAAAACTGAATGCAGTATTCCAAGTGTGGCCTTACCAAGGCATTATAAAGTGGTATTAATCTCTTAAACAGGAACAGGAAGCTCCAGGGCGGGGCCCGAGAAAGGTTTTTAATCTATCTCCCTCTCTCACCCATGTGCTCTTTTTGCCAAGACCTCAAACCATGTGGTCCAGCCAACCATTAAACTATGTTTCCAAGCAGTCTCAATGTTTCCAGTGTCTTTCTTCCCACTTGGAACTGAATCCAGATGGACGTTTCTTCCAAGACATCCCTGAAATGTATTTTGTAGGAAGTTTTCCCCCACTTTCTTGTCATCTAGTCCAGGATCTCCCCATTGACTCAGATTTTCATCTCAGCCTCTCACATTAGGCATGTCATCTTATTTTTCAACATTGTTTTCTTGTTCCTGTTAGTTTCTTCTTAATATTTTCTTAATATTCGGCATTGCTATAATATTTTGCTCCTTCAGTGAGATCTACTCATTTTAAAGCGCTATTTCATTTTGACTTTTTATTTTTATTGTTATAATTTGAAAACAATTATCCAGTGCTATCAATTTATAAACAATTTATAGCCGCCTATCTCGCAGCATTGATACTGGGCAGTGTTCAGGGGATCAAAACAAAAAATCAATTTTTGTTATTTCTACCATCACTACATGCAATAATTCTCTTCATTCTCCATTCAAAGTAGAGAATAAAACAGCCTGAACAATAATAAATTAAATGACTCATAGTGAAAAAAGTCTTTATAATGACAATGTTTTCTGCTTTTCATTGCAGTCTCCCTTTTTCTCTTTTACTTACTTCAAACCTGTGAGTTCTGAATAATTAAATAAGAGAGTTGGGAGGGAGCTTAAGATTTTCTAGTCCAAGCCCCTGCTCAATCAGGACACTCTATACCATTTCAGACAAATGATTGTCCAATCTCTTCTTCAAAATCTCCTTTGTTAGAACACCCACAACTTCTGAGGGCAAGCCATTCTGCTCATTAATTGTTATGTCAAGAAATTTCTCCTTATTTCTATGTTGGTTCTCTCCTTGAGTTTTCTGTTCTGCCTTCAGATGCTTTGGATAATAGGTTGACTCCCCCTTCTTTGTGGCATTTTCTTAAATACTGGAACACTATCATGTCATCCCTATTCAGTGGTGGGTTTCAAAAAAATTTAGAACCTCTTCTGTAGGTGTGGCCTGCTTTGTGGGAGTGGCTTGCCGGCCATGTGACCGGTTGGGAGTGGCTTGTCAGCCATGTGACTGGGTGGGAGTGGCTTGACAGTCATGTGACTGGATGGGCGTGGCCAACTTGTAAAATGTGGTGAAACTCACTTAACAATGCTCTTGCTTAGCAAACAAAATGTTGGCTCAGAAACTCTGGCATTTGAAGCATGTAAGTCTTAAAGCTGTCAAGTTACAAGACCCTTGCACGCCTAACCCTTTAGAAAAAAAACCCAGGGGTGTTCAAACTTGACAGCTTTAAGACTTGTGGACTTCAACTCCCAGAATTCCTCCTCTCGCTCTTCATTTTAATGATGTGTGGACGGGTGGGGGGAGGGAGCTGGAACTGGTTCTAAACAGTACTGTAGATTTGTGGAACCTCTTCTAGAGAAGAGGTTAGAACTGGCAGGAATCCACCCCTGCCCCTATTCCTTCTTCCTCTTCCACCACTGAGCCGAGGTGACGCAGTGGTTAAATGCAGCACTGCAGGCTACTTCAGCTGACTGCAGTTCTGCAGTTCGGCTGTTCAAATCTCACCGGCTCAGGGTTGACTCAGCCTTCCATCCTTCTGAGGTGGGTAAAATGAGGACCCGGATTATTGGGGACAATATGCTGACTCTGTAAACCGCTTAGAGAGGGCTGAAAGCCCTATGAAGCGGTATATAAGTCTAAGTGCTATTGCTATTGCTATTGCTATTCTTTTCATTAAACTAGCCATACCCAGTTCCTGCAGCCGTTCTTCATATCCAGTCCCCTAATCATCTTTATTGCTCTTCTCTGCACTCTTTCTGGAGTTTCAACATCTTTTATATCATGACAACCAAAACTGGATGCCATATTCCAGGTGTGGTCTTACCAAGGCATCATAAAATTATACTCACACTGTATGTGAACTTGAACCTACCTTCAAAGAATTTCATGCAACAATATTGCTTGAAATTTGCTGGAATTCTTAAATTCAGTTGTCATATTTATTCAGATATATTCTTGAAAAGCTTTTTCTACTGATGTATATCCCTGTCTATCTCTTTTGATATTATATGTTCAGAGTCATAGCATTTTTATTTAAAAATGGAAAATATAGCTCAGAATATAAATCAAAAGGGATGATTCATATGCATTAAACCTCTTATGTGAATCCAGTCTATTCACCAATTCAGTGGTTCTCATACAACTGTACAGTATTGTTTCTCTATGCCTGCATGTTCAACAGATCAAAATGTTCAGCAGGATTTATAAGATTCTAATAATTATTTTGAAAAGATTCTAATTATTTTCACTGCCTAATTATTTCAAGCTAAAATGACCAAGATGGTAGCAAGGCAGTTTATATGCAATGTCAAAGCAGATCAGAGCAGCCAATTAATGTTTTATGGCCAGGCTATGACATTGTCAGACAATTATGAAATTGCCTCCAACAAATTCTGACTAAGCTCCAGTCCCCTCAGGTCTCCATTTGTCCAGTCCACCCAGGACTTTTTGCTTCAGAAAGAAAATGATTTGATAATTTAGGGTTTTGATGATTAGAAAGATTATAGAAAGAAGGAAATTAGGATGAAATTGGAGAAAACAGTTTGATTAGAACTGTATGCATAATCGCTGAGAGGACATCAGAAGTCTGTTCTTTATATACGTAATTTTTTTCATGCTTTTTTCTATGTTCTCTTTCCTGTTTTTTTCTTTTCTTCTTTTCTTTTTCATATTTACTTTGATTTAGTTTTCTTTCTTCTTTCAATTGTATTACTTGTTATCTAAGGTGTCAATTCCCACTGTCCCTGTAGCTAGGTCCTATACTCAACCCATAAACAAAGAACCACCAAACTTTTTGGATGATAGCAATTCCTAGTCAAAAGCCAAATACAAAATGTCTAATTTCAAAGAAGTACACTCTCCTCCTCCTCCACCACCACCACCCCAATCCATGAGAGTAGAAATGATCTTTGCTTTCCAGTAGCTCTGGTCTTAACTTATGGCTGATTATCACCAGCTGGATTTTGTGTTTCATATATAAAAATTCTGCCTGAGAACAGTTACCTGAATAATGTTTATGATCTTGAGATGTTATCATTTTAAAACACAAATTCTGCCACTGATCTCTACTACCATTTGATCTTGCTGTTGCCTTAACTATGTTTTACCACTACGTTTTTGCAGCAGACTAGTAATGTTCACTGTAGTAGTACTAATTTGATTTTCAATTGCTCTTCAACTACTATGTTTGCTTTATTCTTATATCGTGAATCAAATCCCTATACTGGACTGCACTTTGACTATAATTTAATTCGTCCATAACTGTTATGCGTACATCTGACACCAAATGGATTGACTTTACCAGCTCCAGTTTGGACTGGTTTGGGCAAACCGGTAGTTCTGGTGAGTAGTTGGCTCCGCCTACCTGCCCCTGCCCTATCCTGTCCTATATTTCCATGGTGGTTTTTTTGCAGCTCAGCTGATCCATGTGGCACAGCTAATTGCTGCGCCTCAGCTATTTTACTCACCAGTGCTGCAATAGAAGGTACGTTTTAGAGCTTCAAATGCGTGGTTTTTTAATGCTGCGCATGCATGTATTAGGCACGCACATGCGTGCTCACCGAACCGGTTGTAAAACTAGCTGCAGCCCACCACTGGACCTTAGCCACTATGATGACCACTTTGCCTATGAGCAATCTTTTCCATTCTAGCCATTTTGTGAGAATATACACAACATGCTCAAAAATTCTAGATGTCTGTTCAGAGAAGTTCGTGTACCTATATTATAGAGTTTCATTCATTCACATCTAAGGAAAACAGATACTTATTATTATAATTGCCACAGTTTACAAGTTCCTTACTTTGTGTTCTGTGCTGTCAGATCCCCTTTTTGTGTGACCTAAAGCTATAAAGTGAGACTATTATGGAGACAAAAAAATATTATACTCAAAATATCTGATTCCAAGACTCCTACATTATTTCTATTTCAGACAAAAAAAATGTTTCGGGATTAATTCTATATCATAGCCACAAGCAACAACAGAATACCCACACAGTATCTTGTTCAAATATGTTAGAAATGTTCATAATATAATAATTGCCTGCAGGAAAATGATAAACTATAGGAAATTATATGAGCAAGACATTTAAAGATGCATACTAATAGCACAGTTTGAAGTGTACAAAGAGAAAATAATATTTAAGGGATTTATATTCTGCCTTTTCATCAATCAAAATGTAATGGCTCAGATTTCAAATGTTGCCAATATGTCCTAAAGCTGAATATATAGTACAACATTTATTATAGCTAAACAGAGAATACAATTTAGTTATTTTTTTGTATTTCAAAGCAACTGGGGAAAATAATTTCTGCCTATTCTCTGAAAATGAAAGTATCTTCTACAAAGTTGTAGAATTGGAAGAGGTCATTTTGGTCAAGGAATTAAATTCCCTGCACCACTCAAAAATTCAATTAAAGCATTCCCAACAAAAGGTTCTCTAGTTAAACAACTCTAGTGAAGAGGAACTCAACATCTCAAATGTATATTGAACAAATATTGACTCAAAAGAGTTCACTATTATCCACTATCAAATATAAGAAAAGCTTTCCTAAGATTCAATTGGAATATATCCTTTTGGATCATATTTTGGTTTTATGACAGATTATGCTCTATGGATTGTCAGAGAACCAGTACTCTGTGCGGCACACTCTTTTCAGTACTTAAAAAATATATCACATCTTGCTTAATTATCTTTTCTTAAAGCTGAACTTTTTAGACTTAGTTTTTAGACTCCTGACCATCGTCTAGATCAGCCCAACTCCTGGTCTATGAACTGGCACTGGGCCTTGGCATGCCAGAAACCGGGCTGCGCAAATAAGTGTAGCCCCATCTGCAAGATGCAGGCAGCACACAAACCACGCCCCTCCAGTCCACAGAACAACCTCTCATCATGGAAACAGTCCCACATTGCCAAAACGTTGGGAGCAGTGGTGGGTTGCAGGTGGTACGTCCTGGTACGAGCGTACCGGAACCTGCCTGGAGCACCAGGTACTGTTCCAGTATGGTGCTCCGGAGGTCCCACCCACCCACCTGAGCTCCTTACCTGTCCTTTAAGCCTTTGGGGCTTCTGCGCACATGCATGGTACGTACGGCGCCTGTGCGACGCTCTGCCGAGCAGCTGGAGCTTCACAGAGGTACGAGGCATGCACGCGCCACACACATCCATGTGGATAACGCTGGACCCGTTCCAACCGTACTGGTTCCATCCGGAACCCACTGGTTGGGAGCTCCTGGTCTATATGACAATGGTCAGATCTTTGCATCTATATCAGTTTCTCTGAATCTTTCTTCAAAAGTGGTTTCCAGAAGCAGGCACTATACTGAAGACAGAGCCTCAACAATGTAGAATACAGTAGAACTAGGATTCAGATCAAATTATCCATCAAAGGATATGACCTTAGATTTAGGTGGTATGGATATTTTTGATAGAATAAAGTCAAGGTTAATGCAGATTTCAAAAATCATTATGTTAGATATGCCATATTGAGAGTATGGGATAGAAACAAGCTGGTACACAAAAACATCTTTTGCAACTGTCAATCCAAGAAGCACTCTATGATCATGGGTCCTCAAACTATGGCCCACATGCCACATGGAGCCCGTCAAAGCCATTAACCCAGCCTACACAGGACCACGAGGCTGCCCCGCCCACATCGCCCGCCCGCCCGCCCTTCTGCAGAACGCAGGGCTTATATCCGCAAGCTCCGCCAAGTGGAACTGAAACAACCCCAGGAGCAAAACAAGTTGAAGTTTAATTTGTGTGCATTGTTCAATGGACTGTTAAATTGGCCATGCCCACCTGGTCACATAACCTAGCCATGCCCACCCAGTCACATGACCACCTAGCCATGCCCACCCAGCTGGTCTTCCCCCAACAGTCTGAGGAAATGGCCCCCAGTTTAAAAAGTTTAAGGACCCCTGTACTAGACTAGAGGACACAATAGAAATTAAATTCCAAGAGGATATATTTGACTACATAATATACTTACTGTATATTACTGTGCAGAATCTGATCTGGAATATGTATATTCCTTCAGTATATTAAGAATCGTGACAAAATATAATCTATATAATTTGGAAACAAAATCTTTATTTGACTAATACTTAAGGGCACATTATCAATACATTCACTTCTTTGTGTGGGTCCAATTAATTTAACTCTGCTTTTTCAAAGTATGAAAAAATTAACGAATGCCCTAAATGATATTAAAAGAGGCATAATTATGTGGGCGTTCGAGAAAAATGCCAAACAAATACCTAATTTTGTGTTAAGCATACTGTACAATGGATTCTTTGTACTTTTTCATATTCAGTTAAATTCCAGCTTGTGACCCTAAATATGATGCATGTGGCTTGAAATTGATTTCTGCCTTGGTTGCTAAGTGACTGCTTTGATTTAGAAATCTTACTGTTCATTGACACTGATTACTGAGCAGTAGAACTCCTAGAATTAGAATTCAAGTGACATATATACTAAAGAATAGTTTATGCAAATTTAATAATAGGGAATGCTTTTCTGGAAGGCTTTGACTATCATTCCATCCAGAAAATATTATGATTAAAGAATCTGAGCTTCTATATTTTGCCACAGAATAATTTAGTGACATCCTCTAGATTATTTAAATAGCAAATACCGTATTTATCGGCGTATAACACGCACCGGCGTATAACACGCACCCCCCATTTTAACACAAAAATTTGAGTAAAAATTTTTTTCATTAAAAATAAATGACTTGGAAGCTCGGAACTTAATGTTGGATTAAAATTTATAACATTAGAACATGAATTATAACATTAACTCCTCTTAAAAGGCAAATATGAAATGAAAAAACACCTCTTTGAGCAAAAAAACTTAATCAGAATCACTGCTTTTTGGAAAACCAAAAACCTCTTCCTCATCTTCACTCTCTCCCTCTTTTTTCCCTTCCTTCCCCCTTCCTCTTGCCTATCAACTTCATCCTCTTTGTCTTTCTGCTCTTTCCCTCTCTTCCCCTTTTCTTCCTACCTCCTTCCTTCTCCCTCCCTTCTTCTTTTTCTTCCTTTCTTCTTCCATCTTCCTCCTTCTCCTTCCATTCTTTCTCCTTCCATCCATCTTTTCTCCTTCCATCTTCTCCCCCCCTCCCTTCTTCTTTTCCTCCCCCCTCCCTCCTTCCTTCCTCTCCTTCCCTTTCTCACACACAGGAAGGGGAGGGGGGCTATCTAGTCGCTTTCACAGCATAATTTCTTTATCTAACTTTTAAAAAACAGTGTGCAAATCAAACGAGATTTTCGTAACCTGCGAAGCACCAAGTTATATTATGTTGTTACAAATTCGCAGCTACTCCATTCTTTCTGATAGGGAACTACATTTCCCAAGATGCCTCAGGTCCTCAAAGCGCTGAACGCAGCTTTGCAATTGACTCCAGCGAGGCCTGGCAGCCGCCGGCTGGGGTGGTTGTCAGGGCGATGCGGAGCGGACGCGCCGTTTGTTACTGCTTCCAGCAATCAAGACGGAGAAGGGAAGCGACTGAAACGGACGCTGGCCTCGCTCTCCTGCTGCGGCTTCTGTTTCAGTAGGGAAGAAAACTTCCTTTCGCTTCCCGAATTTGACTGGGTCCCGGGGCTTCTGCCGGGCGGCAGAAGCCCGGGAAGCGAAAGGAAGTTTTCTTCCCTATTGAAACAGAAGCCGCAGCAGGAGAGCAGGGCTGCTGCCGGCCGTTTCACCTTGCGCAGCGAATTTGACTGGGTCCCGGGCTTCTGCCACCCGGAGTATCGGCGTATAACACGCAGGCAGGGTTTAAGCTTGCAATTTTAGTTTTAAAACTGCGTGTTATACGCCGATAAATACGGTATATTGAAGTTTAGGAGTGCAATACCAGTTCATAAATATAATTAGGACATGTTCACTTTCACTGTACAAAAATAATTTCAGAGACCATCACAGTCACTGTTATTAAGCAAATAAAGTACCTATAACCACAAAGCAATTATTCTACAAGGCAACATTTAATTACTTAAATGCCAAACACAATTTTTAAAAGCAAGCTTACAATCTAAGGCTAAGCTTCCACCATGACAATCAATTCATCACCTTCTGCATTTACTGTATATTTCCTACTACTATTATACAGGGGTGGGCTTCAAAAATTTCAGCAATTGGTTCTCTGCCCGATTGCTGGGTGGGGCTGGCTATGGTGGGCGTGGTCTAGTAGGCCTCCTGCACCACGGCGGTGGGGGGACAGGCTGTTTTTACCTTCCCCAGGCTCCAGAGGCTTTCCTCGAGCCTCTGGGAGGGCAAAAACTGCCTCTCCCGGGCTCTGGCCTTCCAGAACTTCCCGGAGGCCCATATTTCTCCCTCCCTGAGGCTCCGTGCAGGCCCTGCACTTACCTCGCATCCAAAACAGGCTGCGTGGAGACTCCTGGGAGGGGAAGGGAGGGGGGAGCGGTGGGGCAGGATGAGCAGCCAGGGATGGGATTTGGAGATTATCCGAACCGGCCTTAACGTTAGTTATGGGTTCTCCCGAATCCAGGCAGACCCATAGCAGCTCACCCCTGCTGCTATACAGTTACTGTACAATTTACAAAAATATTGTGAAAATTCAAATAATTAGAGGGTAATCCTATTGGTATATTGCAGTTGTTCAGCATGCAACAGTAATAGATATGAGTTTTAATACCTTAATATATATTGGACTTTTAAAACTTTTAGCATTACAGGATGCCTTGAGCATGTAAGTAGGTAGCATGCAAATTATTGTACTGTAAAGAAAAAAAATTGATAGGGTGTTCTTTTAAGAATATATTTAACAAGTAACACACGTTCTTCAACTACTACAAACTTTACACAACATAGAGACAATAATACAAATTGCTTGTTATGTATCCTATATGTCTTAAATGTAATAGAGGTAGTCCTCAACCTACGACCACAATTGAGCCCAACATTTCTGTTACTAAGTGAGACATTTTAAGAGAGTTTTGCCCCATTCTACCTTTTTTTATGCCCCAGCTGTTAAGTGAATCACTGCAGTTGTTACATTAGTAACTTGATTGTTTAAGTGAATCTGGCTTCTCCATTGACTTTGCTTCTCAGAAGATGGCAAAAAGTGATCACATGACCCCAGTACACTGCAACCGTCATAAAAATGAGTCAATTGTGAAGCATTTGAATTTTGATCACATAACCACGGGGGATGCTCTAATGATTGTAAGTGTGAAAAATGGTCATGTCACTTTTACTGTGATGTTGTAACTTTGAAAGGTCACTAAACAAACTGTTGTAAGCCAAGGACTTCCTGTACAGATTTCTGTTTCCTTTCTCAGTAGACATTTAAAAATACCAAGCAAAATTATTTACTTAAAAGATAGAGACAGTATGAAATTAATATTCTTTTGCTGATAGAAGTCATTCATCAGCAAAGTAGAATGATTTTCAATAATTCTGCCTCCTACCAAATAAAATATCTTTCGATCGGTATGAAGGTATGTGAATTGTTCTTCTTCCTATTCCACCAACAAATGCTTTCATGAGCAGAAGGATATCAACTGAATATTGCTATCATGCTGTACCCATATTGATTCATATTTGCAAAGCCCTATTGATCAAACAATTTACTTCCGAACAATTAACAATAGGATCAGATTGCAGTGCTGGTAACTAAAATATTTCCTTTAAGAAAAAAAAATGATGCAAATTGTAAAGTCATTGACATACATTTAGCATTTCTGAAATTCCATAAACAAATTTCAACAGTGGTCAGAATACTTCATGATCATGCAAATGGACAATAACAATAGGTAATTTTCTAAAGTTTGGCTGCATAACCTCCTTGCCCTGGGGCCAGGATGGCCCAATTACAGTTTTGGAGACATGAATGCAAAATATCATCATCAATTGACTCCTAACTCATCTCAACAACCATTTATCTCTTCTACTTCAAGAAACAAGAAAAATGGCATGTGCCAAATCCTGCAATGGACTGGTGAAATGCCCATCCTGAGCAAGCAATTGCTAAATTGGATATTGGATTAAATAACTATTGAGATGAAATTCTAATTGTATAGGTCCGTGATGGCAAACCTATGGCACGCGTGCCAGAAGTGGAATGCAGAGCCCTCTCTGTGGGCACGTGCACCATCTCTAGCTGCTTTTCTGCTTTCCAGTGTGCACATGCACGCCAGCCAACTGATCTTCGTGCTCGCCACGTGCACCTGAAACCCAAGACCAGCTGGCTGGCACATGCATGCCTGTTTTTTGGCCATTTTCAGGCTTGTTTTGGTCTGGTTTTGGTGTGAAAAACGGCCTAAAAACTGAAGGCCAAAAAAACGGCCAGAAAATGGCCAAAAAACCAGACCATTTTTCAGGCCATTTTTGACCCCAAAAACCGCTCGAAAAAATGGCTGGAAAAACAAAGGCTAGGAAAAGGCCAAAAGACGGACCGTTTTTGGCCCCAAAACAGCCCAATCCAGCCACAAAACAGGCATGCGTGTGTCGGCCAGCTGCTCTTCAGGTTTCCGATGCTCCAGTGCGCACATGCATGTACATGCATGCACATTCCGGTATGGGCACTCGGTGCCGAAAAGGTTCCCCATCACTAGTATAGGTCTATGATGCTATGGCTTTTGGATGCTTTTTACTTATGCAGATAGAAACTGTATAGCAATGTTTAACAAATAGCAGTGACTGGTGTTTGCTTTCCCAGCATGAATGGGTAAAGGAAGGAAATTTATCAATGGGAATCTGTGGTAACTGCTGTCCTGACAGAACATCTAGCCAAACTTTGACATCTGGAGAGTGATTTCCCAAGTCAATTTTATTTCTAGCTGATATCAGCATGGAAGACAGACAGCTTAAGGCCACTGTAGAATTGCTCAGTCTTTTCAATAGCACTATCCAATAGCATTCTATAAAAATAGTGATCTTTTCAAAAGAATGCATCAGTGGTCATTAATTGTAAAAGTATACTGTATTGTCCCACAGGGGAACACGAAGGTTAATATCATATAACCACACAAAGAAATATATAGTGCTTCTGTTCTCTAAGCTCAATTAACATTAGTGGGAAATTTAACTGAGGGGGCATATCTAGTATAAATACTGCAGTGCAATATATATATGACTCAATGCTTCATTAACACTTCTGTCAGAAGCATTGAAAATAAGAAGTGGGAACTGTTCACTAAAGATAGTATTAAAGAAAATCTTCACAACACAACACCCTGGGGAAATCAAATAGCGACAAAATATTCAACATCAGCATAGCATACTTTTCCATAAAAAGAACTAGCAAAGTAATGCCCATTCCTTATTTAAACTATTTAAATGAGGGTATAATGAAGGATAATAGCTTCATGTAAGCTGCCTATGGAGATTCTCAGTCATACAGGTATTGTTCTAGAACTGAAGCTTTTTCAGGATGAAAAGCAAAATGTTTTCAAGGGGCGGGGGGACTAAGAAAGTCCAGTTGTCTTTTGAATAGCACCCTTGGGACTTCATGTAAGCTCTTTTAAGTACATCAGAGCAACACCTTTCAAATACTGCCAAGTGAAGAAATGAGTGCAATAAAACATGTTTTAACACACAAAAAGCATTAATAGTTGACAAGGTGAATATTACTTTGGGGCAAGTATTAATATAATGATTATATATTTAATCTGCACGCTAAGCTTTTACAATACATTGATGAATAGAATTTGTTCAAAAAGAACAGAAAGTATTAAAATAAAAATCATTTATTCATTGTTATGTTAGTGTTGGCTTTATACCAGCCCGACACATTCCAAAACTTCTTGAGTCTAGTAATCATAATTAAAAGTGAAAACCAGAACCATATGAGAGCATACTTTTGGGAACAGGGAAATCTCCTATATTGATTCTATCCATATTCAAGAAAGGAAAAGGAGGGAGGGAAAACTCCCCTCTTCAGATCAGATAGTGACAGCTTACTTAATGGCTCTGAGTAGAGCTTTTTTACTTGAGAAAATAGCTATACCCAAGTGTTCCACAACTCAGGTAAAAAGCTTAGGAAGGTAAATATCCCAAGGGTGCATTCAGCAGGCTAGTATTATGTTGTGTTTAACACCAAGGTTTTGCTCCACTGCTCAACTAAAGAGAAGATACAGAAGATGCAAACTGCAGATTACAAACTACTAATTGCAATAATAATAATGATAATAACTCAAATAATACTGATAGGAAACTTTAATTGCCCCAAATTCATGAATTGTGTTGCTGACAACCTTGTCCATCAGAGAGTGCAGGAAAGTACAAAAGGATCAGATATTATTTACTTGATACTGAAAAGTAGGAAAAACTATATTGAGAAAATGGAATATGCAAAAAGACTAAGAAGGCATGGAGTTCTGAAGTTCTTAATTTCAGGGGAAAGTAAAATTGTGTATAGTTAAATGTATATCCTGGACTATATTGAAATAAAATGTAATAATCCTAGAGCAATTATAAGCAGGGTATCATTAAAGGAGAAGTAATGGGGGGGGACCCCCAAGAGTTCCTGAAAAGAAGATAGATACAAAAAGCAAACCTCCAAATAATTCCAATGAAGGAAAAATAAGGACAGTAGATAAAACCAATTTAGTTATCTAAAAGGCTAGGCTGGGCTAGAAACATATATAGATGCTGTAAAGAACACAGATCCCAGATCTCTTCTAAGGTTACAGACAAGTAGCCAGAAGTGTAGAAAGAGAAGCTAAAGCTCCAATTGGTCTGACATTCAGGAAGGATGCTAAGAACAATTAAACAGTCCTTGTGGTTTTTAGGACTTGATGGGTAGATAAAAATGCCAAACAGAGTCTAACATCTGGCTGATTATGCAATGAAGTTTAATAATAATATGACATTCTTGGATTTTGGTTAAAAACTTAATGTGTCTGAAAGCCAACACCAGAAGAAAATAATGGTTTCCAGTTTAAAAAAAAAAAAACCACCCTAAACCGCTGCGAACAATCATAAAGGCAGGCTGGTTGCCAAGTGCCCGAAATGCAAAAATGTGATCATGTTGGAATTTTGAAACCAGGTCATAAGTAGCTCTGGGGAGGTCCATCATCACTTCAAAAGGCACTAAGTGACCCGTTGTAAATCAAGGATTACCTATATTTAATTTTTGTCCCATTTTCTCACTGTGCTCCATCACTTTTATTACTAGTCTTTGCAGATCTTTTGTATTTGGTTAACAGAGTAGTGTCATAGGACACGATATGGCAGAATTTATTGATGTCTCTTCCTCCAATTTCAAAAACATGGTCATCCTCTTCCAATTTAGCTTCCCTTATAGCGGGTGAATAAATAAGGGGAGAGAACATCGTTTTGTCTTATTTCTTTGTCAACCTGGAGCCTGTCTTTCACGATATTTTGTCTGTAACAGGGGTGTCAAACTCGGCAGTGATATATCAGGACTTTTTCCCCCTTAGCTAAACCAGGTGTGGGCGTGGGCAGCACATGATGCATCTGGCGCATCCAGGAGTTTAACAGGCCTGGTCTATAGTGTTTTCTCATGAAAACAATGGGATGTTTTGGGATTCCCAAACTGGGTGGTCCTCAGGCAACAGTGATGTCACACATTCTGTCCTTTCAACCTGAAAGTGCTTCGGTACTTTCTTTTTTTAAGTTCTTTTTTTGGTAATGGAATATAAATTGGAAATGTGATGGCCACAGTGTCAGTCTCCAAATGTTCTGTCTTAGCTTGGTTAGAATCTTTACTGATTTCTTTTCTAGTGCTTGCCATATTTCATTGGGAATATTTGTAGCATATTTAACTACCCAAGGATTATGGATCAAAGGCCAGATAAGATCTATTTTTAATCCACCTATTACTATTACTCCTGGATTATCACTCTTTAAAAACTGACAACATAGACAGATTCTGTATAGGAGTATATGAAATCCAGTTGAATTTCGTTGAGAGATTAGTCTGAACATGCTTACTAACTATTAGTTATATTTGTATCCTGACTTTAAGGAGTTCTACATCTGCTTTAAGTATACTTTTTAAAAACTTTTTTGTTATTTCGATTACTAGTTTTTAAAAGTCATTATCTTACAATTTCTTAGATACTAATGAATATTATTGTAAATATTATTGCCTTATTCCAATTAGGATTATGTTTAATTAATTCTATGGTGCTTAATGTGTCTTAAGTTTCATTGGGTTTAATCTTATAAATTTTAGCTTACTAGCACATGTCATTATCATTTAAAATTCTAACTCTATTAATGGTGTTTTCAGTCAACACTTGATAACTCTGTCTTCAATGTTTATTTTGCGCTTTTATTATTCAAAGACAGAAATGATGATTTATAATAATGAATCAGAAAAAGCTAAATACTGCATCAGTGTCTTAAAAACATGTTTCTAGGACATATCGCAAAACAAAGCTTTTATTCAAAAAAGAAGCAAAAAGTCAAATTAAGAATCATATATCTTTAAATGACAAAATACATTGTTAACCTCTAGAAGTGTAAACATTTCAGTTGAAAATGTGTGGCTTCAGAAACCTTTTTAAAAATGGATTAGACCAATGGTTCTCAACCTGTGGTCTGTAGACCGCTAGGGGAACCACAATGTCATCACAGGGAGTCCGTGAAGGCGTGAAAAAAATTTATGATTTAAATCTTGAGCTCAGTTTTGGGAGTCTGAGGCCATGGCCCATGACCACAAAAAATATTTAAAGGGGATCCATGGTGAAGAAAAGTTTGAAAACCACTGGATTAGACAAATGC
Source organism: Thamnophis elegans (assembly GCF_009769535.1). Lineage (NCBI taxonomy): Eukaryota > Metazoa > Chordata > Lepidosauria > Squamata > Natricidae > Thamnophis > Thamnophis elegans. The sequence goes on from NC_045545.1 coordinate 64,368,180, forward strand.
ATCAGAAATTATGATGAATGTTACAAAATATGATTCAAGATGAAGGGAACACTTTTACTATTTTGATTTCAGTTTATCAATTTATTGATTTCAGTTTGTTTCAATTGATACTTCCATTCTTTCATTAAAAATGCCACTTCTTGAAATTGAAGAAGGAGATCATTTGTTCCTTAGAGATTTGAATTGAACTCTTTCCCCAATTCTTGACAAATCTGTTCATATAAAAGTAACTCTGCTAAACTCCCCAAAATGTTTTAGACTATACTGTACACCAGTGCTTTCCCTTTCAGACATATGGCAATAACCACATCTTTTGGACATTTTTGTCTTTTTTGTCTTTTGCCCTCATCCAGTTCATTTTTAACCATTTTAACCACATTTCACCTTTCTCCAGAGAAAACACATCAGACTGTAAGTTTACATTTTTGTCTGCTGTTGTATAACTGCGCTAGTCATTAATTATTGATCATTGTAATTATATGGTATCCTCTCTTCTGTATATCTATATATAAAAAAGAATAGAACTTGGATTAGAAACAGTATTTTTTTGCCTCTTGATTTCTTTCCTATTTCACTTGGAGCACTTCAAATACCTTGGGATGTATTACATGAAAAACCTCAATGAGTAGATCAGCTATCATCTCAATAATCAGAAACATGGCAAATAAATAAGCATTATAGAAATTTATACATCAAAATACCTTGAGGGCACTATGTACTGTTTTGGTAATATGAACTGGACTTCCAGAGTCTAAAATACATACACATCAGCTGAAATAATTGCTTTGTCATTATTATTTAATAATAGATTGTATTCATTAGGCAAAATAATAAATCAGACATTAAATTTAAAGAAGTTAAATTTAAAGCATACACAAAAGAAAAGAGTTTGGGAGATACAGCAGGAAAGCTGGGAGGAACAGGCATTACGAACTTTCTGACACCTGTTTATTCTCTGCCTGATGCTAGGGCCTTGAAATTATTTTCCTTCCTGTATGTTTGTCCTAAAAGGCAAAAATTGCAACCTCCCATTGACTCTTACTTTTTAACAAACATTGGAAAATATTTCCTGATACCTCAAATGATTTTTCTAAGGTAATTCTACATAAAGCCACAATCCTGTGCATAGCAATGATTGGCCTACTTCACAAGTATTGTGGAGTATTAAAAACACAGAAACAGGCAACTTGGCTCTTCAAACAAGTCTTGGAGCTTCTGCCTTCAAGTTGAACAAGAGGATGCCTATGTTTAAATCAAATAACAAAAGAGAAAGAGTTGTAAAATCTAATTCAGAACACCGAGAATATTTTAATCTTATAGTGGGGTCTGTGTATATACATAGTTCTAAAATCTGATGCTTACAGAACACACAAAAATGGTTCAGCAGCTGCTATGCTATGGCAGCTGTTTCTCTTGTTCTGTACTGTCATGCTGTCCCTGTTTATTTCAACCATTTGTCAATCCATCTGTTGTTTCAAACTAGATTTCAAAAGCTTCTGGGTGGAGAGAGGCCATTCAAGTTACAAACCACCTTTGGAAATGCATCTGTCCCATCTGAGCATTATGATAATCAAATTAAGGTTATCTTTTCATCTCATCCCTTCAAGTAAGCAATTCATCCATGGTAGTTTTCCTTTTTCACAAGAATATGTTCGGGGATTAGATATATTATTCATTTCTAGGAAGAAACATCACCACATAATACTACCTGGTTTCACACACGCTTCTGATAACACCTAACCTGTTAAGCCTTAAAAAAAAAACCAGGAGCTTCATTAAGACATTCAGTGAAAACCGAGCTAATGTGATAGATGCGTATTGCAAAACTGCATTAAATCTTGGCGGAAAAAATCGATACGACCCAGTCTACGTTATTCAGAGACCTTTCAAAAAAGACGAAAAGATTCAGCCCATTTTTCAAATATTAGATACAACCGCTTTTGAGCGATACCAAAATCAGTTGGCTTTGAATGCTATTCAAGGCTTCAGGGTAGGAGCAGAATCTCTCTGGTTTAAAGAGCAACAGGCTAGGCTGGGCTTTTTCATCTGGTTTTTATTTAACAGTAGTTTCCCCCGCTAAGAGCCACAAGCCAGCCTCGTACCATCGGGGTACAAAGGACGCACGTCCCCCCTCCGTCTCTCTCAACAGCCTTAACGTTCCGGGCGGAGCTGGCCATCTCCAGCTTACCACATCTCTTTCCCTGCGCTCAGCATCGCGGCGGCGGCCGTCTGTCTACGCCCATCGCCTTTACCGCCTTTGCTGGGAGCCAGGCTGCCGGCTCACTCCTTGGAGCAGCTGCCCTGGGGCGATGGGCGGCGGGGACCACCAAGCTGGAAAGCAGGGAACCCGCCGCTCACCCCTCCAGAGAGCTGCACGGGAAGCCCGCCGTCGAAGCTCCCAAGGCGCGGCATCCTCCGTGGCAGAAAAGCCCGAGACGAGGATCGGGGGATCGGGCATCCAGAGACGTCCACCCCGAGGCACGCTGGCGCTCGCCGCCTCGCTTGCTCTCCACTCCCGCGGCAGTGTCAGGGGAGGGGGGCTGACGTGATGCGGCAAGGATGGATAGGCGGAGGCCTCTGGAGCGGGCGGCGCACTTGTCTCACCCGCTCAGGCCATGAAAACGCCGGCTCGCCGGACCGTCCGGGCTCCGGTATCCCGCTGCCGACTGACGGCAGCACCTCACGCCGGCGCGATGGCCACGATCAGCCCAGATTCCCTCAAGGCAACAGAAGCAGCAAGTCTTGACTTAGTTCTTTGCCCATCCGCGCACTCTCGCCCGGTGTGAAAGGGATGAAAGAGGGAGCCAGCAGGGGGACGCCATCGCATTCGGCCCCTCCGGATACAAACCGCTACTCACCGCTTGGACAGCAGCTTCTCCTCGCAGCGGGTACAACAGCGTCCCGGCTCGGGAGAAGCCACGCCCCCAAGCCCGTCCCTATCCCACGTCTCGCCACGCCCCCTTTTCCATTCCAACCAGTTCTCCTGAATATTACTCAGCGTTGTTTCGATTGGTGGAAGCGACGCGCTGCTTCTGCTTCGCCTGGAAGATGTTTTCTTAGCCCCGCCTCTCCCCATGCGGATAAAGGAATGACAGCACAGGGGCGGGCTTCTTACGGTGATGCTATGGACGACCCTAAACGAAGAACGCTGATAATTCAGTTGAACAGGTTCCCATGTGTGCATGTGTATGTCATACGTACGTACGTAGGTACGTGTGTGTGTGTGTGTGTGTGTGAATAATGTATGTGTGTATGTGTGTGTGTAATGTATGCTTGTGTCGTATATGACACAGGCATACACATACAGATACCCATATACATATATGCATATAAAAAAATTCCAGTCAAATACACTTCCTCCTGTTGAGCAAGAAATCAAAAAATGGGCACGCGTTCTAGTACATTCAATATATTTCCATTTATCAACTTGGTTTGAGCCTTGTTTTGTTCAACTACATCCATTATTTAGCAACTGCTGCTTTAAAAACTTGCTTTGAATAAACAGGCACAGATCAGGTTGTATTTATTATACTTTTAAATCACACAGTGTAACACTAAGGATCCAGTCTTATTCCAATTTAGATAATACAGAAACAGTTATTCACTCAGATAACTCTAAGCCATGTACAAGAAAAACATCCAGAGGCAATGCAACAATAAAACAGCACAATTATATAAAATCTAACACAATGTACATCATAATATAATCGTTCTATTTCTGGTACAGGGAGCTTCACAATATTCACATCCTCAAAGATCCCCTGAAGCAGTCCTATTTTTACAAGCTTCTTTCTGTAGTAAGCTTCCTTCTTATATTAAGCTACATAAGATTAATATTCTATTTTAATTCTGAATTTATAGTTCTGAATTTTAATTAAATTCAGAATTTTAATTAATTTAAACTCAGAATTTTAATTAATTTAATTCAGAATCAATTCTGTAATAAGCTTATTCAGTAATAAGCCACATAAGCTTTTTCTACAATAAGCTTTCTTCCAATAATATGCCACAAGATCTGCTACAGTAAGCATATCTGCTGTTTAAAATAACTGGCCTCTATTCAAGTTTTCCTTGTACCACTACTTCTAAGTATATTGGTGCAAAATACATACATTAACTATACCATGAGGATGTGTACATTGAGCCATCTAAACAGAACAGTTTTATTTATAACTAAAGCTAATGTGAAATTTAATAAAACTTAATGCAAATAAAACATTGAAATAAGATACTTCATTAAGTACACCATCATTTATAAGTTGACTTCTTTTTAAATTATTTTTACAGTTAGGCCATTAAAGCAGAGAGTATAAACAGTTTTGACTAAATGTTGTAGATTAAATCACAAAGGCATTTTTTTCTTAGTTGGTTGAATTGACACAATTATACTAGGCTAAAATAAGGCTGGCTACATTTACCACAGTATAATGCAAACTAGCTCAGTGATTAATTTCTGATTTAGAGCAGAGTTCCCCAACCTTTCTGGCTTTGCGGACCAGTGGGGGGGAGTGGGAATGGTTCTGTGCAAATGGTGGGCAAGTGCAAGCAAACAACTCCATTTGTGCAAACAGTGGGCATTCCCAATCAATTTACTAATTCTTCTATGTTTTATGAATATATAACATTCAACCTATTGAAGTACAAAGTACCCAATTGTAGTTTAGCCTAGGGGTGGTGCAATAGCTCAGCAATTCGATGTTGTTTGTCAGCTGGAAAGCAGACAGTCCAGATTCAAGTGTACGATGGGATGAGCTCCCCTTACTCACCACAACTCCTGCCAACCTAGCAGTTTGAAAGCATGCAAATGCAAGAAGATAAATAGGTATTGCTGACAGAAAGGTTACTGCATTCCATATTTTCATAGTGGTGGAAGCATCTTTCAGACAATGCAGGCTCCCTTGGCTGAGAACCAAGATGAGCAATGCCCCCTTGAATTGCTGAGAATTAGAAAGGGAAAAGCTTTATTTTATCCTAATGTGTTCTGGAAACTCAACCACTGAATAGTTTACAGTTCAATATTTCTATAAATTCAGGTAATTGGGTTAAGCTAACTAAGATTTTTATGCATTGTATTGAATGAACATAGTTTATAATTTATGCATGTTGAATTACACAAAAATCCTAATCTTAATTAACTGCACAAAACCTGTATGAAATGTGCATTGTGTGTGTGTGTGTGTGTGTCTGTCTCTCTGTCTGTCTGTCAGCCAAAAGTACAGCTAACAAAAATCCAGGCAATCTGAGCTTTTTAGTGCTGTTTAGGAAAAATCTGGGTTTTGCTGTTTTAGGCTCTCTAAATTCATAGTTAAGATGGCTTAGCTAAAAAATTTCATCTACAAAACCAGTTCAAATGGAAGGAATAAACTTCAGCTATTACATAAGAGATGAAGAACTGAGTCTGAAAGTTTTTCTTGTCCAGAAGTATCTGCAGTTAAATTTACTAGGATAAATAACATGCTTGGAAGATTCTGCTAGGTAGGACACGTTTTAATATAAGTAAACCTGTTTACATTCTACCTGTGCAACCAGGAACAAAAAGAAATTAGTCTGATGCGTTTTGCTTGAAATTATGGAGAGAGAAATTATTGTCGAATGGATACTGTATTCTTGAACTTGGCAAGAAGAAACCAAGGGGAAGGAATTGAACATGCCCTACAGGTATTAGATGATTATTTCTCAGCCATTGGGAGCTCAATGGAGATTCACTTTCAGTTAGGTTTCCATCCTATCTGCCTCTTTTCCCTGATTCACTGGAAAAGGAAATGGGTTTTCTCTGATTTACAGAACAGTTTCCTTCGTGGCAAGGCAGGGGGAAAAAAGGGCAGCTCAATGAAATGAGGAAAAAACCAGTACCAGTACGCCTAAAGATGGACTACGACTATTACAGTACTATAACGCGGTTCTGTGCACTGCTGTGTCCAATTAATTCCCCCTTTCCAGCCGAAATTACCTTTCTCGCCTCTTTCTTTTAAAAAAATGTTAAAAACGACGGGGGGGGGAGTGTTTATTCACGACACAATTTGAACTAAGCATGCTACCTGCCATGCCATTCTTCGGATAAGAAAATTCAAGGCCGAGAATGGAAAAGAAATCCTACCGGAAAGAAACCACCCACTGCCCGGGGGAAAATAGAGTGCCACCCACTGGCATTATTATAGCTGAAAACCAACATCGTGTATGAGGAAATTCAAAATAATCCGAGCCCGCCTCGTAGCCAGGAGACAAGAGCCGCTCCGCCAACGCCCGACCGCGGACCCGCCTCCCGTCTCAAACTAATGACGCCTCTGTGAGCGCAATCAGGCCGCGTTGTCCTTCTCCGAGCCGGGGTGTTTCTGGGTACCGCGAGAATTGCTCTGACTGCAGGTCACTATGCCGGTAGGGCCGGGATGGCTGAGGAGCTGCTGGTAGGCTCAGCTCTTCGGCCCTCTCTGACGAAATGGCACCCCGAGACCGTCCGGTAGTGGCACCTCAGGCCGCCATGCGCAAACGCGGGGCTCGAAAGCGCCTCAAGTTTCGGGCCGAAGACGTCTGCTTAGAGCGGAGTGAGTAGCGAGGCCTCGGCGTCGTATCCGATGGCAGCCATTGTCCCCTGATCAGCTGCCCTGAACAGTCGCTTTCTTTCCGCAGTGACCGTGGCCGACTATGCAAATTCGGATCCTGCCGTGGTGAAATCCGGACGCGTGAAAAAGGCTGTGGCCAATGCGGTGCAACAAGAAGGTGAGTTTGGCCAAAAACGCTCCCCGAGGGGTTTAAACTTAACATCCTGCTGGGTTCGATTTTCTGGGCTTCTATCATAGCATTCTGGAGCATAAAGGAACTACGGTGACATTCCATGACAGAACAGGTGAATTTGAGACTCAGTGACACACAAGGTTACCAGAGGTTATCCAGCGGTAAAATCAATTACACTCTGATCTTTTTAAAAATATGTTTGGCGATAGTTGTGAACAGTCCTACAGCTTCTCTGGAAAACTGTCAGACAGTGTCTTACTTTCTATTGCAACAAAATCACTTTAATAGTATGCTTGCAAACTTTTCTGTATTATTTCTTTAGTACTTTAATTGATATATATTTATTCTGTCTCAATCTTATTTATTTTATGCCATCGGAGTTGTAGATGGCAAATATTTCACAACTGCCTGTTGGATGTTAAGTAGATGTTTCCTGTTTTGTTTTGTTTTTGAACTTTCAAACTCTTTCAGGACTGAATTTATTAAAATTCATATAGGATATACTTTGAAAACAAGCTATAAATTGAATAGTGAACTTGATTAATAATAGTTCTACATAAATTTATTCAAATTAGTCTTTTAATATGTCTCTTAATTGGATAGCTGTAGGAAATAAAATCAAAATGAAAAAGGCATTACAGCCTGAACTTTCACATTCTTGAGTATTTATTTGTATCTTCTAATCTAAAAAGATAGTTTGAAACATTCAGCACAAAACTGTTTAAACATATTTAGATTACAAATTTGACTATCAGTTCTATCTTTGTAATCAAGTAAAAGCTTATGCAAAGGTACAGTGTTTTAAGAACTCACTGCCACTATCCAGAAATAATTTAGGAGTCTATATAAAATATTAGTCTAAATTGATCTTGTCTCTTTTATCCATTTTCCTAGTAACATTTATATGAAGGGTGGAGGTGTGTTTTTCCCCTGTTCACGGGGGAAAATGATAAGCATTTATCAATCGGTATTATAAGACAAATTGTTTCTGTTTAAGGGATAGTGAAATAAACAATATGTCTTTAATTACAAAATGAACATTTGGTCTTACAATAAATTACAATTTACAATAAATTTCCATGTTTTTCCCTTATAGAAATATGTTTTCACATTTTTCTTTATTGTTGACCTATGAGCTATATTCAACTCTAAGCTCTTTTAATTTTACAGCCGTAGAAGTGTAAACAGTTCACTCTTTTTTAACTTCTAAACTATCAGCAACATTTTCTTGCATCATGATAGCACTTAATTTTCAAGGATAAATGAGCAAGAATATTTGCTTGAGAGAAGCTCCTAAAATAACAGAAAACACAAAAGGGTCATTTAATAGTGAATGCATTAACAGTAGCCTAAAAATTAGCTTAGGATCTCTTGCTTCTGGATTGAAATACTGACTGACTCACTCACAGTTGCTGTAGTAGTTCACTTTCTACTCAAGAACAAACAGGTAGAAGTCAAAGCTTGCAAACCAAAACAGAATCTTTAACAGACACTTACCTGAATAATTTTTTTAACAAAAACATACAGAAAAAGTTCAAAATTAATCCAAGGTTCTGAAAACCAATTCAGGGTTGTCCTCCAAGTAGCATCCATACAAATTGCCACCCAAAAGCCAGAGATCAGGCAGTTTTTTCCAGCAAAGGAAAATGAGTTACGGCTGTTTCTTAAATCAGGCAATAACCAACTGTCACTAATTAAGAAATATACTCCTTTGCTTGGCAAGAAGCCTCATAGAATGGCTCTGTTCTCCTCTCAACTTATTGGCGTGCAGAACAGAGGTGGTATTCTGCCGTTCGCACCAGTTTGGGTGAACTGGTAGTGGCGGCGGCGGGAGGCTCCGCCCAGAAGTCATCACTGACGCATGCATGCACACTCCTGGTTCCAAACTGATAGTGAAGGTAAGAGGATTTCATGCCTGGTGCAGAAGCTGGGAAGTCTTACATCATCTAACTGTTCCAGCTGTCTAGGTGCTGTTCTTTATCAGCCTCTTGTGATTCTTAGCTTTGTGTCTCCTGAGGTTGACATTCCACAGGTTTTGCTGGAGCTTTTTCTTCAAAGTCAGAGCAGCATCTGAGTCCTAGTCTAAGTACTCACTTTCCTCAAAATCATTTAACCTAGCTAGGGAAATCATGTTTGAGGTTCCATAGGTGGCTCTTGCAGCAATACCATGGCAAGGGTATTGGGCTTTTTCTGTGACAGGGCCTTAATTAATACATTTTCTCCTAGGGGAGGCATGAGTGCCTGTGCTCTTTTATTTATATTTCTAATTGGTTTATTGACGATTGCACCAGTTTTAAAATCTTCCGAAGAGAGAACAAGATGAAAATAAAATAATATTTGATTTAATTTTAATTTCCTTTTAATTTTTCCTGATTTTAAAATAACTAGGATACCCTCCATTTGACCAAAATTTTTCCTTTTGGGATTGATGGACAAACAGTTGGGGGGGAAATTATGGAACATTGTTTTTGTATATGATAATCGCAGTGAGAGTATTGTATGCACAAAGATAGAAAGATTTGACACTTACAATGGAAGAATGATTGGAGAAAATAACGGAACTTGCTGGGATGACCAAATTGACTTGTTTTATTAGGGAAAAGATAATATCTATATTTATTGCAGAGTGGAAATCCTTATGGATTCTTTGTATAAAACAGAAAAATAAGCTTAAAATAAGATTGATGATTAGACAGGATAATTATTGAAAGAAAAGAGTCATATAACTATAGAGAAAGAGCTAAATCTCTTAAATCAGTCCTCAACATCTTAAAAAATAAGTTGATTTTACAATTGTAGTGGCCAAACAAAACAAAATCGTTAGGTTAATAATGTTGGAAGTCTTGACCACCGTAGGTCACTATAAAAAATGAAAGTCTACCATAATCTTAATATAGGGAAAAATAATATCCATATGTTAGGACTATTATTTCAGGATTTTTCACCCACCCTGTATCTTGCTAATTCAGCTAGTGCACATCACTATATTTGAGGTTTTTCTTGTCCTAGTCTAACATCCATCTTGATCCTCTTTTATCCAGCTGCGGGTCTCCACTATCAATTTATTCAGTATATTTGTTTTCAGGACACTGCCCTTTTTCCCTCTTCCTCTACCAGAATGTCTGTTGGCTACCTTTCCTAATACACTCCCTTGGTCCCATTCTAATTAGCCTGTCTCTGCTTTCCTCCAGAATTCAGATTCTTTATCACCTCTCTTTTTCTCAAGCCTCATCTGTCTAGTTTTTCTTCATATTTCTTATAAACCAATGCTTGTTCTATAACTTTTGTCCAGATAATCTGCTTTTAATGTCCCTTCCTTAACTTATCTGGTTCTTGGGATAACTTTCAGTCTTTCATTCTCTCTTGTGAAACTTTCCTTCTTAAATGAACCTTAACCACATGTTTCTTAATGCAAGCCATGCCACCAAGCCATTTCAAGCAGCTGGAGGTTTCCTCGCTACTGGATAATAGACAAAAAGATTGTCTTTCATATAAAGGAAAGCATGTTGTCCCACATGACAATCAGAATGACAGGATGACCTACAACACCTTTCTTTGTGCCTACTGGCCCCAAAAAGAATTTAGATTTAGATCCTCCTATTTTTCCTATTGTCTCTTCTCTGGTGGTTTGGATTATCAACATGAATTTATTTTACATTCTTGATTCTAGGGCATCTGCTAATTCTTAAATCTCAAATTATTCCATTTATTTATGATTATAGTGAAATCACTCTGTGGTTTGGAAGCATCTTTCGTACCCACTGATGAAATACTATCTGTGGCAGAGTCCTATGACAGTAGCGATGAAATGGATTCTAAATATTTCACCACTGATGAATATTTCATGACTGATAGAAAAAAGAAAAGCAAGAGGCATAAAGGTAAGATCTATTGTTTCAACTGTTACTTTAACATAATTTCACTTCAACAATAAAATATTTTTATCTCTTCAGATAAAATCAAGCTGCTTTCTTCTTAAAGCATGGCCAGTTACATTGCTTGTTTTATATTTCAGAAAGCTCTGAGAGTGTGGTAGGCAAAGAATATCCAATTGACATATGGTTGATGTTGGCATCCTATATACGTCCAGAAGACACTGTGAGTTTTTCTCTAATTTGCAAAAGGGCCTGGATTGTTACTTGTACAGCTGTATTCTGGACCAGACTTTATAGAAGGTATAACAGCTTGTGAATTCTTTATTCGATATGGTATATGTATTTTAATAGTTATGGGGCTTTTTATAGATTATTTGTGGTGGACACGTTTATGAGTAGCGTGCATAGGAATCTGAGTATAAAAGATCAATGTTTCAATACTTAATGACGTATTTTGTTCTGAGATACAATTTTCCCAGATCTGTCCACTGATTCTTTTATATCCTTTTTGATCAGAACAGTAAGAGATAGCATAACATCAAAATTGAGGGCTGTGTCTCACTTCAGATTTCATATAAAAAGGTATCTCATAGCATGTGGGGGAACATTTGTCTGCAACTCCATAACCCAGGAACACTTCCTGGTATCACACAGTAATTGCCACACAACCATAGAAAAAAGTGCAACCACTTTAAGGTTGCTTGTTCAAAAAACTAATGTATTTATATTCTGATACTTCAAAGTGTTTTTTTGTCTTTGAATCCAAAGCCTGCATAGCTGTATAAAATATGCATATATAATTGGTAGCATGGATTACAAAATATACATATGGTATAAAAACAATACCTCTTTGCATTATTGTCAAAGAGAAATTGCTGGGATTCATAGGAAGGTACTTGAGAGCTCGTAAATTAGTAATTGCTACAGTTCTTTGGACTTGCAGAACTTCTGAAGCTATGAAATCAACTTCCATTATATAACTGAAGTAATTGCATTGATTTCCTTGAATCAGTTAAAACAGATTGTTTTAGATTTATGACTATTGCATGATAGAAAATGAGTCATATGGTCCTCCCTTGCATATAATATAAATTTACAGGAACGTTTTCCATTACAATGGGCAATGCTATATTGCTAAGGAAAGGCATAGTGCAGGATTTTTTTTGTTTTTATAATTTTTTCTTTCTCTAATCCTTCAGCAGGAAATTGAATTCAAGCCAGTCTTTCTTTTAGGTAAACACAGCAATTCCTAACATCATACTTTTAGCTGGCAACCCGTGATCTATTGGGTCATTATTTCAGAACTATTTCCTTTTCAGATTCCTCAATGACTGAGCCTCAATTCAGAAAAATATTCAGAGAGATATCTGCCTTCAAAGTTGATCTATATGGCATAGTCAAATAAAAATAGTTGACAAAGTGTACCGGAGGGATATTTTGTATTATGTCATAAAATATTTTTAAAATTTGCCAGATTTCAATTTTAAGGAAATTGTGGATTCTGGAGTTCAGACACATTCTGTTAGTCCATTTCAGGTACCTTGAAACAAAATTTTTTTTTACCTAATTAAAAGTTACAGGAATACGTTTTAGTAGAGTCTAGATGGCCTAGAAATATTATTTAACCTATAGGAGACTCTGCCTCAATGCAGAGTGTCTGAACAGAGAAAAAAATTGAAGCATTTGATAAAAAATAAATTAATGGGGATTAGAGAAGAGGCATTATGCTAATTGGAGCATTCAACCAGAGTACCTTCCTACTCTCTTTCCTATGAGAGTTCAGAAGCTACGTCTTGACTTTCTGGAGGTCTGCAGTTTACAATGATGGATGATGCACAGTTGGAACTGCACTACTTAAATTGTACTGTTATTATTTTGTTTTTGAGGAATTAAGGATGGAAATGTTGGCAGGAGACCTTTAGTTCCCCCATCAATGCAATTTCAGTGCCATAATAACTGACAGTACAATTTCTTAAGCATCACAGAGATAGGCAGTTAAAAGTGAGAATTAAAACAATTTGCTTCCCAAATGCCTCTTGCTTCTATTCCTATCCTTTACTTGGAAAAAAAATGCCACCAAAGTTGCTGTTATGCTTCCAGATTTCAGTGGCATGATCTCAGAGTGCATAGCATGTATTTCATCCCTATCTTATTCTTACAATTTTATTTTTTCTTATTTAGGCATTATAATAGGAGTGCCTCCCTCCCAATCCGTTTACAGCCAGAATCAATGGAAAAGATGTACTGCCTTCGTGCATGTGTAATTCGTTCATTATACCATACATATAGACCTTTTATTTCCCGGATAGCCAGAAATCCAACAATCCCGGAGGCTACTCCAAGCAGTCTAAAAAATTCAAAAGTAAGTAACACTTTGAGAAGAAGAATTATCCCACTGAGTATTAGCAGATTTCTTTCAAACTAATGAAAAGCATGCAAATGGGTCCACTGCCCAGTACATATTTTAGACAGATGTTGTCTTTATTAGGGGTGTTTTTTTAGACTTCTGCAAGCTTCTTAATTATGTTTTAGGTTTATTATGTTTGCTGTTTAATCTACCAATAAAGAAATCAAAATTTTGAACCTTAAAATAAGTTTATTATTTTTGGTTTCATGTTTGAGAGCAATTTATAACTATGTATTACAAAATAAAGTCAGCTCATTAAGGTGGGTTTAGTTGATACCTAATCCAGCACCCAAAATTGATTTATCGTAAATGCTTTGTAGTCACATCACAACGGCTTTGGTGTCCACAGTTCGTATCATACTAACAATTTGTATATCCTTTTGTGGGTAAAATTGGCACTAAAAAAGGAAATTAAATGTAAAAAATCTGTATTGCAGTAACAGTTACAAAATTGGTTACATTCCAAAAACAATGAAATTATTCAGTTCCTCCTTACAATTGTTGAAATGCACATCTTCCATATGTGCGTGGCACTATCTTTGTACACTTTATCGTCAAAGAGCCTGTATGCTTAGACTTTGTTTTTCTTCATTTATAATCTCCTCTCCTTTGTGGAGTTCACCACAAACATTGAGCATGCAAAGTAGGAAGAGACTGGTATTTTTCTTTTTGGTTACTGAATCCAGCTTTTTCCTATTTAATTTCCCTTTCTCTTTCTCAGTGTAGCTTCTGTGGGACACTGGAGCTGTTGTGGTGTCAGCAAAAGTTGCCCTTAAAGACAGATCCACTGTTTGGAGCAGCATACCAGTTGGTACACATCTGAAGGGTAGGACAGCTGGCATGTGGATTTCTATGTCTTAGGAAATTCTTAAGCTACTTTCCTCCTTTTAACTAATATTCCAGGTTTCACAGACAAGAGGGCTAATTCTACTAGCTGCATCCCTCTGAATCTAATGCAGGTAGTCCTCTTTAGTGACTGCCTCGTTTAGCAACTATTCACAGTTATGACAGTAATAAAAAGGTAACTTTGTGACCAATCCTTGCATTTATAACTTTCTCATGTCTGTAAAGCAAAGGAAAGCTGAAGTAAGATTATAAGCATAGTTACAATTAATACAATTAATAAAGTTGTGAATGGGCATCTTGTATGATAGTTATCTTCTCCATAAAAATCTGGAATGTCTGCCCTATTCTGGTTCCAGTAGTTTCTTGATTTTTTTCTTGATAAAGCAAATAATGAGCAATTCTTAGCAATATTTTGAAATCATTATCTCTAGATTCTTTAGAGTCAATTTGGAAATATTTGTTTAAGTTCATCTTTCATTTTATTTCCATGTAGTATCTATTTCTGTTCAGAAGAGGAAGTGCACATTATAATACAATGATATCCTTTTTTGAAATTGATGTCAATGTTATTTATTTTACCCTCAAAGTGATTTGTTAAAGTATAAAAGCTCCAGACTGGATTGTTTGAATACGTTTATGTTCAATAAGCCACAATCTTCATTCCAAAGAGGTTGGAAGCCCAGTGCTTTATTGCTTTATATCTGTATAACACTATGTCCACAGACCACAACTCTTTCTCTTTTGCTCAACTAGTGCCTGCTTTTCTGGTCTAAAAGGATTAACCAGCAGTCTTCACTGTGGGAATTCAGCTTCAAATTCCAAAGGCAGGTATGAAAGCTAAACATTTGTATTCATGTCAAAATTTCATATTTCAGAATACCTCTCTGGTATTTATAACTCCTTGTTATACTTATAACAGAGTGCATCTTGTTTGGCAAGATGCATGTCTAGATTACAGTCCAAAAAAGATTCTGTTCATAATTTGGAATAGTGGGGAAATTGGGGTATTTTGTAAAAATGTACTCGTGCCCAATCTGTTCATTTTCCTTGCTGGTGATCAGGATAGTGCTATTCTTACCAAGCTGGAACATTCTACTAAAATTATGACACAAAATGTACATTTCCCCCCAAATTCCTTCATAAGAGACAAAACAGCATGAAGTAGCATGTAGCGAAACAGATATAAACTGCATAAAATTAGTTATTGTGAGGGGTGGGGTATTAATATCAAACTTGAGTGCAATAGTTCCCATAGGTTTATTTCCTCTAAAGGTAACTCCTATAGATAGAAATTGTTTGTAGATTACTTAAAGTATATTAGGGTTGTTTATTAATGCAATGTGCTGTTAATCTTACAAGCTACTACATGTCATATTCGGACTATACTCTTAGTCATCTGAAATCATATCCACAGCAAAAGCAAGGGCCTATATTCAGACAAATATAACAGTCTCCATTATAGCCAAGATTTGTTATATTAAAACTATTAAATGTCATATTGATTTCCCCAAAAAAGTATAACATATGTAGGTCAGTCCTAATCCTTCAAAGACAGGCTTACAAATTCTCCTGATTTGGTACCTAACTCGTCTCTAAGCTTGTAATTTGAAAGTTTGTAGAGTTTGAATCAGTTTCTGGTTAACTAAATGAAATATTTCTCTTGAGTCTCCCAAGTTGAAGAATAAACGTTTGAAACCACTTCAACCACCTGTCCGGTATGCAGATGTCCACATGAACCCTGACCAAGACTGCTGTCTGTTGCAGATAACTACTATCGACTTTATATATATTCCTATAGTAATGGGCATGACAGTTACATTGGTAAGTATTGTGATTTTTTTGCTAAGTTTCCGGTCTTTATATCAGGAATTTTGTTCACTTAATCTTGACCAAATAGTTTCTAAATTTGAAGTATTGTGGTAGTTCGTGGATTACAGCTTTAAATGGGATCAGAATTTCCACCACTAAGCCAAGTGATTGTTAAGAGAAATATCATATCAATGCACTGCTTAGCAATAAGTCCCAATTGTGGTCATTAGGTGAGGACTGTGTGGTCATTAGACAAAGATCTCACACTTCTGCCCTGTGAGAACTGCCTCCACTTTAACTACTCTACCAACCAGTCATCCGTAGGCTCTGCCGCACCCAGCTGACCTTCACTGTCTTCCTCCAACTGCTGATGAGCATCCACTTTGGCCTATGTGAGGCAGCTTCTGGCAGTGCTAAGATTTCTTCCCAAAGGCCGCTTGCTTGTTCTCATAATGCATTGGAAGGCTTATGGGGTGTTTTGAAACCTGCCAGGAGGCTGGCTGCAGAACAGAGCTTAAGGCAGCTTCACAGTAGTGTTGAGGCTGAAGTAGAGGCCCAGAGGCCCGTGGCAGCTGACTGAGACTGGCAAAGACCCCAGGCCTCTTTTTCAGCCCTAACGCTGTTGCCCAAAGAGTGTTGCTGCATAGGGCAGCCAAAAGGATAGAGATGGGGGAGACAGGCAGGTGGGAAGTTGAAGCACTTTTGTGTTCGTAAGTGTGGGCAGACTGCCAAGTGCCTGAATTTTGAACACATGACACATCACAGTGTTGCTGTTCCCCATAATTTCAGAGATTGGACGTAAGTACCATTTGTTCAACACCACCTAACTTTGAACGGTTCCTGAACAAATGGTCATTAAGCTAGGACTACCTGTATTTTTCAAATAAAAAAGTCTTCAAGCAGGCACAGATAAGAAAAATACAACTTTGAAAACTATATTGAATAGTCTAATAAGGAATGACTACCACATGTGATTTTATTATAGACTATAAAGTTTCAGGAAAAGCAAATATTGCCCTGAAGGACTTGCTCAAAGATACAGTTCATTTTTAAAATATTTACAGACAAAATCAGTTTAAAACATTGAATAAAATGCCATTTGATTTTGGGGTTAAGGAAGCCTGTGTGATCCAAATTATTGAATAGCTTCCATTTTCTTTTGCAGTTCACAATAAATGTGAGCACTGACATGCGGCACCACAGAGTGAAATTAGTATTCCACGATTCTCCAGTATGGAGTGGCAAGAAGCCCAGATTTGACCATGGGATGCAGGTTGTAATGGACCCTGTGCACAGTGTGCATCTGTTTGATTGGTGGCATCCACAGTTTCCATCTTCACACATCTGAAGACTCTCAAGTTTACATCATAAATTGTATTCTGTGCTATTTCCATAAACAACAACAATTTGATAAGCCAGTCTATGTATATGCTTAATCACCTCTTGGGAAATAATTTGTGCTAATAAGATTAGAAAGAACTTCTGTAAAGCATTTTATTATATGAAAAATAATTCATCTGCAAATATTTTGGTGCTAATGAAATTTGTCCTTTTGCTTTTTGAAAACAAAACACAGCAGAAATGTGTAACCAAAAGCCAACATGGGTTTCTCAAAAAAAAAAAAAAAAAAAACCACATGCCTGATAAATCTTACTGCATTATTTGACAAAGTGACAAAATTAGTAGCCAAAAAAAATACTTGGACTTCATTCAGCATTTGATAAAGCAGACCAGAACCTACTTCTTGATAAGATAGAAAAATGTGGGTAAGACGGCATCACTACCACATGGATTCATAACTGGCTGACCAACAACACTCATCGTTTAGTTGTTAATGGAACTGCATCTACATGGAGGGAAGTATGCAATGGGGTACCTGAAGGCTCTGTCTTAGGCTCAGTACTCTTCAATAACTTCATCAATGATTTACATGACATAGGGAACTTTGCAGATAATACCAAGCTGGCAGGAATGTCCAACGCTCCAGAAGATAGGCTTAACATACAGAAGGATCTTGACAGACTTGAACACTGGGCCCTAGATAACAAAATGATATTCAATAGTGAAAAAAATAAGGTTCAGCATTTAGGCAAGAAAAAACAATGCACAAGTATAGTATAGTAGGTGGTACCTTGCTCAATATTAGTAACTGCAAGAGGGAACATGGAGTCGTAGTGAACAATCACTTAAATATGAGCCAGCAGGCTGTTGCAGCTGCCAAAAAAAGCCAACGCAGTCCTAGTCTACATTAACTGGGATAAAATCAAGATTACATGAAGTGTTAACATCACTTTATAATGTCTTGATAAGACCATACTTGGAATATAGCATCAAGTTTTGATTGTCATGGTATAAAGATGATGTTGAAACACTAAAAAGAGTAAGAAAAGAGCAACTAAGATTATTAGGCTAAAACATGAAAGGTTGCAGGAATTGGGTATGTCTGGTTTAATGAAAAGAAGGACTAGGATTGACATGGTAGCAGTATCTGAGGGGCTGCCACAAAGAAGAAGTCGTCAACCTGTTTTCCAAAGCACCTGAAGGGAGAACAGGAAGCAATGGATTGAAACTAATCAAGGAGAGAACCTAGAACTAAGAAATTTCCCGACAGAACAACTAATCAGTGGGATGATTTGCCTACAGAAGTTGTGGGTACTCAATACTAGAGTTTTGGAAGAAGAGATTGGACTACCATCTGTATAGGTTTCCTGCCTGAGCATGGAGTTAGACTAGAAGACTTCAAAGGTTCCTTCCAAGTCTTGTTCTGTGTAAACTGGCCCATTTTAGAGTGATCCAACTCTGGAATCTTCAGTTCACATATTAGGTAGATATCCATTTCACTTCCACATGCAAAAGTATTTCAATGTGCCACGCCTATAAAAGTGTTTATTTTACTAGTTCCAAAGGCTGTCATTAGCAATCATGTATTTATGGCAAAGAACTTTCAGATTATTGACTTATTGATCACATCTTCACAGAATATAGGTAGTCCTTATTTAAGAACTGCCTCTTTTAGAGACTGCAGTTACAATAGTGATAAAAAAATAACTTTATGACTAATCCATTCGTAGGTCTGTAAAGCAAAGAAAAGCTGACGTTTTAAGCGCAATCCTACAGTATTTCATTTACCAGTTGCTTTGCTTAAGTTATTAGTCCCAGTTGTAGTCACTTAAGCAAGGACTACCTGTATGGAAAAACAATGGTGCTGATTCCCCTAAGTATGAATTTTACAGGTATGTTGGGATAGGTTAGACTTTTCATGTTTAAAATAGATTAATAAAGATTAATGTTTAATTATTATTTAGTATATTTTATTCTGTCTTTTTTTATTTATAACAAGGTATCAAACACACCTAATATTCCAGCCTCTTGTTTTCCTCACAACTGTGATGTTGAATACGAAATGGGCAGCAAATAAATTTAATAAATAAATAAACTATGAGGTAGGTTGGGCTGAGAGACTGACAAAATCACTCAAATAGTTTTTGTGCCTAAAGGTGGCTTAGAACTCAGTTTCCTGATTTGATATTGTGATGAAGGTTACCCCTTCATCCCAATATCAAACTGGCTCTCATTTACATGCGATTAATTAGATATCTATCATACAGAAATGAAGGCTTCCTTTAGAAACAAAGAAAGGCGTATTTGCTAGTTATGAAATGGAACAATTTTGTGACCGTGGCTTCAAAAATAGGTAACAGGTAACTGGGTAAAGGATACTCTAGTTATAGAAAGAAAGGAGGTAAGCAAGCTAAGAATAGATGATCAAGTTAGCATAAAAGGAGATATGAATTGGTGTTAAACTACCATTCCTAACTTAAGAGCTTTTTTCCTCCTGTACACAGTTGCTTGCTATACAACTTACCTTTGTGCTCTAAAAATCACCCAGATTGAATTGTCAGTTTTAATACAATATATACTATGTGTTAATTGGAGTATAAAATGGCCTATAATATTTCAAACAGGTTCCAGTTAAATATTCTTTTAAAGCTTTTCTTATATTCAGTATCTCTCTCTTAGTTTGGCTACAAATTTGTCTAATTTCAGCCATTAATACTAGTGAACTTACTGTCTGAAGTTTTTTTAGGGTTTGGTTTAGGTTTGGTTTATTAGATTTATATGCCACTCTTCTCCCAAGGACTCAGGGCAGCATACAACATTAAAAGAAATACATAATACAAAAGTTAAAAAAATTAAATAGAATATCCCAAACAAACCCAATTAGAATTGACAATAACATTTTTTTTAAAAAAATCGAATTAAAATTACCAATGATCAATTTATTTTGTTTTGTTCAGGCCAGGCTGGCTTGCTGGAAAAGCCAACTTTTTAGGGTGCGTCGGAAGGACCGGAGGTCAGGGATTATATGTAGTTCCGGGGGCAGCTCATTCCAGAGGGAAGGCCCTCCCACAGAGAAGGCTCTCCCCCTGGAGGTCGCTAGCTGACACTGTCTGGCCGACGGGACCCTGAGGAGGCCAACTCTGTGGGATCACACTGGATGGTGGGAGGCTACCGGTGGCAGTAGGTGGTCTCGCAGGTACTCTGGGCCTAAGCCATGGAGTGCTTTAAAGGTCATAATTAGTACCTTGAATCGCACACAGGAGACAACCAGCAACCAGTGCAGGCCGCCTAAAAGGGGTGTAACATGGGAGCACCTAAGTGCCCCCATGATAACCCGTGCATCCGCATTCTGGACCAGTTGAAGCCTCCGGGTGCTCTTCAAGGGCAGCCCCATGTAGAGAGCGTTACAGTAGTCCAGGCGAGAAAGGATGAGGGCATGAGTGACTGTGCACAGAGCATCCCGATCCAGGAAGGGGTGCAACTGACGTACCAGGCAAACCTGGTAAAAGGCTCTCCTGGTCACGGCCGTCAGGTGTTCTTCTAAACTAAGCCGAGTATCAAGGAGGACGCCCAGATTGCGGGCCCTCTCTGAGGGGGCTAAAATTTCTCCCCCTATCATCAAAGATGGAACAAAATGCACAAATTGGGATGACGGAAGCCACAGCCACTCAGTCTTGGAGGGATTGAGCTTGAGCCTGTTCCTCCCCACCCAGATCCGCACAGCCTCCAGGCATCGGGACATCACGTCGAGGGCATCGTTTGGGTGGTTTGGGGTAGAGATGAAAAGTTGGGTATCATCAGCATATTGATGATACCGTACCCCAAAACCACGGATGATCTCACCCATTGGTTTCATATATATGTTGAACAGGAGGGGTGAGAGAACCGACCCCTGGGGCACCCCACAAATGACACGCCTCGGGGTTGATCCCTGCCCTCCAGTCAACATAAACTGCGACCGATCCGACAGGTAGGAGGAGAACCACCATAAAACGGTGCCCCCCACTCCCAACCTCCCAAGTTGTCGCAGTAGGATACCATGGTCGATGGTATCAAAAACCACTGAGAGGTCTAATAGGACCAGGACAGAAGAGCAGCCCCTGTCCCGGGCCCGCCAGAGATCATCGACCAACGTGACCAATGCCATCTCCATGCTGTATCCGGGCGTGAAACCCGACTGAAACGGATCCAGGTAGACAGCTTCAGGGACTGGGGATGCTGATGTGCTACCGCACTCTCAACAACCTTCGCTACAAAGCAAAGGTTGGAGACTGGACAATAGTTGGCTAAAGAAGCTGGGTCCAGGGAAGGCTTCTTAAGGAGGGGCCTCCCCACCGCCTCCTTCAAGGCAGGAAAGAACCCCTCTCTCAACGAAGCGTTGGTAATCACCTGGAGCCAGCCTCGTGTCACCTCCTGGGAAGCCGAGACTAACCAAGAGGGACATGGGTCCAGCACACAAGTGGCAGCACTGAGTCGCCCCATAATCCTGTCCATGCCCTCGGGGGTCACGGGGTCAAACTCATCCCAGATGATCTCCACAAGATTCATCCCCATCAACTCACCCGAATCTACCTAGTCAGTCCAAGCCTGTCCGGATCTGAGCGATTTTATCCTGCAGATACTGAACAAATTCTTCAGCCCTACCCTGCAAGGGGTCTTTCCCAGCTCCTTGGTTAAGTAAGGAGCAGGTCACCCTAAACAGGGCGGCTGGGCAGTTATCCGCGGACGTGATAAGAGCGGAAAAATGTTGCCGTTTTGCCGCTTTTATCGCTACTAAGTAGGATTTAATATGAATTCTTACTAGGGTGGGGTTTTGTTTTTGGTTTTGTAATCAGTATAGATTCATGTCTTGAAATCTTTGTGGAAGATTTGGAATTTTCAGCCAATTTTTTTCACAGATAGTTTTTTAGATTATATATGTATTTCTTTTTTAGACTTATGCAGAACATCCTAATACAGAGCCGAGGTGGCGCAGTGGTTAGGGTGCAGTACTGCAGGCCACTTCAGCTGACTGTTATCTGCAGTTCAGCAGTTCTAATCTCACCGGCTCAAGATTGACCCAGCCTTCCATCCTTCCGAGGTGGGTGAAATGAGGACCCAGACTGTGGGGGCGATATGCTGACTCTGTAAACCGTTTAGCGAGGGCTGAAAGCCCTATGAAGCAGTATATAAATCTAACTGCTATTGCTATTGCTATTCATAGAATCTGCTAAGCCATATTTTACTAAATAAAGCCCAGTTCCATGGCCTTATTTGAAACTGCAAATTTTGGTCCACAAATCATAAGAGACTACTTGTACAGTCCAAATTAAAATCAGTTAGTGACAGATCCTTGGTGCTCTCTGAGCTTGGTTGGTTCCCCCTCCCCCCCCCCATCTAGATATATTTTTAGGTATCTAATCTAGATTTTTTTTCTAACCCGTTAACATTTCTAGCTATGATGATGTTACCTAGTTTGGGGAATGAAATGTGTGCAAGAAAACAACTAAGCTCAGAGAGCACAAAGGACCCACTCATTTTAATCCTGAGCTACAAATATTCTCCTTTACTGGTGTCAACTGTCAGTGTATCCACTATTGTTTAATTTTCTTTGGGGTAATAAAAACAGATTGGTTTTGTGTTTTGGAGATCAAACTGATCCTCCCAAAATACATAATTTAATCAGATTTATATGTAGCTACACAGAATTATATGACTAGAAGCAAAGCTGTTGATTTACCCAACAGCTGCTTTTCTCTTTGGATTGGTGGATCTCCCCAGCCATCTCTCAGGGGTCCCTTTTCAGGGAACCTCCTTGCCTCGTAGTTACGACGAATGCAAGCTTGACAGGTTGGGGCACTCATCTGGAGGATCAGATAGCTCATGTTCTCTGGTCCAATTCCGACCTCTTCTACGGTATGAATTGGCTAGAATTGAGGGCCATTCATCTAGCTCTCCTTCAGTTCCAATCTTCAGTTCACAACACACATATGCTTATTCAGACAGACAACACGACAGCCAAGGCGCATGTCAACCACCAGGGGGGGGATGAGAGCTGTTTCTCTCATGAAGTCTGCCTTTCACCGATGGATCTGGGTGGAAGCCAACCTTCTCTCTCTCCACGCCGAACACATCTCAGGCTCCAACAACTCCAGGGCGGACTGGTTGAGCCATACAGAAATCGACCCTGTGGAGTGGACCCTCAACCATCGCATCTTCAAACAGCTATCCACCAGGTACAGGGACCTGATCCTAGATCTCTTCACAATGGCATCCAACAAACAGCTGCCCAGGTATCTGTCTCACTACACGACACCAGGTGCGGAAGGGACAGACGCCTTGAGGTGTAGGTGGCCCCGCGGTCTCCTGTACACCTTCCCTCCCTTCCCCCTGATATCATTCGGAAAATGATAGAGGAGGAAGCCGAGCTCATTCTGCTTGCCGCCCATGGGCTGCGCCGGCCGTGGTTCACGGACCTCATCAACCTCTCAGTGGGGCCAGAGTGGCGTCTTCCCCTGATACCGTCCCTTCTTCATCAGGGTTCCATCCAACACCCCGACCTATCTTGGCTCTGCCTAACCACGTGGAGGCTGAATGGGAGGTCTTGAGGGCGACTTACCTTTCTGAGACTGTAATCCAAACCATTCAGGCTTCCCGACGCCCAGCCACTAATAGAATCTACGAATCAACATGGCAGACTTTCAGCACGTGGTGCATCTCTAAAGTTGTCTCTCCCCTGGAGGCTTCGGTTTCCCAGGTTTTGGAATTCCTGCAACAGGGACTAAACAAAGGGCTTACACCTAACACCTTTCGGAGGCAGGTTTCGGCTCTGTCCTCAGTGCTCTCTCTTCACCGAAATGAGTCTCTCTCCTTGCACCCTCATGTACGACGCTTCATTAAGGGTGGATCTAACCTCTGCCCTCCTGTCATCCACCACTTCTCTTCATGGGATCTCACCAGGGTCCTTGACTCCCTCACTGGACCACCCTTCGTGCCTCTCAGGTTGGCCTCCTCACATTGAAGACAACCTTCTTGGTGGCTATCACGTCGGCACAACGCGTCTCAGAATTGGCAGCTCTTTCCATCCGTTCCGACCTGTGTACTTTTCATCCAGATCATGTGGTCCTTCGGATTGATCCCACCTTTGTCCCAAAGGTCAATTTGGCCTTTCATCGGTCCCTGGACCTCACCCTATCAAACTTTTGCCCTAATCCCTCTCATAGGCTCGAGCGCAAATGGCACAAGTTACATGTCAGAAGGGCTCTTAAGATCTATATTGCCAAGACGGCCGTTTTCCGATGCACTGAGGTGCTCTTCGTCTCTTTCCATCCCACAAATAAAGGTCTAAAGGCTTCACCATTCTATGGTGGGGCGCTGGATCCGATTGGCTATAACCAGGGCTTACGTGGCAAACCACCTCTCCCCTCTATCTAACATCATGGCGCATTCCACACAAAGCGGCTATATCTGCAGCGTGGACAAGGCAGGCCTTGGTGGAAGAGATCTGCAAGGCAACCACCTGGGCGACCCCTAATTCTTTTATCCGCCATTATAAGATAGACAGAAACGCATCGGCGGATGCAGCATTCGGACAGCGAGTCCTCCAGCAAGTTCTCCCTTCTTCAAGCTCCTAGCCCAATCTCAATCCTACCCGGGGACAAGCCCAGCTCTGGTACATCCCATGCATGACCACTGTCTCCACCAACGTTGGAGAATGGGGCGTTGGTTCTTACCTGATACGCCCCTTCTCTAGGCAAGTGGAGACAGCAATCATCCTCACCCTTGGTTCCTGGCCTCATGACAGTGAGCATTATGGAGCTAAGGGGGGAATTTATTTTTTTTATTTTTTTTGGAGGATTGAAAGCAGTCAACTAACGCACAGCAGTCTACTTATCTCCTTTGTCACAAAAGTGGGAGGACACTCCCCCGAGGCGATGACATCCCTTTGATAGACTCAGTTCTATTGGTTACTGACTGAGTTAACCCATGCATGACCGCTGTCTCCATCTGCCTAGAGAAGGGGCATATCAGGTAAGAACCAACGCCCCAATCTCTGCATGTTCATACAGTATTTTATATATTATTTCCTCATATTTTAAGTGAATGGGTTTTGCTGTTCTTAAATTAATTAACTTGGGAGGGGGAAAATAACATGTTTTATTCAATAAGGAACTAGTATAGGTAGTTCTACAATTAGAGGCAATCCAGGTAATTAAAATTAAACAATGCCAGTGTGCCTTTCTATTCTTAAGATTTATGTTCACAGTTAATTGTTTACAGCATAATCTCATCTGCACCTAGATAATAATTTACCAGTGACTTATAGATGCTATAATAAATTCAGTGTTCAGTATTTCAGTGTTAACAGAAGACACGGTTGATGCTGTCGGCATTTGTAAAAGAGGATTGGATTTTAGAATGAAATCAAGTTACTGGATTACAACACTGAAGAAAGTATTCTACCCTCTTCTAGTCATAATTGGCATTCCATGTAAGTAGGGGAAACAACAGGAGTTGAAGGCTTCAAAATAGGAAGTGATGTGCAAGGTAATACCAATAAGGTGCAAATTAATGCACAATCAATGTTGGAAAGGCAAGAGCCAGCAATGTGTTGGGACACTTGGTCTAGGGAAGAAAAAAGAACAGGAATAACTGAGTTACAGGAAAGAACAGAAAGTTCCTGTGAAAGAAATTAATTGTTTTTGGATCCTTAACAGCCAGAATAGTTACCTATAAATTGCAATATACTTTGATTCCAAATTGGAATTCAATCTGTGACTATTCACTGACTATTTTAAGTTTAATTATGTAAACTGTATTCTAAGTACATCAAATATGTCTCTAATGATAATGCCATGAGTATCTTTTAAAGAGAAAAGGAATGGAAGAGTTTCTGATCCTTACTAGAATCAATTACAAAATTTCCAAGTGCTGATATCGAGCTTCTGCAAGAAATCATTGAGCATCTGAAAATTCTGTTTTGATCCTTTTTAAAATTGTAATTTGGATTGTGTGATCTTGTGTGTGCTGGCAGAGAAGCCATAATTAAGTATTTTTCTTGCCACACAATGCAAACAGGTATCAGAAACTACCTTTTTGTAGGAATATCATGGTAAAAAGTGGAAAGATTTTGAGTACAGCGCAGTAGTAGTTTGCACTAATCTTTATTGTGACAAGGCCTTTGATAACTGAGTGAGCTGATGCAATAGAAACATACCCAATGAATAAGCTACAAAGGAACTTTAGTAGCCAACTTCCACGTGGGAGAGGAATATGTCATGCTGGATCCAAACTTTAAGTAAATGCTTGGAGGGTGTCAACAATAAGAATAAACACTTTTGCATATTCTTATTTCATTTTGCAGCAAACGTGATGACATTAGTGATCTTCAGTCAAAAAAACTGTTTTATTTCCACCTCCAGTCGCTACCTCCTCATGGCTATGTCATTGGCTGACACAGTGGTCCTTATTCTTGTGGTTGGCATTGAGATCATTGTAGAATGCTTTTGCACAAGTCCATTCTGGTACAGAGATCCTTGGTGCACGTTGCGGGATGTGTTCAACTATGGTGCAGTTAACACTTCTGTCTGGCTGATGGTTTCTTTTACCATTGAGCGTTTCATTGCAATCAACAATATCAAGCTCAGGATGAAAATCTCTTCTCCCAGAAAAACAGTTCATGTTATTGTTGTGATTCATGTTTGCTGTTATACTGTGGCCATCCCTCACTATTGGTCTAACTATTCAGAAATGGAGAATGGAACGGGACATGTCATCTGTAAATATAACCCTGAACTCCCCAGTGCATATGTGAAGGGACTTGTGTGGTTCCAGACTTCTGTGATCTACATTATTCCTTACATCATTATCTTCACCTTAAACAGCCTCATTCTAAGGCAGATAATTCACAGTAACAAAGTACACAGTGTTACCTGGACAGTCTTGCACAGAAACCCACCTGCAACCCATTTTCGTATCTGGAAGAAATCAATCATCCTTTTGGTTACAGTTTCAATGACATTTGCCTGTCTCTGCACCACCAGGTTTGTGACTCAAATCATCATAAAAACCACCTACTATAACATAGATAGGCAAGATTATTCAAAGACCATTAATATTGTAACAGATATTGGTACCATGCTAGAAATGACTAACACTGCTATCAATATGTATCTGTACGCTTGTACCCAGTCTGTTTTCCGAAAAGAGCTTATCCGATATTTGCAGAGTATACTGTGTTACTGGCAAACAAAACGAAAGCATCCAATGAATGTACTTTCAGTAATGAGCTAGATAGGCAGAAGTGGTACTGTTTGGTTGAGCTGCAAATCACTGGAAGTGTGTGGTGTTTTACTTGCAGAAATGCTGGACTATTCCCTTTTAATGACAATAAAGCTGCTGATTCTGCATTAAATTCCCTCTGCCATCATACCACTATAATCATGCATTTCCTCATCCTCTCAGCCTATTTCCAAACAACATGAATACTTTTTTCTAAATCTAAATTTAAATTTTCTTTGATGTTTATTGTTCTGGTACGCCTTAATTCCACTGCTATAGAAAATGTCTAATCCAGATTTCAAGTCCACAAAGTGACTTAAGCCTAACAGTCATTTTTTGTCCCTTATCCATATATAGCTATAGCAAGCTAGATGATAGTAAATAATTTTGTAGAAGGATCCCTGCTTCTCTTTGTTAATTGCCTATTTCTGCTAAAGTTCTTTCCTGCACATAGAGTATTGGAAATAACAGGCCTTAGAAGACTGTATTTTTTCATGTGTTTCTTAACTTAAACTTACTTCTCCTTAAGAATCAATACCTGCTCAAGCTTCAGATAATCCTAGTAGAAATTTGGAGGATTCTACTCTGTAACTCTACCTTCAGCTGGATGTCTTGCCTTAGCTCACTAGATCTCTTGCTCTCATTTCCTTGTTCTTGCTCCTATGAAACCGCAGGCTTCTGCTCTGAGGATTGGTCACAAGTATAAAGAGAGGTCTTTGGGCTCCAAGGCAAACTGTCATATGCAGCCTCTCAGCGTTAGGCACCAAGTCCTCACTCCCCAGGCTGCATTTGAGAAGGTTAGGAGAAAGAGAATAAGAGAGTCACATTGCCACTTCTTCCTGCTAGCACAGCTTGAGCCTGATGAGAGTTTGAGAGTTGTCCCACACCTTGATTGCTTCAAAGTATATTTTTCCCCTTTCACCTTCAGACTCAGAGGTGTTATCCTTCCTTCCATTCAGAAATCTTCCGCCTACCTAATTCTTGGGATGCCTAAAAGATTTTTCCCTCTTAAGCAAACCATTTCTGCACCAGGGAAATATTCTTTTAATGTGTTTCTTTGATGAATCTAGTGGCTGTCTCAGATTTTGCCCTCCAGGTGTGAAATGCCTATTTTCTCTTATTCCTTCAACAATCCAGGAGCAGGAGAGGAAAAATAATGGCCAGCACAATCATCAGAGGAATCACCAATGCCCACAAGGGTTCTTCTACTTCTAGCACACAAGGCTGCTGGAACAATGAGTGACTAAGGAGCAGCAGTGGAGGAGGGGATAGGAGTGGTCACAACAGTAGTTCTTTCCTTCCTTACTTCTTTATTTATCCTTCTCACTTCATTGCTCCTATTGGTTAGCTACAATGCCTTGGTTGCAAAATCCAAAATTCTAAATTGTTGCAGTTCACAGATGATTCCTCATGCAATCAATCCAGTTTGTTAAAAGGGTGGGGCAAGGAAGGTGTGGCAAGAAGAAGCCCAGCATTGTTGCCTTATGCCCATAGGCCCTGCGGCAAACACTGCCCATCTCAATATTTATAGTACTGAGTCTGACATACAGTATGTCTGTTACCTATTTCTTTGGAGCTATGTAGATTTAAAGCCTTTGAGACTTTGATTTTCATTTGTACATGGGGTTAGGAGACCTGGCCTCCTAACTGTCTGGTGAAACAGAGTTCACTGTGTAGTGAAGCTACACAGATCTCATTTTTTTATAATCCCAGGATACTTAGTTGTGCTAAGAAACAACATCATTCATTCCAGTCTCCAATTATACATTACTCTTGGGTTTCTAATGGATGTTATCAAGTACACAGGTATTTTAAAAGAATGTAATATTTTATTCTGTACTTTCTCTTTTTATTTTGTATTAATCATTTCAATAACTTGCACCTTTTAGTAAATCTGTATACTTATATGTCCTCTTCTAATACATTGGTTGAAAACGTAGGCTGCAAGTTAACTTTTCTGGCCTTTTTTTGGATTGGTTTGTAAGTTCACCTGGAAAAAGGAATAACTTGGGCATGTCTTTGTACATTGTCATGTGATCATGCATAACAAATGTGCCTTTATCATTATATATTCAGTTGAGATGTACTGTTTCAGGAAATTATTTCAACTATAGAATTGTTGAAAATATGTTGCTTTGAGACTCACTCTGAGTTTACCTTCCCTGGTCAGGGAAGTTTGAATGAAAGAGTCATCCACAATTATTTTGTCTGTATATCTTTCTTATAATTATAAAAGTATTATCTTGCATGGAAAATAAAATCTTAACTGACTTATATTGATTAACAATATAACATTATAGTTTTAATGAAGTGACTTATATTGTTTATTTACATTTGGATGAATTTTATTAGATATACCAACAGTCAGCAAATATATGATAAGATAATCTTTATTGCTGCCTTTTCTGTGTATACCCTGGCACACATTCAAAATGAAATTCAGACAACATCAAAGCAAGTATCAGACAACATACATATGTACCCATATACATATACAACATATATACACATACATACACACACATATACATAATATATAAATTAGTCACAATCTGCTTTGGATACATAGCGGAAAAAAGTCTTGAGAGTTAACAAGGTTGATACTAAATGGTATAAAGCTATTACAAAATCTAGTTGTTCTGCTTTACCTCAAAATGTCTTCCTGTACACTTGTGTTTGTTTTGTAAGCTGTTTTTTATTAATTCTTACTAAAACTGGAACTACCTTCTACATTTAAAGGAAATATTTCTTCACATAGAAGAAAGGAACTTTTTCCAACAGTACCTTTTTTGCAACAATGAAAACATCTCATCTTCAGTCTTGAGCAAACCATAAATCAATGGTTTATCTTCCCAGCCCTGAAACAGGGAATTTATCTCAAATCTGGGGAAGAAAAGGAATGGTGTCTATGTGGAGGGAAAGTTGCTGGGCTATCAGCCTGCAACCTGTAGATATGTTGAATACAGATAATCCCCAATTTACAATTACAATTTGGACCAGAACTTCTGTCACTAAGTGATGCAGTTGTTAAGTGTGTCATCATGTGACTGTGCCCAATTTTACAAGATTTTTATCACAGTCATTAAAGAAACCCAGTTTCCTTATTGACTTTGCTTGTCAGAAGCCAACTGGGAAAGTTACAATTGATGATCACATGATCTCAGAATACTGCAGCTGTTGTAAATACATGCCAGTTGATGCTGCAGTAGTCTTAAGTGTGAGGAGTGATTGTAAGTCTTTTTTTCCAGCACAAACTTGTTGTTAATTGAGTGATAATATATTTGCCGGATGTCAAGGATGGCCTGTATTAGACAAATACAAAATAAACAATTACGCTGACTCAATGCTGAAGTTATGAAATCATAGCCTGATGTGGAGTGTAGGTGGAAAGTTCCATCGGTATAGTTTGTACCAAGCTTTGTGAGGCATATTGAGACTTATGACCTCCCACAGCCCACAGAGTATGAGAGGAGCAAATTATATGCTGGCAGACTGAATGCAGCCTGCAAATTGCTCTTTTTGTTTCCCAGAATTTAGAGCCACAGTAAAGAACTAAATAACTACGTCCTGGCAGTGAAAGTAAGAGCAGATAAAAAAAAGATAAAATAAGATTTTATTTGCCACTTTGCTTGCTTCAGTAAAATTAAACATCTCTAACATATTTTATTAATCCTGAATAAACTTGTATTACAGAAAAATATGTTTGTGTAACCAGTTCAGTATACATTTAATTCCTGTGTCACAGGAATTCATTATCTGGTTTCCGATTTCCAAGAACAGGCATCTTACCAGAGGCTTTGCAACTTCCTTTGCCTTCTCATATTTTATTGTTAATGCTGCTGGTTTTTCTCTTTTCACAGAAAAGCTGCTATGCTAGAAAAATACAATAGGTACAGAATGATTTTTCACTTGGATTGCTAGAATACTCCACTTGAAAACTCCCTGTGTTGTTTTTGCTGCAACACACACAGAGGCATGGAGAGGAAAAGGAGACAGGGAGACAGACACAGAGGGGGAGAGACAAGCCTGAAAGTGGAGCTTTTACAATAAATATTAGTCAAAGATGATAGCTAACACATATGCATGCTAATTCCATAACTACACTTACTGTAGCATAGAAAATTAGTTTCCATATATTAAAAAAAAAAGATTCTGCTATTCACTTCTAAACCATCAATATGGTTTCTTGGACCAAATTCAAATATTTCACTTCCCTGCAATAAAGCACTCCTACAGATTAGGCTTGTAAAACAAGGATATACTTAAAATTGTTCTTTTTCTTAATTAATTTTAGCAGGATTATGGCAAATATATCCAATATTTCAGAACCCTGTTTGTCCCTCTTCTGTAGCTTTTTTATATTGGTCCAAACTTCCAAGATGCGTTGGCTACTACCTGTGGAGACTACCGGGAGTGGGGCAGAGAGGGGAACGCACTGATTAAAGGAGGCTCTATAGCTGCACAGCCCTACATTCACTTTATCCGCTCCTCTGCTCAGGTTGGCTGATTTCTTTTGTTATCCAAAGAAACTGAGCACCTATGAGGCTGAAATATGAAGCTACCTCTTGCAGAGACTCACTGATAACTCCCACAGCTCTTGTGCTGCAGACTGAAGTATTTTTCGAAGGAGGCTGAGTCATAATTGTTAATGTTCCCACCACCACCCAAAGTTGAGAGTGTAAGTGTCTCTTTTCCTTCTGAACTTGATATGATGTAGTATAAGAGGCAAGGGAGCTACTCAGTGGTGAAATTCATTTTTTTTTTTACTAATGGTTCTGTGGGCGTGGCTTGGTGGGCATGGCAGGGGAAGGATACTGCAAAATCTCCATTCCCATCCCACTCCGGGGCCAACCAGAAGTGGTATTTGCTGGTTCTCCGAACTACTCAAAATTTCTGCTACCGGTTGTCCAGAACCTGTGAGAACCTGCTGAATTTCACCCCTGGAGCTACTGCAAAACCAGAAATGATATGATGAGAGGAACAAATAACTTGGACTCAAATTTTTATCTGGAGTGCTATGTTGAGGACTAGGATTTGTCAACCATGCCTCTCTAACCTGGAAGTACTCCAGGTATATTGAGATTCTGGCAATCACTCCCAGCTAGCATGGCCATTACTTCCAAAGGGCACCAAAGTGGGAAAGGTTGGTCTATGGAGAAGGAGCCACATTGAGAAAAAGAAGCTCCACCTTGAAAGGTTTACTTTCTGCCAAAGCCAGGTACGTAACAACTTCAAGCCTGATTCCAAAGAAAAAGAATTAAGTTAGTATGAAAGCGTTTAAGATCGTGAATTTCTTCTTTATGGTTTTTTTCTCTGGCCATGATGATCCAAATTAATTATTGTGAATAGTATCAGTATAAAGTACACCATTGCATTCATTGCCTCCAAGTATAATTATAATTAAGTCATTTACATTCCTATCTATGCTGGCATATGGGCAGCAGTATAATAAAATGATTTGGGTTACCTGTTTACATGTAACTATACAAGTGGTAGTATTTAATGTGGAAAATAGTTCATGTAGTAGGCAAATTCAAGGAGAAAGTTACTGCTGCAGAGTTTAAGGAACCTGTGGGTTGTCTTCACCTTGTATCTGCTTTTCCAATTGCAGGGAGAGCTTAATTAATTAAGGCCCAGGGGAACAAAGACACTCTCCCTGGATTTTGCTCCTAGACTGCAGTTTCCTATTTCAGCAGTCATATGGTAGAACTGAGACATTTTTTAACTACAAGCAACATGATTGTAGCTGTTGCCCTGCATCTTATAAACCCACTTTCCAGAGTAGACCAAGAAGCAATGAGATATGTAGACGCTTGGTTTTTGTAATAACTACCTTCTTGTGTATTAACAGTTTAAATTTTATTCTTTATAATATTGTGTGTCAGGCAACCAGCAGTCAGTAGAAGTAGCCTGCAGTACTGCATTCTAACCACTAGGCCACCACAGACAGATTGTTACATGCACAATCTGTTAATATGTAATTTTTTTCTCAAGTTGAATTTCAATGTTGGTAACCCGGTAGAAAAGTCCTTGTTGATGTTTTGAACCAAACTTCATAAGACAACCTTCTTATCTGGCAGTTATGGACAGAGGACAGGGCGGAGTTATGCCCTGAAGCACTATGATATGCAATCACTGTGTTTAACCATCTTATTGAATTAATCCATATCTAGGTTGCTCAATATATAAGGAATCAAGCTAATGAGATTTTGGTGAGAAAAAATAGAACCAATATTAACACTAAGTAAGCTTAGTATTTTGTGCAAATTCCAGTATTAGATCATCTGATCAAATTAAGTGTGTTAGGCGCAAAGAGGCATTTTCTTGTTAGCACAAGTCTAAGCCTATTCACAAGTATGGCATTGTGCATATTTGTTATATAATCCAATGTGAGACTTTCAAAACTTCTTCTGATGAGGTGGGAAAAAACATGTTTAAAGTTTTTGAAAATCAGGCTATTTTACAAAACACTATACTAGGGGTAATTGGGTTGTTAAAACATCTATAATACTTTGGGGCTTTTTATTCCAGTATGACGCCTTTCCTGTAGCTACTTAGCTACTTAATAATCTCATCCATTTCATTGTGTGCTATTCATAAATAGCCTCTTTGAATTGTCCTAGCAACTACAGTACATCATGTGAAAGTGGATAAAATGGCAAGAGGCTGCAGCTGACTGTCAATCACTGATATTTGTAAATTATACTTAATGGCCATGTTTTGTGTGTGCTGTTTAATTACTTCATATGAATTTTGCTCTCTATTTTCTATCTTGTTTCTAAATAACTCAGATGAATCACACTAAAAACAGAATTAACTATAATATAAATTTAATTATAGAGTTGTGGGTGCACCATCACTGAGACGTCCAAGAAAATATTGGACATCCAGTTTGTCTGGGATTCTGCCATAGGCAGGGGGTTAGACCAGAAGATCTCCAAGGTCCCTTCCAACCCTAAGATTCTATGATTCAATTTAAGCTACATTTAGTTGTGTTCTATCCCTTCTATTCCTTGTAAATCTACTTTAAATGTGTGCTATTCAAACTTCAGAGACATTTATTGAATTGCAAAAGAACACATATTCTGATGTATACAGTGATACTACTTCAGATATATTCTACATATAAAATCTAACCAAGAATTACAATAGTAGTGTCCTAAAAGCAGAAAATGATGTTTCTCTGAACAATCTTTCTTGGCACATCAAGGAAAGCACATCAACTCTTACATTAATAGCTGCCATGTCAAACATAGGTAGCTTGGAAATAAGAGCTTTTTTTTTTAGCTTTTTTTATTATTGAAAAAATCACAAAGGGGAGGGTGGAAATTATAACAGCAATGTATCAATACAAGCTTCATCCCTGTGTACATGTATTGTGATATCACATGCAGATAAAAAAGGGGCAGAGCTCATGGCATATGTTAACGATGCGTCCAATTTTGTAAACACCTCCAATTACTGTACAACAAAAGTAGGAATGTCAGTTTAGATTCATGGTGTCAATTAAGAACTTTTTAGCTATGCAACTTAATGTGCAATAAAATTCCAGCTTTTAATGTACCTATCAAACAAAACTCTCAAAACTACTTATAAAAACAGTTATGGAATCCTGGGGGCTTTCCATGTAACATCAGTTTTAGTGAATGGGATTTGCTCACCCAGAGAACACCAAGGAGTTAATCATTCAATTCTGAGTTACATATATTCTCCTCTATTATTATTCCATTGTCATTCAATTTATAGTTTTTATTCCATTGTTACAAGGGACCATTCTTGCTAGCGGGATTATTATAGCATGGAAAAAGCATTCAAACAAGGACATTTTCTCACTGAGATAAATTGTGCAAATCTCTCTTTTTTCTGTCATACCACCCAGTGGCATTTGAAATGTCATGAACTTGTACAAACAATTGAGGCTGGTACTTAGTAATATTGCTAATAAGTGTCATAAAGTTATATTGTTTCTGTCAAGCCCTGTATCACTTTATATATGTTTTTTCCTGATTGTTGCAAAGTTGTTTTCTCCAACTCTGGCTTTCTCCAGATATTTTAGAACAACAAATCCTAGAATTACCAATCCATTCAAAACACGAAGTGTCTTGTTGGGAAAGGTTATTTTAAATACGGAGCAATTCTCATTACATTAATCCGTATGGCTTTAAAAATTAGTTTTCTCTAAATCTGTTTCTCCTAAAGAGCTTTAAAACAGTTGTCCCGCTGCTATAGAAAAACCATTTGTAGTATCGTAAGGGGCACTCGCTTGCCAGGTATGATCCCTGAAGTTAGATGGACAAATAGCTAGCCTTTTCAATACATTCTAAAGAATATATGCCTTCTTCGACATAATGCACTGTCCCAGTATCCTTTCTACAGAATTGATCTGTTCAGAGATAACAAAGTCCTACTTAGTTTTTTCTAATCCACAGGGTTTCAGTTATGTTTATTTTGTAACAAAATAGAATAACAGAGTTGAAAAGGACCTTGAAGGTCTTCTAGTCCAACCCCCTGCTCAAGCAGGAAACCCTATAACATTTCAGACAAATGGTTGCCCAGTATCTTCTTAAAAACTTCCAGTGTTGGAGCACCCACAACTTCTGGAGGCAAGTTGTTCCACTGTTTAATTGTGGCTTCCTCTAATCTAGATCAAGCATTATCAAGCATTTACCTCTTTGGGCTCAGTAGTTCAGAGAACTCTATACCAAATGCATCTATCATTACTTTTTTTCCATGTGCCCTTTTTTATTGATATATAAGATAAAGTAGCCGGTATCTTATATAAAGTTCTTTCAAGATTAATTATCAGGGTAAATTCAATCGAAAGAAATTTATTTTTCTATAAGCTTGTTTAATGTCCATTAGAAATCAGAGGTAGAGAATTTTATCTTAATTCTAGAAGTATTTTGAATGACTCAAATATGATTTGAAGGCTGTTCTATTTTATCACTCAAAGGTTTAAAGACAAGTGCACATAAGTAAACATAT
Organism: Thamnophis elegans; assembly: GCF_009769535.1. NCBI lineage: Eukaryota > Metazoa > Chordata > Lepidosauria > Squamata > Natricidae > Thamnophis > Thamnophis elegans. The sequence goes on from NC_045545.1 coordinate 64,404,435, forward strand.
TTTTTTGGGGGGGGATCAGAACAAGGATGGAGCACTCTAATCAGAAGACTAATTTAGGAAACATAAGATGCATAAACTGTTATAAAAGATGCAGTAGATGCATGATTAGGCTTATTATCCAATTATGTTCATCTCCCATAATGGATAACATTACTGAAGTGGAATCTTTTCTCTCTGCCAATAAATAAAATATAACATTTAAAATAAATTTAATACAGGATTATCAGTATCACTGGAAGTCTCACAGAAGGTACATCAACTCTGTTCTGTAGCTTCAGAATTTTACTGTAAATAATGTGCAGTGAATATAGGTTTATGGTGTTCACAGAGGAATTCAACCAGAAGAATGGGTATAGTAATAAAAGTTGTAGTGAGCAGGTGAAGCTTGTAGAATTTCAAGTACAGGTAGTCCTCAATAACTCTTTTGCTAAGAGTCACAATTGGAAATCATGTGCCTAACTTAAACATTACTTCACGTTCATTCAATAAATGAAATATCATATGACACTTCAACAGCCATAAATGTGGGGATGTGGCAAGGCACATATACACATACATACATACATACATCCTCATAATTTGAATGATCACTAAACATAGAAGCTGAAACATGGGAGCCAGTAAGCAAAGACTACCTGTACATCCTCTTATGGTTCACATCTTGATGCCAACAAACTCGGGTCAGGAGTGAGATGGGGCCAGTGAAACGGTTAAAAGAAAAGCAATAGCAAACAATTTAATCAAAGTATAATATTCTGTTATAATATATGTTCAAAAGACATACATTTCATCTGTATTTCCTACCTGCTTATTAATTTCTCTTTGCAACTTCAAATTTGAAAGTTTTCCCTACAAAGGGGGCGGGGGATTCTCATCAGGCTTGCTTGGCATTAGAAACTTAGAAACAAGATCTCAAGAGGTACAAAATGTTTCTTTGGTCATTTTCCAAAAAATGGAACTTTTGGAAAATGACCAAGGAAACATTTTGTACTACTTGCAGATTTTGTACCACTTGAAATCTTAATTCCATTTATCTGAGAAATGGATGAGGAGATATATATGGGACAAATATTACTGGATTACAAACATTGCACCTGTTTGTTTCAAATTTGGTTTGTCAAATCAATTATGATAATCATAACCATAAACCATCATTACTAATCCCAATCCTTGGGTAAACACATCGTGGTTAGTCAGGTTCAAACAAATAAAAAAATGTAAAGGGAAAAAGGTGCTCTGGAACCTGCTGTGATGCCCAATTGCAGTTAAAAGTTGCAGGGGTTTGCCAACAAGAGCTACACGTGCATCCAATCTTCACTTCAGACATCTTTCTCCCTTTGACTATGTCCAATTTGCCAGGTCGTCGTGGAATGGGAACTGCCAAATAGGAAATCTCAACAATTGCAGGCTGGATTGAGACGCTGAATAAAAGGGGGAGGGACCTTCGGGGTGGGAGGCTTTCTTATTCCATAGATCCCCACAAGAAGCCTTTCCCTTCAGCCCCACTGATTTCAATCCTGTTAGGAGCAAATGCGAGAGCTGGGGAGGAAGAGATGAGGAAAGATCTGTTGAGGAAACACAACTTTCCAGGAGTTCAGTGTCACAAGACAGCAGGCAGCGAGACTGGTCAGAAGGTTCCCGAGCAAGACAGAGCCCTAACCGCCTTTCCCCACACAGTCGAGCAAAGTGAAGAAACAGTCATCAGTGGGGCGGAATAACCGCGCGGGAAGCCTGTTGGAAAAGCTGCTCTAAAGTTGGCGAAGAGACAAGAGGAGCCGCGGCGCCCAGACGGTGTCGGAGCGAGATGGGCCCAGAGGCGGGCGGTGCTCAACGAGGTGCGGGGATGCCTCACTCAAAGCAAAGAAGCAGCGGCGGAACACGGGGGAGCGTTTCGCTCGAGCTTTTGCATCTTCTTCGTCGTCAGGCGGCCAAGGCTGCGCGCGGAGGTTTGGCCAACGGGAACGTTCCCCGAGTGGATTATAGTTCCATTCTGGTGGGCTGCGCGTGGCGGGAAACGGCCACGGCTAAGTGGAAGTCGCCCTCCGGGTGTGTCGCCGAGGGCGAAGTGAATGAGGAGGGCGGGAGTTCAAAGGCTCGGAAGGCGAAATTTTCCTCGGCGTTTCCCTCGGAGAGACGGCTGGAGTTCAAGGGGAGAGGCAGAGAAAGAGCCCGAGAAACAACTGCTGCGTCGCGGCTGAGCGACCGGCGACCTCTGCTCGGCGTGGGCATGACGGCTTAGGAGGAGGAAAGTAAGGCTGGGCTCGGAAGAGAGACGCCCGTTTCGGTCCCGCCACAGTGGCTCCCCGCGCGGCACCGTAGGCCGCTCTCTCTTCTGCCCCCCGAAATGCATATAAATCTCGCGGGCCTTTTCGCTATTTTCTCTTGCAGGCTCTGGGCACGTGTCTGTGTCGAGATGGCATCCAATTAAAGGAAGGCGCGTTAAGGCGAGGTCTGCGTTTCTCGGACAAAGGTCAGCTTGCGTCGGGGTTGGGCTGCTTAGACAAAAGACCCGAGAGCCGCTTTCTTCTGCCGGGAGCAACGTTTTTGGGGGTAGAGTTGCTGGGAAGTTCTGTCGAACGGGTGCTGCGGAAACCGCCCTTTTCGGATTGCCCATTGCACGAAGCCCGATGAACGGATGTGGCGCTCCGGTTTGAGCTGGGGGAAGTTAACTAAATTCAGTTGCAGTTTCTCCAAGTAAGTGATTCTTTGACCTGTTTTAGCTTTCCCAGCTCTGCTACTTTCCCAAAACCTCGGAAAAGCTCCAAAATATACGACCCGTTTCTAATTATGTTAGCTTCCTTTCAACAGTTGCCTCTCTCAGACTTAAAAAAAAAACCTGGTATGACGGTAGAGCATTTGTTTATCACGAATTGTTTAAGCTTTCATCTGGGAGTTAGCTCATCAAAGTTACTTTTCTGACACGTGGTTATTCACACCTCTAAAGATTGCAAGAGCTGTTACTTGGCAGAGATGTCAAGCTGCTTTGATCTATATATTTTCAGTGGACCTGAATTGAGTCCATCTAGGCTAGGGGAATTGCTTGTTGCAGAATCTGCTGTTGACTTTGAATGTTGACTCATCATACTACTATGGAAAAACAAAAAGTTGTGATTTGTTGTTAATGCCTTATTCCACTGTAACAGAGAGAGTGAAAGTCAATGCTTCTTTTTCTTTCCCTATCCTTCCTCACTTTTCTTCCTCCTTTTCCCTTCCCCCTCAGTGCCCTCTTGTATTTTACAGTGCCTTATGACTTAATAAAAAATGTGATACATGAATGTTGACGTGTATTTTAGTGAGTCTGATCAAGTGCTATGGGATAGAGCTCCATCCTGATAGTGACATTGATACTTCTGTCAGGGCTCATTTTGAGAAGCTTATTCAGAGCCTACCAAAAACTGACTTCAAGGAAGCAGCTAAACGCATTAATCTGCAAGTTGATTTGAGCAGAAGAGCAACTTCTGTAGGAATTTTTATGATCTACATATAAAGCCAGACCCTCTGATAGGACTATTGGACTGCTTCTGGAAATTAATAGAAGTACAAAATCCCTTTTAAAAGATAAAAAGAGGCTGGGTATATAGGGCCAGCTAATTATACCTCCAGAGGTAAGGATATAGCCAAATTCTGACTTATATCGAGCAGTGGACCCCAAAACTGCATGTCATATTCCAGTAGAACTCTTTTCCAAATTGTATATGCTTGTCCTCAGTAACAGCCTGTACCCAATCTAGTAGTTGACTTTCTGTATGTATTGCAGAAATTGAGAAATCAACCAAATGAAAGGGATTAACATTTCCAGTAGCATTCCTATTTCAGCTGAAATGCTTAAATCCAATGTTGATGTGGGGGGAACCCTTCTGGCACTGCTATTCCCCTTTATTGTTAAAACGATCTAATTTTTAAATGATTGGAGCACAGGCAGACTTATTTGCATCAATACAAAAAATTGTGCGATAAACTTAACTCCACAATTGACAAAATTATACAAAAATAAAATGTTGAAGATAAAGTTAATGTCAAGTACAGAAAATCAGGTAGTTCAAATGAATATAGTTTATTGCATGCTAATGCTCTCTACAAGAATTTCAACACTAAGGGTCAAAGCAATTTTATGGTAGATAAGAGTCAATAGAATTCAGCGTGGCTGGACTTAGATCTCTTGTGGGTGCAAAGGAGAAAAAAAATTAACCTAGATTTTTAACCTAGTGATAGTATCATATTCCCTATTTGACTTTAGAGAGCCTGAAGATTCAATATTGCTTTCAAAGCTTAGCCTGTAATTAAATAATTAAAGTTGAAGATTATGGTCTTCACTGACCAACTAGGGATATACAAGCAATAGAGTTAATGAACAGACTTCTGTAACTGCTGTAAATAAAAATAGGTGCTGACTGGATGCTGAATTTCACTGCCTGAAGACTAGCACATTTTTCCTGAGATTGTTTTTATAGACAAGAAGGCAGGATTGTCACAGTAGCCCTGAAGCCCATTATGGTCAAATTGCTGGGTGGAGTTCAATTGGACTTGGATGCTAATTCCAATTTTGCATCATTTGAGTGCCTATATTTGAGTGCTCTGTTTCAGCCAACAAGACATATATGCCTTATGCTGTATTTTGGCTGGAGTCAGAACTACTGAGAGTTGATAGAAGAGTAAAGTTTTTCATGTTCAAATACTGATGAAAATTATAATTTTACCCATTAGTTCTAGCCAGATGCGTAACTACAACAGCCAGCTATGTTAAGACTCTGTCTGAATATTTAACAGTAATCTCTAAGCCCATATATTTCTATCTGCTCTATGCTCTCTAGTGGGCTATTCAGCAACATTATGCTGCTTTCCTTGAAGATTGACAACAGCCAGAATGCATCCATTTTTTCTTCCATAAGCTTTTCCATGAGGAATTGTTATTTATTTATTTGTTTATTATATTTTACAGCGCTTGTCTCCCAGCAGTTCACAAATAAAAAGCATTAAACAAAACAATAAAACAGTGCAATAATAAAAACAATAAATAAGACCAAGCAGCAATCAAAACAAAACCTACACTCCCTAGAAGAGAGCTTCAGGCATCCTCATCCAAGGCCTGGGGTTTGAGACCCTCTGAAAATACCATCAGGGTGGGGGCCATCCAGATCTCATGGAGAACCTCGACATATATCAGTTTTACAATATTTCCAACACAGACACTTATGATACTTCTAGAATTCATCAGACCATTCTAATGGAAACTCTGCCTCATTTGTAAATGGGATGTTTTTATTATATTAGATTTTAAATATGTCTTATTTATGCAATGAGGCATGAAAGATGTTGGACTGTAATAAAGAATTGTCTTGTGGGACTTCTCAAGTAGTAGTTAACATTGCAAGAGCTGAGTTGTTCTTTTGAAAAAGCTGCTTGAAAAAGCTGCAGAACAAATCTAATGGGATCAATTTTTCAACCGCCAATGAATGTAGCCTAAAACATAAACAGGAGGAAAGAGTTTTTGTTTAGCCTTGGCAAATCTCTATGTATTATTCCTTCTGTTATTTTTAAGCATAAACCTGAACATGAGCATTTAATATAAATCCAATTGCACCAAGTAGAAGTCACTCCCATTCCTATTTTAAGAATCCACTTCAATCTGACTGAAGGCCTAGTTTTCAACAGTTGCTACCTTGGCCAGCCTCTGAGATAGATTATATCAGGAAACAGGCAGTGTGGATGAGATTCCATTGCTCCTCTTCGAACAGTGGTTTTGGTGATCTCTAAAATCCTGATTCCCCCCCCCCTCCCTATGACATATATTTCTTACTTTACACAAAAAGTGAATTCTACTCGCACGGAGGAAGCCTAAAAGGCCATTAACTTGGTTTAAACAAGGTTCAAATTGCCCCCATTAAAAATCAAATTGCCCCCCCCCCCATGGGGCGTGGGGCCCACAGTGGAAACCATTGTCTTAGAACCTCCAGTGTATTTCCATTTCCCTGCATTATGATATCCTTCTCAAACAGGTTGCCTGGGCTGAGTAATGGATGTACCCCTTAGTACTCAGTCTATTCCTACTGGATGGCTAATTCCAGAACACAGTGCTGTTGGCTCAATGCTTTGCCTCTCTCTAGTGTCTGCATGAAACTATAAAGAGATGTTTTGTTGCCTATTTTTATTTAATGGGCTGGCGGTAGGAAGGATGAAAAAACTGCTGATGTTCAAATCCATATAGCATTTGGCAAGATGGTAAGCAAAGCAATACATGAAGGAGGTTTTTCTTACGATTGCATTATTTTTCTCAACAATTTAATGTTGCTTTTGGCAAAAGGTGTAGGAAAATACGGTTTAATTATGATTATAGAAGGATGTCCAACCATTAATGCATTTAACCTTAGAAATACAACAGGGTTTGAAATAGCCTAAGGCAGTGGGTGAGTGATGAGACTTTTGATGATTTCCTCTTTCTCTTGATTGTAGATTATGGTAATGTTGTTCTTTTAATATATGATAAAAATCAGTCAAACAGTAGAAATAATATACTAATTTAAAATAATTTCTCAAAGTATTAGTAGTAAGTAGCTGAATCAATCAGATGCCACTTCTTTCAGCCATATCCACTAAGGCCACTAGATTGGAAGGAGATACCATAATTCTTTCCAGTAAATTTGCCAGCTAATTGTCAGTATAAATGTCATCTGAATTCAGCTCCCTGCCCCTTGTACTTCAAGAAATGCCTTCTAAATAAGAATCTGAGGTTGAAATCTTGACCATCTGGGGTCCAGCAGCATGCTATTGCTCCCAATTTATAGGGATTGTTGTTTGAAGGTTTTTCAGATTAAGAGGCCTCAGGCTTAATGAAGGTTAGTGTCTAACTCAGTTTTCTTGATACTAACAAGCAACAGTACTGTAAGTGTTATACTTTCAAAGTCCTGACTTTGCCTTGATTAATAGATAAGAGTTGAAATGTGGCTAGTACTCTGATGGATGACCACTCTCAGGGCTTCATATCAAATTATCACAATTAAACTCTCCCCAAACTGGCCCAAGAAATTTAGCATAGCAGATTTATTGCAGAAAATTAAGAAGTCAGTGCATACACATCTGTCTCTAATAACTATTCAGAATCCTTCTTTCTATAGAAGTAAAAGTTTAAATCCCAGGTCTCTCTTTTCTACCTTTATGAGTCAACAATCATATGATTGCTCATTTCCTTTTCTTTGAGCGTTTCTCCTATGTATCCTTTACAAAATGGCTGGATTTGGTGTTAGAATTAGAGATTCCTGCCTTAGCTTCAACCTTTATTCAAAGAATTCCAGAGATATAGGGTAGACTGAGAAGTAAAAAGCAGCAAAGAGGAGGAGGGAAAATGGGATTGAATACACTTCATAAGCAGCTCCTCCTTAATAAACTCAGAGAAAATAATCACATCACATTAAAACATTGTGGTTAAAAAAAAAAGAGAGAGCAAACTTTCTGTTCCATGAAGCCACCTCCCAGCAATCAATAAATTATGGAGGCCTGTTGGATCAAGGAAGGTTTCATGTAATCAAACATTCCTAGAGAAGCGGACAGACCATAATTCTCTCTCTTGTTTCAGAGACTGGACTATATATACAGTCCAAATGAAGTTCACAGATTTTTTATATTTGCTATAACCTCTGTAGGAATTCTTAACACTCTTAATATCTGACGTGAGATTCCAAAAATACCTCTTTTGCTTTCATATCTCTAACTTGGAAAAAAAAGTATTATACCACTACTTCAGTTTAGCCTTTCTAATTAATTGCCCAATAACCTGAATGGAAAAAAACTCCCCTCATGGATTCAACAATGACTGATCCCGAATTTCCTTGGCTAGCAAGTCTCCTTGGCTAGCAGGCTCCTGCAAATCTTTGTCATTATTTTCTGGGAATATTGCCATTTGGGAAATGTCTATGGAAATTCTCAGTCATCCAGATTATGGTTGTCACAAAGGTGCTTTTTCAAAGGCAAAGTCCAGTTGCCTTCGAAAAAGCATCTTTGGGACATGCAAAAAGGATTTTTGCATTTCTGTGCTGTGTTATCCAATTTGATGTCCTTCTGTTCCAGGAAACATGGCGAGTCAATTACTTGCATATTGAGAGCTAGATATCCCTGAAACTTCCAGTGGTATCCAGAATGGGTCAAGGAAGACACTGTGCAGGATTAAGTATCCATGTCTCAGCCTTAACATCAAGATAAGGATCTTGCCTTGCTTCCACCTCAACTTTCCTAAACAGAATTTGCTGCTGATAACTGTTTATATTCCTCCCTCTATCTCTTATCCCCATACTCTAGAAATCTGTCAATAGCAGAAGTCTATGGTATCAGGCTAGAAACAGACCATGAGTTCTAATCTGGCCTTAGGCACAAAGCCAGCTGGATGACCTTGGACTCGTCTCTTTCTCTGAGCTCTTGGAAGGAGGCAATACCAAGCCAACTCTAAAAAATACTTCAGGGATTTGTCCAGGAATTTGTCAGAGAACTGGACCAACTGCATTGTGTGCTTCTTTGGACTTCCCACGCAAGGCCCTTTTTCAGAAGACCAAGAGAACCCCACCTCACTTCCAGGGGAAGATTATTCCATAGGGCATAAGCAGAGAAAGCTTTTGTTGGGGTTTGCAACATACCTTTCCGCCTGATGGGTGGGCTGGGCCAATGTGATGGGGCAAAGCTGGTTCTGTAGGTAGCCTGGCCCATGAGATGTAGGGATTTATAAGTCATAACTAGCAGCTTAAACTGGACCCAGAAGCAAACAGGTGGAGTTCACAGAGCAGAGGTGTTACATGTGCCCTTCTTTTGGTACCCAAAAGAGCTGCTCACACTGCTGCACTTTGCACTAGTTGAATCTTCCAGATACTTTTCAATATATACCAAGTCATTGAACGCAGGGATAGTTTCTGGAATGAGAAAGCTTTATTGCCATAGCTGTATGAAATCTATCATACATTGTTGTGCTCATGAAGTAATCCATAATTGAATTTCACTCAAAATCTAAAGATTAAAATAGATCTTATCAATACTGTAGTTAATATTTCCCATAACTTAGAAAGCCATCCATGGAGAACAGTAGAAATGTGGCTTGTTTTTTTTTTATTTTCTTTCACTTGAGGAATTTTCTTCATATTGAATGAAATGCACTCAACTATCTTCTAACCCATAACACCCAGAAAATGTTCATAGGATCAATCATCAACAACCAGTCAATATCTTAAAATATCTAGCTGTCCTTCAAAGCTCTTTATGGGTATATCATCTTGATTTGTGTTATTGTTGATAAAATTATTTTAAGGAGTATGTTTATTCATTGCTTGAACCAAGAAAGATAATTTTCTGCAGAGCTTTATTTATTTGATGGTTTGCCAATGTTTGACGCAGTACACTAATTGCAATATATACTAGAATATGGTTTTAACTCAAAGATGCTATTAAAAACTTGGTTTATCTCTTCTAATAACTGCATTGGCAGAGGGATAGTGAATAATCTACTCAAATTAAAATAGTAGAATTCTTTACTATAAAACCATTAACAAATTATTCCTCTGTTATTGCGAGCTTAGGTACACAAATCTATTTTGGATGGTAAAGTCCTTGGTATTCTCTGAGTTTGACTGCTTGCTTTCAGGTATTTCATTAGACAACTGGGAAAAACCATCAGTGTGAAACAAAGTTTGCCCCCCATTTATATACAGCAGTTTGTCCTGCCAATATATGCAATATTTTGGTAGTTCCTTGATTAAGGTATTGTTTTCCGCTTAATTGTCTGCTTCTCTGGTGTTGGCTGCTATAAAGGATGTGTTTTGGACTTTTTGATTCCCTTTTAAGTTTTTATAGTCTCTTTTGGATGGATGGAATGAATGAAATCTGTTTGAATGTAATTAGATTCAACATGTATTTTTATAGACAAACATACTGAGCCACCTATAAATTAGACCAGCAACTGCTGAAAGAACTTCAATTTGAGGTAACACTGCAGATAAACACTTTGAATAGCTTTCAAAACCACAATACCAGACTTCCTGCCTGAAAATGGAGAATTGTCTTTACCACTGATTTCTCACAATATAAGCTGGCAGTTTAAGTGAATTAGCATTGGCTTAGAATACTGTACTGAAATCTCTCTGATAAATATGTTTTCATCAGAATTAAACTGCTGCCAACTATATTGACTGATTTAACCTCAGAAAGTCTGGAAACAAATAGTTTATCAAAGTTCCAAGTGAATGGGTTCACAATTTCTTCACAGTCCTCAATGCAGCCTATCACAACCCAGGTGGTTCAATTATAGCTGAATAAAGTCCAGTCTTAGACTGTTGTTGTGTGGAATATCTTAGGGCTTGATTTTCTCTCTTGTTTAACATTTACATGAGGCCATTGGGTGATGTCATACATAAGCATGGAGTTGGTATGGAGTTGGCAATTATACATCTCTTCCCATCTATACCTGAGTTGCCAATTATACATCTCAGCCCCTGACTGCTCAAATATTCTGGCTCAATGTAGGATGGGATGGAAGGAACAGACATAGACTGAAACCTAGCAAGACTGGTTGTGATTATTAAAGCATCCTAGATCTGGAACAGTGTCTCTCAACCTTGGCAATTTGAAAATGTGTGGACTTCAATTTCAAGGCATCAAGGGGAATTTAACATTCACACCTAATGGTATAATGGGTCCTCCTAAGCCAGTGATGCCGAACCTTTTGTGGCTTGTGTGTCAAAAGCGGAAAGAGCGCAGGGGGGGTTCATGCGTGGGTGTGCCACACCCATAATGCTATGCGCATGACCCCAGCGTGCATGCGCGGTCAGCCAGTGCTCCCTCCATGTGCTTTTTTTGCCCACCCCAGGCTCCAGAGGCTTTATAGGAGCCTGGGGAGGGCGAAAACAGCCTTCCCCGTCCCCCTGGACGCCCTCTGGAGGCTTCAGGAGATTCCCTGAAGCCTCCGGAGTGCAAAAAAAATGGCCCTATGGACAAACTGGAAGTTTGGGAACAAACCTCCGGTTTGCTCATAGGGCCGGTTTCAGGGGCCTTCAGGAGGCTTCCCTGAAGACTCCGGAGGGCAAAAAATGACCCTACAAGCAAACCAGAAGTCACTTTCGGTTTGTTCGTAGAGCCATTTTTCGTCTTCCAGAGCCTTCAGGGGGCCTTGTGGAGGCTTCCCTGAAGGCTCCAGAGGGCAAAAAACGACTCTACGAGCAACTCGGAAGTGACTTCAGGGAAGCCTCCTGAAGGCTCAGGAGGGCTAAAACCTGCCATATGAGCAAACTGGAAGTACATTCCCGAACTTCTGGTTTGCCCGTAGGGACGGTTGTTCATACTCTGGAGGCTTCAGGGAAGCTCTTGAAGCCTCTGGAGGGTGAAAAATGGCCTCAAAAGAAGGCCAAAGTCAGCTGGCCAGCGTGCACAGGATCCATTTCTCACACAAAGTCATCTCAGAACCCAGGAAATGTTCCTTCTCTGTCACTTCCTATAAAATATGCTCTCTCCCAAGATCCAGATGGTTCTAGCCTTATCTTGCTTTTGTGATGTTTTGAAGAGCAAATCCCCACCCACCCCAAAGCATTGGGTCAAGAGGATTTATGAGCCTGACCACTCTTACTGTTCTGGCTGTTGAATTTGCTTCTGGTGGAATATATTTTATGGTGTATTATATTTGAGGTTTTAAAACTTTATGTTGTTTTCATTACCCTCCTGAGTAACTTACTAAATAAATAAAATCAGGTACTTTCTTAACATTTATGCTTTATTGATATAACTAATTCAATTAAAACTTTTATAATTAGTTTATCAAAGTATAAAATAACTTCCTCTCTTTTTACTTTTCCATTTTTCTTTGTATTTTATACTTTGATAAACTAATAAAAAAGTTTTAATTGATATCGTTAATTAATTTCAGAACATTTGCTCCCAAAGGTAGCAATTACATTTCCTTCCCATGTCCTCTGCTTAACACCAGGCACAAATAATAACTGCAAAGATGTTGGAAATGTGCAAGTAATGTCTACGTAAACTTCAGAAACCAAGAAATATGGTGGAATGGGTAATACTGCAAGTATCTTGAAAAACCAAATATAATGGAGAAGGTATAATTTCTGATTTGGAAAGACAGAAAAAGATGAACATTTATTATCTCTCCGGTTGATAGGAAAAGCACATAGGTAGATTGTAACTGAACATGTGGAGAAATGTGTTAGTCTTTCAACCCCTAGCCAATCCTGAGCCTTCCGGATCTAACCTTATATGATATTCACTAGGTGGTATTCGAAGAGCAGGGCATGGTGAAGATGCTCGCCTTCCACTTGAAAGATTGAGAGTTCAATACTAGATAGTGGCAGCAATTTCTCTCCTTGGGGGCAAAGAAAAAATATCTGCTGCAAACTTCTGATAGGCATCCACAGCAAGGGCATCCAGCCAGTAAACAGCTCCATCCAGTTGCCCTGATTCTACCCCGAATAGGGACTGCAGGATCATAAAAAGGGAGCTTACTGGGCAGGATTAGAGTAAAAGAATTGTGAGTTGAATGGACTGGTAATTTGAAATCTCATTAGCAGAGCTGTTTTTTCAAGAGTCCCTCAATAAAATATGCTTATGAATAGTTGCCTGACCAGTCTAAATTTCCTAACACACTGTTCTTTGTAAAGCTGAGACCGCCTATCAAGGCTTTTTCTCTTCAGAGCAGCCTTAGAATTTAGAGCTTGCCAGGGCATGACAATTAATCTCTAGAAACTCAATATTTCAAAGCTAGCAGCAGAAAAGACAAAGAGCGACCAGGATTAGATAAATAATTTGTTTTGTGGATGCAAGAAGCTCTTTAATTTTTGAAGGACTTTTGTTAGCATTTTCTCTATAGTTTTCTTGACACTTCTGTAATATTAAACCACCTGACAAGGCTGTCAATAAAATTTCATTTGACTTGAATCATTGTTACATTTCTTTATCAATTGTACCTTCTATATCAACAAAGATAAATGTTACAGTTTTCAATCAACTGCTAACTGTTTGGTGACCTGATTTACCTCCAGTAGAGATATATTGGCAATACAGTTAGTGTCTGACTCAGGCATGATTGTGCTGTGTAAGGACATTGAGAAGAGTTTATAATAACTTCTTAATTTTTTTTCCAGATGACATGGTGAGAACTGAATGATTGCAGATTCACTAGCTTCTAATACATTCTTTCCAAAGTGCCTGTTGTCATGAGGTGTTCCCTGAAACGATCACTTGCAACAGCCTTTTCTCTCTGTGTGTTCCTACTCATCATGTATCTGGCTTCTTGGCACCATGAAGATCTTGTGATGGTAAGAGTAACAACACATTTGCTGAGACAGATAGACAGACAGACAGACAAACAGACACACACACACACAGAGTAGCACACATGTTGCTGAGTTCTTACTCTGTTAGAAGTCCCAAAATTGCTTCATAAATTTTGAGTATTTGCAAGAAACTTTTTAAACTAAATTATGTTCTCTCTTGGATGTAAGTTCTCTCTTTATTTTCATGCTGATTTGTCCACTGTTTTATAGTAAACATGAGGATAGAGATAAGCAGCCTAGAAATTAGCAGCCCTTTGTTAAAACGTTTTTGGCAGAAAATCAAGCAGAATGTCAGTGCTGATTTGAACAAAGAAATAATGATGGAATTGACAATTTGCTGCCTAGTTTTCTCCCAACACTGTCTGAGATAAGGAAAGCATAGTGTAGTGTTGTCCTGGTGTTTTTTTTTAAAGAACTGGTGTTCCATCCAGGTTGTGACCACTATGGGAAGACGGGTCTCTGTCCATTTCTTCAAAGATCGTACATACTGTACATCTATACCATTCAATTTTTTTTATCTGTTAACTCTTAAAAAACAACCACACTAAGTATTTATTACTCTAAAATGCAGTTTTTTAATTAAAACGTGTGTCACAAAAATTGTGTGCATGCCTTCAAATCAGGTTTTTTACACTTGAGAACTGCATGGACAAGTCCCAGCAGTTTTCTTGGCTAGATTTTTTCAGACATAATTTACCATTGCCTGTTTTCTAGTGCTGAGTGAGAGTGACTGGCTGATTTTGTTCCTAAGATGAGACTAGAACTCAGGGCCTACCAGCTTCTAGCCTGATGCCCTAGCCACTACAACAAACCTGTTCCACAAAACGTGGGAATGCAAAAATTCAATCAGCATCTTAGTCTAGAAAGTACAGATCTAGTTGGTAGTCTTAAAAATATGAATTAAATTAAATTCTAAGACACATCTACTTTCAACCTTGCCATGGCAAAAGTTTTTAGGACCAGAGGGTGAAGCAGTGGCATATATAGGAATCTCTGCTTCAAAATGTATTTCCACTTCCTAAGAAGAATATTCTTTCTTCAGATACCAGATTTGCCTGATAAAGGAGACTTTTTGTAATATAGCTGCCAAATTAATATTTTATTGGCATACATACTGTGCATAGCCTTTAGGAGGCTTCCAGAGTGCTCCTGGGGGTTGGGGAGGGCAAAAATGAGCGAAAAACGGGCCATTTTTTGCTTGTTTCCCCCTCCCCCCCCCGCCAGCTCCCAGGAGCTGTCTATAAGCCTCCTAAAGGCTATACATGCCCTTTTTTGACAAAAAACTGGCCCATTTTCGCAAAAAATGGGCAGTTTTTGGGAGGTCTGCGGAGTGCAAAAACTTTTTTTTAATTTACCTCTTCAAAATCTTGGTGCATCTTATACTCCGAAAAATACAGAGTGTGTGTGTGTGTGTGTGTGTGTGTGTGTGTGTGTGTGTATGCATGAATAGGTAGGTAGGTAGGTAGGTAGGTAGGTAGGGAGAGAGAGAGAGAGAGAGAGAGAGAGAGAGAGATAATGAGATAATCAACCTGTAAATGAGAGACAATGCCAAGTTCCTGCTTTACTGAAATAATTTCATAGCCATAAAAAGCCACTGCACTGATTTAGTGAAAGTTATTGTCTGTTTCTGCACAGAATGATGTTCAGAAGTGGGCTCAAACAGTGGGTCTGCACCCTATTGCAACTGACTGGACCGTTTCTAGCCTCCGAATGTTTATCAATGCCACCAACACACTGAATATCTCTTATGACTACCTTGTTGGGTCGCCTCCACTCCAGAAAAGTAAGTACCAACAAAAGGCAGATCAAATACAGGTAATTCTTGACTTACAACCACAAGTGGGACCAAAATTTTCATCGTAAGTTAGTGGAGTCATAAAAGGAGTCATCACATGACCAGACCCAATTTTATAAACATTTTTACCACAGGTATTTAAGTGAATCAGCATAGATATTAAGCAAGTCACCCAGTCTTTAAGCTGTCCAGTTGATTTCATTACTGGAAGCCAGCTGGAAAGGTTACAAATAGCAATCATGTCACTGCGACCATAGTAAGTGCAAGCTGGTTACCAAGAGCCTGAATTGCGATCATGTGGTGGTGCAACAGTTGTAACTTCGAGGACTAGCTCCAAAGATAAGTGGAATTCATTTTAGGACATCAAAACAAGCAGGCCTTTGTGGTGGCTAAGATTTTTAAAGCAAAAATAAATCTCTGTTCCTACTTTTAGTCAAAAGAAAGCAATAATATTCATGCCAATTTATCTCTATAGATAGGACAACTATGCAGTTTTTTTCTGCTCACTGGTAGCCCTCATGCTGCCCACCCAGTGGGTAATAGAGCTGGTAGATCAGAATGTGTACAATGGCAGATTTTTCTTCTTCATTCCTATTTCCAAGTAAAGAAGGAATGAGGCCGTTGCTATTGCTCAGGCTCTCTTCTTATTCTCAAGAGGATGCAGTTGGCTGGTGTGTCTCATTTCCAGCTCAATGATTCATTCGACATTTTGTCTCCCCTCTCCTTTAGGAATCAGATTTTTTGGTTATAGTTAAGGAGAGGAAAGGATGCAAGCAGAGGAATAGGCGCCTACTAAAAGTTTTATGTATCCTTTCTAAGGTACATGTGATGCCTTTGAGTAAGTGTTGACTCCTGAAGTCTGCCTGGACAAGTCCCTGTAGTTTTCTTGCCAATATTTTTGGAAATGATTGCCATTGCTTCCTTCATAGAGCTGAGAGAAATTAACTAGCCCAAAAGTCACCCAGCTGGTTTTGTGCCTAAGGCAAGATTAGAATCCACGGTCTCTGGTTTTTACCCTAATGCCGTGACCCCTACACCCAACTGGCTTTTATATCTTTCCTACTGCCTAAGAAATATAAAAGGAAGAGGGCACAGTGTCTGATTTGAGAGGGATCAGCAGTACTTCTGGATTGTGTGTCTATGCTGTGGGCACCTGGCCAAATATGCCTTTATGGAGCCATTGCCAACTGCACTGCTGCTCTTCTTCTTCCTAGTGTATTCCCGCAAGTTCAGGGTTCCCCTTTCCGGATCATTGAATGTTGCTTTGTACAGTCAGCTGCATCTCCAGGGTGCAGGCCCATAGCTTGCATATCTTTGTTGATGGTGTCTTGCCATCTCCGTTTTGGGGGTTGACGGCCATTAACCTCTAGTTGATAGGCAGTCTTGGCAACGGTGGAAGTTGCTGCTCTCAGGACATGTTCATACCAGTGGAGCCAGCCTTCTCTCATCTTCTCTATAATTGGTGCCACACAAAAAATTGTTGAATGGTCATCACAAATGATGCACTACACTGCAGTGCACCTGCATTGCTGATGGAAATGAGAAATATGCAGCTGTTGGTGTTTGGCCAGCGTCATCTTCCCCAAGTTTTTGCTCCTTCCATTATTGTACTTTTATCGTGGAGGCTATTTTTCCCTTCTCTGTTTCTGATTTGACTTTGCCAGCATATTGTAAACTCAATGAATTTTTTCAAGGCATCTTAAGGAAATGCACTGATGTTCCAGGTAGCTATAGGTTTTTCTTGCACATAATGAGCCTGTCTTGTGGAAAAGGCTGATTTAGACAATTAAATTCATTTAGCAATGCATGAACGTGATATAAGAACACAGTAAGTACATAATAAAACTTCTGTTTTTGAAAACACATGTGAAGGTAGTTATCTCTCCTTTTCTATTCATTGCCTCTACAACTGGACATGGAATTGTCTAAATATTTTAAAATCCCTAAACTAGAGTTGTTACTGCCTCTTGTAATAATTTCCATCAGTGGAAAATTATTTTACTTGTTTGTTCTAAACTTAGTAACAATCGTTTTTAATTAGTGCCCTGGGTTTCTTGTTGATTGATACATATATCAGCTACATAAGGCTGCAAATATACAGAACAAATAGCTACATGACTTGACACCCTGGATAGCAAGGTTCGAACTTACAAGGTGCATACATTTTTTCTTTTCACTGCAGAGTTTCTGACATTAGGACTCTGTTCTGTCAAGCGGATGAGACAGGACTATCTCCTGAATACCCTGACATCCATCTTTGAACAATCTTCTGAAGAAGAGATGAAGGAAATGGTGGTAGTGGTACATTTAACAGATCCAGATCATAAGTGGAATTCTCAAATGGCATTGGAAATTGCCAGAAGTTTTCCTAATCAGCTCCATCAGAGAAACCTAGTGGTTATCCACACACGTCTTGAGTATTACCCTCCCTTGGAAGGTCTAAAAAGGAATTTTAATGATCCTGAGGATCGGGTGCGCTTTCGATCAAAACAGAATGTTGATTATGCTTACCTCATGAACTTTGCATCCAACCTCTCCACCTACTACCTCATGATTGAGGATGATGTCCGTTGTACCAAACACTTCCTCACAGTAATCAAAAGAAATCTGGCATCCCAGGAGGGCACCTCTTGGGTCACTCTGGAATTTTCCAAACTTGGTTACATTGCCAAGCTCTACCGTTCTACTGACCTCCCCCGGCTTACTCGATTCCTCATGCTCTTTTACCAAGAGATGCCTTGTGATTGGCTTTTTGTGCATTTTCGTCTCCTGCTTACACAAAAGGAGGAAATTCGTTTCAGGCAATCCCTTTTCCAGCACGTTGGTCACTATTCCTCCTTCCAGGGCACACGAAACAAACTGGAAGATGAAGACTTTGAAGAGGATTTCTCTAAGATCCCTGACAATCCTCCAGCAGATATAATAACCGATATTGCAACATTTCGGAATTCTATCCCCAGTAAGGCTTACAGTAGTGTGATAGGCTACTTTTGGGGTAAGGCCCCTTCTGTTGGCAACTCCTTCACGCTTATCTTTAAAAAGGCTGCCCCCATCTTCCGCATCCAGATCCATACAGGCTCTAAGGAGTTCCCAGAAAGCTATCTCCATGAAGGGCTTGTAGCATTGGGCACTAATAAATTGCAAACATTACGACCAAGGTGTGCTAATTATATCACCATTGGGCACTTTACCAAAGGAATTTTTGACAAGCAGAACCTAGAGAATAGTACCACCTCTGACACTGTTTGTGTGCAGATTTTGGTAACTAACACTCAGAGTGAGTCATTGATCATAAGTAACATAAGCATCTGGATCAAGCCTAAAGCCTGACTTCATTTGAAGGATTAGGATCTCTTGCAGTATAAGAACATTACTTGCAGATAGATCCTTTCTGGAGAGAAGACTCCAAGATGCAGTGGAAGAAGTCAGTTCTGTGTTCTCAGTCCTAATGATGATATATTTGTGTTCTATTACCTTATAACATAAGAGGCCACTAACAATGTTCTTCAAAAGATGGCTACAACTGGCATTGTCTTCTGCTTGTCAAAGACCCTCCTTTTCCAATTGAATGTTTCCAGGATTATTTTGTATCAATCTCTTTTCCCCCACAACAAGAGAGTTCTGTAGCTCTATATGAAAAAAACAGTAAGATAGGACCCGATCATGGCCTGTTAGGAACCGGACTGCATAGTGTGGTTCCTAACACAGGAAGACACAGGAACCGCAGCGAGAAGCGAGTGAAAGTGAAACTGTACTTGCATGGGATCTAGTTTGTTTTCTCCATCTCCCCCCACCCCTTCTCAGTTCTTGGAAAAATTGTCTTCCACAAAACTGGTCCTTGGTGCCAAAAAGGTTGGGGATCACTGAGATAGGAAGCTGAAATAAGTTCAGCTGGTAGTATCATAAACAACTTTCTGTTTCTGCTATTCAAGCTTTAAATGATAGTTTGGAAAGATGAAGGTGATGTGATAAAAGTTCCTTGAAGCAAAATGTATAACTTAAGATCTGTTAACTTCTAAATTAAACTCAAGGATCTGCTCTTTGGCTTCAGAAATAGCTTGTTCTAGCTCCATCACTGTTAGTACTTGAATTGAGGAGCCACATAAAGAAAAATGCTTGTGTTTGTCTGCAGGGATTTGTAATAAGGATTTAAATATATCTATAGGAGTAAGTAGGGCCAATGAGTCATTTCTGTAGTTTTCATCCTTGCTACACGGCCTTGCAAATGACAGGACAATAAGTGATTCAGGTGGGTAACTAACTGTTCACAGTTACATGAAGTAATTTTTACAGAAGTGCAATCTTTTTCTTAAAACTATAGGAACAATATTTTGTACATCTGAAGAAATATTTTTAGATTTTTTCTTAACAAAATGTGTGCAAACACATATTTAATGAATCTAATTTAAAATTATGATTGCATAATATTTTACATAAAATGCTGACTGATGAATGTAATTTAAACAGCTGTCCCATAATCTAATATAGTTTTTTCCAACCTTGGTCCTCCAGAACTCTTATCATTCAGATAAAAAAAGGCTTGAACCTCAGTCAAGAAAGTAACTTGAGAAAATATCTCACACAAGCCCATTACTAGTTCAGATAGCGATAGACAAGAGGGAGAATGAAGCACATTCAGACTTGAATTCTGTTGTTATACCTTTACAATAAAATAATGCTGACCTATATGGTATTTCTGGAAACAGAGGGATTTAAAGTTTAATATATTTTGGTTTGTTTTTTTTACAGTGAATTGGTATTTAGTTTATTTGATTGATAGATAATGGATTTGTATAAATGACATATTTGTTAAGAAAATGTGATGTAAAATAGTAATATACAACATACAAGTACAGGTATAGATGAAAAATGTATTTGTAGACCTGCAATGCAAGAGATTGAATTTATTAGATTTGTGTGAGATACAAGCTGTTAACTGTTAATGCCCCCAAATATATTAAACTTCAAAGCCCTCTGTTAATAGTCTCTCATTATATTTTACTTGCAGAAACTCCACAAACAGCTTCTGAACTTATCCAAACCATTGTCTCTAATCAACATTGTTAATTTTGCCTCCCCTACTAATTCCAGCAGTTTCAAAATCCATTTGTCCAGTGTTTGCGCATTCCTTTTTCTTTACAATATTTGGCACACACAATCCTTGAAGCTGACACCGTGTACAAAAATATGGTAACCAGGGTGGAGGTCGTATGTTTACTGTTAAATTTATGTTTGTTGCATAAACCTTTTTTCCTTTTTTTCATTTTCATTTTTCTGTATCTTGTTTGTAATTCTTGCTTGGTTGTTTTCCTTTATTCGATATTGATATTTTATTTTTGGAAAAATATTTTTTTTAGGAAAAAAAAACTGTAAAAGGTGTTTCAATTCAGCATAACCTATGACATTGTTACCAGTAATGCAAATTTACACTGTGGCCTAAGCCCAAAGCCAAGCAGAATCAACTGACTCAAACTTAAGTGGTAGCTATTCTAGTGAGCACTTTCAATTCTTCATTTTATTCAGTTTTTCTAAACAAACCCATTGGGAACCATTTAACAACAGTTCTGATTCCTCCATAAGAATTACAAAATCCTCATGGATAGTTTACATCCATATTTTTAAAAACTATTGAAGATTTACGGGAAATCATCATGCACTGAATTCATTGCCTTTTCAACATATATTCTGAATTTTAATTCTGGATTCCTTTTTTATTATGTGATTTTGTTCTCTGTACTCTGTTCTCAGGCATATTTGAATCAAAATATAACCAAATATTTATACAGATTATGTTACATGGTAATGTAATGTAACATGGTACATGTTAGCTATTTAAAGTGTAATCTATTATAAAATGTAGCTAATCCAACTAATATGAGTAACTAATGGAACCCCCTTTGGTAAAGTTATACTGTCTGTTCTGAATTTTTTTTGGGGGGGGGTATTTTTTAATATGAACCAAAACTTTCTAATCTATTGGAATAAGGTGACATTCTCTAAATCTCAGAAGAATTTTTCTTCCTCTTCTTCCTGTTTTGCATATCTGGAAAATTCTTAGCATGCCCAGTGACTTCCCGTGTAGATAATTAACATGCAGATAGATGTGTCCTAAAATAAAATTAACAACAATGTAAAGTACGCAGTTTGTATTAATATTTGTAATGCAGCTTTTGCAGAGTACTGAAAATTAGGATCTCTGTAATGGAGAAGAGCTCCCTGGAAATAGCTACATGATATATTAACACATAGTGGAACCTCCTTTTACAACCCTAATTCGTTCCAGGACTTTGGTCAGCACCCGATTTGGTCGTGACCGGAAGCAAGACTGACTGTGCATGCACGCACACAAAAAAAGGTGTGGGAGGGGAAATTGGTGCGACAGGAAAAATTGCAGCTGTGATTGATTGCAGATTTTTTCATTTGTTTTGGTCATGGTCAGAAGTGTTTGTTCCACTATAGTTTGGATTGTACATTTATATTGACCATATATCCCCTTTCAGGCAAGTAATGTTAGGCAGAGTGAAGAAAAGGAATAAGAAATAATATTCCAAATAAAGGAACAGGGTATATTTGAATCTGAATTACAGAATATACCTAAAGTCGAAGAGTTCAGATAAGAAAGTAGGACTATACAGTGCATAAGATTGGACTTGATTCCAAATAATTGCTTCAGAGCTCAAATGGGTTCCTGTCATCAAGTTACTAAAGCAGCCATATCTTCTCAAGCTCACATGGCTATTAGCTGCTTTTGCAGCAGCTAATCCTGGAAACAGATATGACCACTTTTATAATTTGCCAAGAGGTGTTGCATCATCTGCATTTTAACTCAGCTTTTCAGCCTCAAATCTGAATGCACAAATGCAACTGGAAACCATACTTGAAAGGGGTGAAACTTGAAAGTTCAAAATGGTACTTTTTTCTGTTCGAGTTTGTCAGTAAAACAATAAAACCTCTGTGCAGTATTCTGATCAGAATTTGTTTAACTACTATCATATCTGCATTATTAATCTTCAACCTGGTAATAAAATACTGGTGCAAAACATGACCTCTACTCTTCCTGACAAAGTGCACAAGAATATCCCTTGATACATTTCTTAACTTTGCAAACCGTATGTTGATTCCATACTCTTTGTCAAGTTTATTTATTTATTTATTTATTTATTAGACTTATATACTGCTTCATAGGGCTTTCAGCCCTCTCTAAGCGGTTTACAAATTTTTAGCAAATTGAGTCAGCAACTTGCCCGCACAGTCCGGGTCCTCATTTCACCCACCTCGGAAGGATGGAAGGCTGAGTCGACCTTGAGCCGGTGAGATTTGAACCGCTGAGCTGCAGATCACAGTCAGCTAAAGTGGCCTGCAGTACTGCACCCTAACCACTGTGCCACCTCGGCTCTTCTGTTCTGTTTTTACATCATCATCATCCGATTAAAAAAAAAAGTTTGTTGAAGAGTGAACAATCTTTTTTCCAGTAGAATCGAGGGAGGGGTTACGCATGGGTATTGTCACAGCCTGATAAGTCAATAGACTGAGGGAAAACTACTAAGATCGGGACTGGGGATCTGACGGTCCCTCAGCTCAGGGACCCCAATCTAACACCGCCACAAACATGGAGGAGATTCCTGCTCCCCCCTGTTCCTTGAGGCAGTAAAGAACCAGTGGGCCTGTCCTTCCACCTTTTCCAATCCGGGCAGTAATGATCGCCGCATCTACAATGTGGATTTGCTTTTGCCCAGGCCATGCAATTGCCAGCAATCGATACCCCAGTAGCAGCTCTGTTTGCCTCCAGCACTCTAGCCACGTCAGTAACCTACCGACGCTTGTTGTGGTTGCATAGTTGGCAGATGGACAACAAGGCCAAATGGAATTTGGCAGCGACTCCTTACACAGGAGCTAATCTTTTGGGGAAAGCTCTAGATCCTATCTTAATAGAAAATAAGGATAAGAAGAAGATCCTTCCGTCTAATGCCAAAAATGCAGACTCTCGTCCTGCCCCCTATTGGAGACCCTCTTATAGAGCACCCGAGCACGATCACCAACAAAGATACAACTCCTTTAGATCAGACAGACAGTTCCAATGCCCGTCTTACCATGACTGTAGCAGGTAATAGCAATAGCAATAACAGACTTATATACCACTTCATAGGGCTTTCAGCCCTCTCTAAGTGGTTTACAGAGTCAGCATATCGCCCCCACAGTCTGGGTCCTCATTTCACCCACCTCGGAAGGATGGAAGGCTGAGTCAATCTTGAACCGGTGAGATTAGAACTGTTGAACTGCAGATAACAGTCAGCTGAAGTGGCCTGCAGTACTGCACCCTAACCACTGCGCCACCTCGGCTCTTCAGGCAGCCCTTTCACGGGGGGGGGGGGGAGGCGGCCGTCCCTTCCGCAGGGGGAAATGACTCCAACCTGGATCTTCCCATAGGCGACCGCCTGGCTCACTTTGCAGGCCAGTGGGACAGGATCACCACGGACGGCTGGTTCAGATCCACCGTCAGGCTCGGCCTGTGGCTGGAGTTCATCTCCACCACCACCCCGCAGCTCTTCAGAATGTTCCCTCCCTCCCAGGGCCCGGAACACTGCTGCCTAATGATTCTGGCTATAAAGCATCTTCTCGACATTCAGGCAGTGGAAGCAGTTCCACCGGCGGAACGCGGGTTGGACCATTACTCCAACCTGTTCATAGTTCCGAAGAGCTCGGGGGGCTGGAGGGCAATTCTGGATCTCAAGCACCTGAACCAATATCTAGTTTACAGGTGCTTCAAAATGTCGTCCCTCAGATCCATCCTCCAGGGGATCCGTCGGGGGGATTACTTGGCCTTGGTAGATCTAACAGAAGGCCTACTTTCACATTCCAATTTTGCCAGCCCACTGCAGGTATCTGAGGTTCTCACCCGGGGACTTCCACTATCAATACCGTGCCCTTCCCTTCGGCCTGGCCTCAGCTCGTACCTTCACAAAGGTCCTTGCAACATTGGTGGCTCACCTCCGCTCCACCCCGGTGAGACTCCAATGTTATCTCGATGACGTGTTAGTTCAGGCAGGATCACATTCTCAGGCACTCAGCGACCTTCACCTTACCATCCAGTGTCTCCACTCCCTGGGGTTCTCCGTCAACTTCCCCAAAAGTCACCTCTCTCCATCCACACGAATATTATACCTAGGGACAGTGATAAATTCAGTGACAGGGATAGTTCAGCTTTCTCCGGACCATCTGGTCAGTCTCCGCCAGCTGGCAATCAAGGTTCGCAGAAGTCGGTCAGTTTTCCATCCTGACCTTGTCTCAGTTACTTGGCAAGATGGTCTCATGGATAGGGATAGTTCCCTGGGCCTGCCTGCACTTATGTGCCCTCCAGTGGACTCTAATCCCATTCCAGAAAAGGAAGATGAGCAACTCCCTTCGAATTATCCGTCTCCCGGCAGACGTCTGGCTGTCCCTCCAGTGGGGGCTATCCCCGGCCCTTCGGCAGGATTGCAGCTTTTGGGAGCCGGGCAGAGTAACAGTGACAACAGATGCAAGTTTGTTCTGTTGGGGGGCCTTGATGGACTTCAGGCTGGCACAGGGTCGTTGGACAGTTCAGATCTCCACCACAACATCAATTGGCTGGAGCTGAAGGCAGCTTGCCTGGCCCTCCGATGCTTCAGGGACTTGATTGTAAGACACTTCAGGGACTTGATTGTAGGACATCACGTATTTCTCCTGACAGACAATGTAGCCACAAAAGCCCACATAAACCATCATGGGGGTACTCATTCCCGGGCTCTCTGGCTGGGCAGAGAGACACTTGTCATCACTGGTGTCGGAACACATACAGTATCGGGCACGTCCAACCATCAGGCAGACTGGCTGAGCCGAGCAACCCTCGACAATGGCGAGTGGCAACTCATACCCGAGTTATTCCAGATGATCTACCAGAGGTTCGGCACCCTGTGGGTGGACTTATTTGCTACTCCAGGGAACTCACAACTGCCAAGGTTCTTCTCCTGAATCCAGACCCGAACCGTGGAGGGCACGGACGCCCTCAGGAGCAGATGGCCACCAGGCTTCCTTTATGCCTTTCCCAGTATCCGCCTTATCCCAGGGACCCTAGGGAAGGTAGTGACAGGGAGGGCGCACGTCATCATGCTGGCCCTCTATTGGCCAAGGCGGCCCTGGTTTGTGGACCTCGTCCAGCTATCAGTATCCCCCCCCATGGAGGATTCCTCAGGAGGAGATCGTCCTGTGGCAAGGGGTCCTGATCCACCTGGAGCCCCAGTGGCTCCACTTGACCGCTTGGCACTTGAGTGGCGACTCCTGAGGAACGCTAACCTGTCCTCCAAGGTCATAGCAACCATTGAGGCCTCCAGGCATCCGTTGACCACTCAAATTTACAATTCCACTTGGTCGGTGTTCGTCAGGTGATGTAACCCGCTAAGTATCAACCCCACCGATGCCTTGGTGGCCCACATTCTCAAATTCCTACAGAAGGGTTTGGACGGTGGCCTCTCCCACAATACCCTATGCTGCCAGGTGGCAGCTTTGTCCTCCATTCTTGGGGGGAGGGCCCCTCTGCCCTATCTCACCTCCCTCTGATTAAATGGTTCTTGAAGTGGGTGGTGAATCTCAGACCTCCCCCTGTACATAGATTTCCAACCTGGGACCTGCCCCCTTGTCCTCCAGGCTCTGACGGGAGCCCCGTTTGAACCCCTTTGAATGGTCCATCTTCAATTACTTTCCCTCAAGGTGGCCTTCCTAGTTGCAGTCACGTCAGCCATACGTATTTCGAAACTGGACGCCCTGTCCTCCAAGAATGATCTCTGCCAATTCCATCAAGATAGGGTGGTCCTTCGTCTGGACCCCACCTTCTTCCTGAAAATAAACACTCCATTCCACAGGGCACAGGAGATCATTTTGCCTAACTTTTGTCCGGCCCCTTCCCACAAAAGGGAGATTCTCTGGCACTGACTGGACGTTCGCCGCGCCTTGCGCATCTACCTCAGGTGGACGGCGGGTGTGCGCAGATCAGAGACTCTCTTTGTCTCTTTTCAGCCCAGGTCTTTAGGAGCCAGGGTGTCTTTGGCCACTATTGGCAGGTGGCTGCGGCAGGCCATAGCGACGGCTTACAAGGCATCCAGTCAGGCCCCTCCAGCAGGGATCACGTCCCATTCCACCCGAAGTGCCGCTACCACTGCGGCATGGACTACCAGGGCCACATTTGAGGACATTTGTTGGGTGGCCATTTGGTCATCTCCGACCCCTTTCATCCGTCACTACCATCTGGACGCATTCACCTCCGTGGAGGCATCCTTCGGTCGCAGGGTTCTTCAATTGGTGGCAGCCACCCCTCCCCCTGGGTCTTAGATCCCCCCCTGGGACTAAACTTGGGTATGTTCCACGTGTAACCCCTCCCTCGATTCTAGTGGAAAAAGAACATTGGTCTTACCTGAACGTGTCTTTTCAGTAGAATAGAGAGAGGGGTTACCCACCCTAGCTAGTATAGAGAGAGGCCAGGGGGAGGGCCGGGAGGTCCCTGGTCTTTCTTGTATCTTTACAGGTGCAGTCCGTCAACATCGAGGAAACTGGGAGCCAATGGGAAAGGAGGAATATTAAAGAAATTTCCCTCAGTCTATGGGCCAATCAGGCTGTGACAATACCCACGCGTAACCCCTCCCTCTATTCTACTGAAAAGACAAGTTCAGGTAAGACCAACGTTCTTTCTCTGGTGTCTTCTCGAAGATCTTCTGAAATTGCTGTAAATCTCAAGCATTTCTTTTTCAATCTCAGTAATGCCACATTGTCTAAACTTTTTCCCATCTTTCTTATTCTATTTCACTTTCTAAAATTTCCGCTTTGTCATTAATTTAACTTCTCCTGTAACCTTTATTTTATTATTTTATTAATGTACGTCCTACCTGTGTTTGTACTAGTAACTCAAGGCAGTGAACATATCCAACACACATTCCTCCAATTTTCCTCACAACAACCACCCTTGTGAGAGTAGTTGGGCTGAGAGACAGTGGTGGCAAAATCAGCCAGTCAGCTTTCATGGCTAAAGCAGTAGTTGAACTCATAGTCTCCTGCTTTCTAGTTTTGTTCCTTAACCACTAGACCAACTGGCTCTCCTGTCATGTAGTTTCTTTAATTTGCTTTGTAAGTTTTTTCATCTTTACAGATTTTTCTTCCATTCTCATTTGAAAGGCAATCAGCTCATTTTTAATAGATTTAACAAATTCAGATTGCTCCTCTATTTTTTCAGACATCTGTTATAATATATGTATGTATGTATGTATGTGTGTGTGTGTGTGTATGTATGTATGTGTGTATGTGTATATATATATCCTCTTTGTTGTTTGTTGCTCGAACAACCCTCTCCCTCCCTCACCCTTGCAGCTTTTCTAGTGATTGCCATTATTTTACTTATAATTTAAAAGTAAAAGTAAATCAATTACAAAGATGAAAATGAAAGGCAAATTTTTCTTCTTCACCATCTTTTATCTTTTTGTCTTGTTGCTTTTAAAGACATTTTTTCAACTAAATGACTACCTGAAAGTAAACAAGGAAGTGAGCATTTGATCAATGTTCTTTAAAAGGCTGCACTTGCATATGTGAGCGCGCTGTTTCTTCCTCAATCCCATTCCATCTACTCATGAGAAAACCACAGGGCTTCCATCTCACAGTCTCGGCACAAGGTGGACAGGTCCAGAGCACAGGTGGGCAATCATTTAGCAATAGCACTTAGACTTACCGTATTTTTCAGAGTATAAGATGCACCAAGATTTTGAAGAGGCAATTTTTTTAAAACAAGTTTTTGCACTCCCCAAAACAGCCTGTTTTTTTTCAAAAATGGGCCCATTTTGTTTTCCAAAAAAGGGGCATGAGTAGCCTTTAGGAGGCTTGTAGAGTGCTCTTGGGGGGGGGGGGTCCAAAAATGAGCAAAAATTGGCCTGTTTTCCCCTCAATTCTGCCCTCCCCACCTCCCAAGAGTACTCTGGAAGCCTCCTAAAGGCAATGCACAGCCATTTTGGTGAAGGGGGCAGGGTTTCTGGAGGCCAAAAAATGCTATATTCAATGTATAAAACGCACCCAGATTTTCAGCCTCTTTTTTGAGGGAAAAAGGTGTGACTTATACTCCGAAAAATACGGTATATACCGCTTCATAGTGTTTTTACAGCCCTCTAAGTGGTTTATAAAATCAACATATTGCCCCCAACAATCTGGGTCCTCATTTTATCCACCTCAGAAGGATGGAAGGCTGAGTCAATCTTGAGCCGGTGAGATTTGAACTGCTGAACTGCAGATAACAGTCAGCTGAAGTGGCCTGCAGTACTGCACTCTAACCACTGTGCCACCTCAGTTCATTTGGTCTTTGTTGGCTAGAAATCATTACTGGCTTTCATTCACTACTTTTAGCTCTATCTTCACTTCTTCAGAGATATCTAATCTGCCATTGAACTTCACCTGGACATCCATGAGGATCTTGAGGTGGTGAGTGTACATAACACAGAGACACATGACCATCACTGGACCATGTTGCTACATTTGGACCAGTTGAAGCTTCAAATATTCTTCAAGGGCAGATAATGTAAATATACTGCAGTAGTTGAGCCAAGAATTGACTAGGGCATGAATGACTGTACATATTGTTCTATAGTCTGTTAATACTATAGTACTATGGCATATGCACAGGTACAGTATAGGTGGTAACTTGCTCAATAGTAGTAACTGTGAGAGGGATCTTGGAATCCTAGTGGACAACCATTAAAATATGAGCCAGCAGTGTGCAGCAGCTGCCAAAAAAGCCAACACAGTTCTAGGCTACATAAACAGAGGGATAGAATCCAGATCACGTGAAGTGTTAATACCACTTTATAATGCCTTGGTAAGGCCACACTTGGAATACTGCATTTGGTTTTGGTCGCCACGATGTAGAAAAGATGTGGAGACTCTAGAAACAGTGCAGAGAAGAGCAACAAAGATGATTAGGGGACTGGAGACTAAAACATATGAAGAACGGTTGCGGGAAATGGGTATGTCTAGTTTAATGACAAGAAGGACTAGGGGAGACATGATAGCAGTGTTCCAGTATCTTAGGGGTTGCCACAAAGAAGAGGAAGTCAAACTATTCTCCAAGGCACCTGAGGGTAGAACTAGAAGCAATGGGTGGAAACTAATCAAGGAGAGAAACAACTTAGAACTGAAGAGAAATTTCCTGACAGTTAGAACAATTAATCAGTGGAACAACTTGCCTCCAGAAGTTGTGAATGCCCCAACACTGGAAGTCTTTAAGAAGATTTTGGATAGCCATTTGTCTGGAACGGTATAGGGTTTCCTGCCTAGGCAGGGGGTTGGACTAGAAGACCTCCAAGGTCCCTTCCAACTCTTCTATTGTATTGTATTGTATTATTGTATTTTGCTTTTCTATTTTTAAAGGATATACCTGAGTTTCACCTTGTGTATTTATTTATTTATCATGTTTGAATACTGATATAATCAGGGAATAACTCCAGGGAAATCCAAGATTCAAAAAAATCAAGCTAGTGTAGGGTGACCAGACGTCCCGCATTTGGCGGGACAGACATGCCTTCTCATAATTTTTCCCGCGTCCTGGGCCATTCCCAAAAGATCCCGCTTAATTTTGGCACCTTCTTCGACGCGCTCCCCCGCCCATCCGCTGCCGCTCGCATGGGCGAGGTAGCGTAGCGAGTGAGCGGGCGGATGGGCGGGGGAGCGAGCTCACCTTTCCAGCCCCACTTCCAGACAAGCTGTGGGAAAGCCTCCGTGAAAAGAGCCACCTGGGGCCGCCGCTTCTTCTCCGAACTCAGAGTAAGTGATGGGTGGGGCGAGTGAGCGGGCAGATGGTGGTGGGATCGCCGCCCGCTGCACTGCAGCAGACTCACCCTGGGCCGGCCGGGTGGGCTGGGAGGCTTTGGGCGTCTGGGCGGGAAGAGCGCGGAGGAAGGCA
Source organism: Thamnophis elegans (assembly GCF_009769535.1). NCBI lineage: Eukaryota > Metazoa > Chordata > Lepidosauria > Squamata > Natricidae > Thamnophis > Thamnophis elegans. The sequence goes on from NC_045545.1 coordinate 64,434,481, forward strand.
GAGCGGCGCTTGACGCGACTCTGCTACTTCTGCTGGAGGAGCCCCTAGATAGGAAAGGCGGGTGGCGGGGCGGAGCAAGGGAGAGCAAGTGGCGGATCCTGGGCTCATATGCAGACGGAGCTCTCCAGGCACAGGAGCGCTGGAAAAGTGCTCCGCTCATGCACCCACTGGGACGGAGCACGCTTGCTCGCTCGCTCCAGCCCTGCCTGCCAGCACGCTAAAGTACCGGCATGACTTTGAAGTGCTGGCTTGCCTTCCACGTTGGCCCGCGCGGAAGGCAAGCCATCCTGTCAAAGTCATGCCTGCAGTTTAGAACTCGGCCGCCATTCAGCGAAACATGTTTCGCTGAATGGCGGCCGAGGGGCACGCTAAAGTGCCGGCATGACTTTGAAGGGCTGGCTTGCCTTCCACGTCAGCCCGCGCGGAAAGCAAGCCAGCCCTTCAAAGTCATGCCGGCAGTTTAGAACTCGGCTGCCATTCAGCGAAACATGTTTCGATGAATGGCGGCCGAGCCCTGCCGGCAGCCTTCCGGGCCGGCCGGCCATTCAGCACTCGCACCCAGCGCTCTTATGCCCACAGGATGGCGCCGGGGAGGAGAGGAACTGCACGGGTCCCGCCGGTCATGGTACAGGCGAGGGTTGGCCGGCTGGGAGCGGGAGTGGCTGCTGCCGAGGCCTCCAGCCTTGCAATCCTGGGCGGGGAAGGCGAAGGTTCGCTCCGGAGCTGCGGAAGACCATTGCTGCACCGGGAGGCCTCCGCCCCGGGGATCCCCTGCTCCACCCATTTGGATTACCCCCAAACCCAAAGGAGCCTGGGCGCAGGGGTGCAGGCCAGGGAAGATGGGGTTTGGGGACTCGGAGGAGGAAGGGGCGATCTCCCCCTCCATTCATCTGTCCCGCTGCAGAGCTCCTCCCAGGGGAAGGGGAGGCGGCGAGTACGCTGATCCCCGTTTGCAAGACCAGCCCTCCATCTTCTTGTCCCGTTGGGAAGGGGGTGGGTGGGAGACAAGAAGGGTGCAGGCTGGCCTCGCTGCTTGCACTTCCCCTATTCCCCGCCTCCCAATATAGGTGCAGAGAAAGAGCCAGGCTTCAGAAAGGAAAGGATATTTTTAATAATTTTCTTTGTCTGAATATGATTTCCCATTGAGGAAAAGGGGAGTTTTAATTCCCCACCAGTAAAAAAAATTGTTTAGTCTTTGAAGGGCCCTTGTGTGACATTTGCCTAGGATCCCACCTCACAAACCACCTCTTTCAGAAAGAGCTTGGTGCACCTAGGATCCCACCTCACACACCTCCTCTTTCAGAAAGAGCTTGGTGCACCTAGGATCCCCCACCTCACACATCTCCTCTTTCAGAAAGAGCTTGGTGCACCTAGGATCCCACCTCACACACCTCCTCTTTCAGAAAGAGCTTGGTGCACCTAGGATCCCCCACCTCACACACCTCCTCTTTCAGAAAGAGCTTGGTGCACCTAGGATCTCACCTCACACACCTCCTCTTTCAGAAAGAGCTTGGTGCACCTAGGATCCCCCACCTCACACACCTCCTCTTTTAGAAAGAGCTTGATGTACCTAGGATCCCCCACCTCACACACCTCCTCTTTCAGAAAGAGCTTGGTGCACCTAGGATCCCACCTCACACACCTCCTCTTTCAGAAAGAGCTTGGTGCACCTAGGATCCCTCACCTCACACACCTCCTCTCAGCTTGGGAGATGGTGGGATCTCCTGCTTTCTGAGCTTGGTGCAGCAAGGATCCCACTATCCTACTATTTTATTTTTCTTTATGTACACTGAGAGCATATTTACCAAAGACAAATTCCTTGTGTGTCCAATCACACTTGGCTAATAAACTATTCTATTCTATTTTACTCTACTCTACTCATTTCTATTTCAATTCTAACAAGGAGTTTAGCTTCTCTCTCTTGAAAATGTAAGCTAGCATAAGGCATTATAATGCAAGCTAGCCTTAACTTTCAAACAGTTCATTTAGTGACCAAAGTTGCAATGGCAATGACTGATGCCATTTTTCACACTTAGCGACCATTTTCACACTTAGCGACCGTTGCAGTATCCTCATGGTCACGTGATCAAAATTTTGATGTTTGGCAACAGATTCGTATTTATGATGGTTTCAGTGTCCTGGGGTCATGTAATTGCCTTTTGTGACCTTTTGACAAAATATAAAACTTTTAATCAACCCCCCCCCCCCCCCCCCGGTCAATGGTGTCCCTCTTTACCAATCTGAAAATCTGGTCACCTTAAGCTAGTGGCCATGACACAAGTAAAAAAAGGGTACAGCTTTGATCACAGTTGCAATCACCATCTTGACATTTTTTGAACCCACCTATAGACCTCCACTCTCTTGCCCTTAAACAATTTAAATTGACAAAGTTGCTGTTTGATCATTTTTAGTTGTCTGAGATATGTCTAACACTCATACCATTCCACGCACTGTGGCCAAATAGACTGCCAGAACTGCGGTAACATTCAAGTACCAAGAGTATCATTTCTTTCACCAACCAGCAGTCCATGTAGTTTTCTGAATTCTTGTCACAATTTTTTTTTCATTTTTACACTTAGCATCTGTTGAATGCCCACCGAAATGTTATTAATACACAAATGGTATTAGTATGCATCTGAAAACAGCAATGCAGATAAAACATTTACAGTAATGATCTGAAATGAGAAATATTAAAATACCAAATCATGGAATTTAAAGTGAGCTGAAATACTTGATAAGAACACAACTTACTATGAGTCTCTCACATAAAATTTACTCCAATGAGCCAACATATATTAGAGAAAGGAGCTTTAGAAGGCAAGAGGCATTGCTCTTCTCACACTGGCAAAGAAGCATTGAGCTTAAAAAAAAAGTAGGAGCAGGACCTGAGATGACAGAGGTGTTCCAACTAGCCCCCCCCCCTCCCAGCTCTACTAGGGCTGCAGGTTCCATGTACCCATGATTCCCCAGCTGGGCCCTTCAAGTTATGGAGTACCTGAAAGATAGTGCTTCTATCCTTTTTTTTTTAAAAAAAAAACTAAAATATGAGATACCAATACATTTTCCCAGTATTGTATGTTTAATTTTCTCCTGAATTAGCAAGCTAGATCAATCATTTAATACACGATGCAGGTACCATGCCGTTGCCATAACAAATATCTGAAACAAATATCAAGATGGATATATTAGTTCAACCTCCAACTGCCTCAGGGTTTTGTTTAAGCTAGAATATAACATCCTTAAAGAAGCAAATTTCCTCTTTCCAGAAGGACAATTTTGCCTGTTTAATAAAAAAAAGAAGCAAGAAATCAGAATATTTAGGAACAAACTAGCTCCCCTCCCTGTTATTTTTTTTTGTAATTCCATTGTTTCTTTTGATATTTACAAAGACTCCACTGTTTTATGTGGAGTCAGCTATATGTTGCTTTATTACATCTTTATTCCCCTAGGAGATTTTGATATATCAAGAGAAGTAATTTTCTTTGCCCATGATTGAAACCCAAAGTAAAACTTATTTAATTAATAAATTTATACTCCCATCTTTTAGGGAGAATCTTCACAAGGTATATAAAACAAATTAAAAAACAATATAGTACATCAAATACTGATCACCCGAAGCTATAATTTATGTTAGCCCTGGTTTGTATTTTCTGGAAAGAATCAACACATTAAATTAAATAACCCACATTATTCAACGTAATAAAGGGGGAGGGCCAAAGGAAAATATGAAGCTTACTTCACAAATAGACTCATGCCTGCTTACCTCAGCAGCTAACATTCCTAAACAAAAGCCCACTAAAGTCCATGTGTACCATTCAAAGAAATATCCCATTTTTTTGGAGCAGCCCTGTAATAAATAAAAGAATCATTATGCAAATGTCTCCATCAGCATTAACTAAGGTAACCCAAATGCACAACATGAATATCTCTCAAGATGTTGATTCTGGAAGGGCTTACTATACTATATATCTGGTGAGCAGATGGTTTCTAATCCTCTCTGCATGTCCTGATAATTCCTTTTAAAGAAAAGTAGGACCCAATTTAAGCACCATATTTGGACTATACTAATAGTTACAAATTGAATTTAACCACATATGCTGAAAAGCAATTGTTAAGTTGTAAAGCTGGTACGGACAACTAAAATAAACCTTAAAAGATATTCCAGTGATAACGTAAACACCTTTTGGGGAGAGAGGGGGTTTACGTTAATTTTGACTAAATCCTGGCAATTACATGGACAAGTCCATGTTATGTGGTAACACATATCAGAGGTGGTTTGTCATTGCTTTCTTCCTGGGGTTGGGAAAAAGTGACTGGCCCAAGGTCATCCAGCTTGTTTCTGTGTCTAAGGTGTGACCTAGAACTTCGGCTATGCCAGTCCTAATCCAACTTCTTATCTTAATCATTATACAGAATAGGCTCTCTTAATAATTTTTGTGTGTGTCAGTATTGATGAATAAGATGTTAAACTTTCTAAGAGATTCAACATTCTCTTTTGGCAGACAAGCATATGAGAATTTTAAAAATACAAGCATTAATTACTTACATTATATAGAGTCCAAAGCAGGAGAGCAGTTATATCAATAAAGGTCCGGTTTTAACAGTTATCAGTAAACTACTCTCTATAACTCTTTGTCTAAGGATTACAGTGATTATACAGCATGCAGATGAGCAAACATCCTTACTAAATTATTGACATATCCAGATTTTCCTTGCTGACATAACTTCACATCCAGAATTTCCTCAGGTTCAGGAGACTTGGCTCGAGTACAGCAAGCTTTTGGCCAGGAGTCATGGGGCTGTTTTTCTTTGAAACGTTCAGCATCTTTAAAATCTCCAGATCCTAAAATTCCACAGCACTGAAACTAAAAAAGAACAAAAGTATAGAAATAAAATCTTTTTTTTTAAAATATATTTTATTCATTTTCACATTCACATTCCATTTTACAATCACTTATATACAGGGTATTTGCTATAAGAAAAAAAAAAGAAAAAAATATATATATAAAAAAAAGAAAACACAACTCATCATTCACAACCCCACCTGACACTTCCATCCTCCATACACCCCGTCTACCCCCTCCAACTTTCCTTTCCTCCCTCTAACGCTCCCCTCCTACTTCCCTTTCCCCTCAAACCTTCCTTCTCCCCTTACTCCCAACACGCCCTCCTTGCATTCCCCTTACTCCTTCCTTACTCCTCCCTCCTCTTTCCCTCTACCTCCCTCCTTGGTGTATTCCTTTATTCAAGTGTTGTTTATTATAATCTGATAAAAAGTAAAATAAACCAAGGAAAAAAAAATTTAAAGAAAGAAAAGAGAAAAAAAAAAGGAAAAAAAAAGAACAACCATATATAAGTGCATTCTTGTTCTTATTGAGACTATGTTAACACCCACCCACCCACCCACCCCCCATAAATCCCCATCCCTAATCCTCCCGACTTCCCAGGGCCCACACCTGGCACTGCCTTCTATCTAAAGTATCTTATATTCATATGGATTAAAAATAAAAGTAATATATTAAAGGAAAAAAAAAACCAAAAAAAAAGAAAAAAGAAAAGAAAAAAGAAAAAAGAAAAAAAAAGAAACTCTTTGTGTTAAGCTCAGCCCCCCATCTTTATCTATGCTTAAATAGTATAAGTCATTCTATCTATATTTTATTCTCGTCTCTTGCTTCTTTGTTATTTACCCCGACCTCCTGTAGACTCTCCCGTTCCTCTTCCTTAACCTTGTATTCAGATAAACATTTATCCAAATTTGTATAGACATCAATATACAATCTAACTCAAAAATAATCCCTTCTAGTAAAATTTAAGCAGCGTGGCTCATTCCACATATTCAAATATTACTTTACAGAAGAATAATCAAACTTTCCCTTTCTTAGCCTTAATTTCAAACAATAATTCAAAATAATCTGACCAAACTTTCCCTTCTTAGTAAAGTTTAAGCAGCGTGAATCAAGTATTACTTTACACAAAAATCAGTTTGCATTCTATCTTGAAATGATCCCGACCAGCTTTCCCTTCTAATAGGATTTAAACAACGTAAATCATTCCGCATGCATTTTGCCTTCATCCCTTGCTTCTCTGATATTTACCACTATCAAATTTATGCAGACATTAGTTTAAAATTTAGCTCAAAATAATTTCACCAAGCTTTCCCTTCTAATAAAAATTAAATAGCATAGATCATTCCACATATTCAAATAATACTTTCAACAAGAATCAGTTTACCTTCCATTTTAAAATTATCTCATCCAGCTTTCCCTTCTAACCAAATTTAAACAACATAAATCATTCTGCATTCATTTTACATATATACATTCAGTATCACCCCACCAATATACGTAAATCATTCCGCATGCATTTTACCCTCATCCCTTGCTTCTCTAATATTTGCCACTATCAAATTTATGCAAACATTAGTTTAAAATCTAGCTCAAAATAATTTCACCAAGCTTTCCCTTCTAATAAAAATTAAATAGCATAGATCATTCCACATATTCAAATAATAGTTTCAACAAGAATCAGTTTACCTTCTATTTTAAAATAATCTCTTCAAACTTTCCCTCCTAACAAGATTTAAACAGCGTAAATCATTCTGCATGCATTTTACATATATACATTCAGTATCACCCCACCAATAAATTCCGCTTTTTCTGCCGGAGAGAGGTCGCAAACCCCCATTCAATCCACAACTTTGGTGAATATTTTAGAATGTCTAAATCCTCAAACTCCGCTTTTCTGCTTCTCCGAGGGAGGGGGAGCTACCCCCTCCATCTTGCAGCCATGTGGTCTGTTGCTTGCCTTCTCCTTCGGCTTGTCTCTCCTCTTTTCCAAGTGAATCAGGAAGTCCCGCCTTCAAAGTCTTGTAATAGAAATCTCGAGCCTCCGAAACAGAATTGAGACGAAGTCTTTGATTCTCAAATGTGACCGTAATGCCGGCTGGGGCCTCCCATTTATATTGAATCTGATGATTTCTAAGCTCTTTAGTTAAAAAGGTATAGTCCCTTCTTGCCTTTAACATCTGGAAAGGTATTTCTTTGAAGACAATCAAGTCCTGGCCATCAACTCTCAAACTATTATTGTAAAATTTTTGCATGATCGCGTTTCTGGATTCTGTTGTGGAGAAATATATGATTATGTCCCTCGGGAGCTGTCGCTGTTCCGCTACCAACGAATTCTGGCGATAGATTTTCCGAATCTGCCAATCAAAGTTAAGTCCCGGGCTTCCCACCACATGACTGAGGGCTTCAACAAAGGTCTGTTTCAGATTCTCTCGCTCCTTTTCGCGGAATCCTCTGACTCTTATTGCAAATGCCTTCTTATTAAAGTTTATCATAACGAGCTGTTCTTGAGTGTCTCTAATTTTTTGTTGTAATATTTGAATATTAGTAGTCAAATTAGAATTAGCCTCCTCCAAACTTTCCAATTTATTCTCTATTTCAGCGGTATAATCTGACAGGGCAGACACGGCTGCAAACGTATTCGCCTTCATTTGGTCAATTTTAGACTTTAAATCACCATATAGCTCCAATACAAATTCCTTAATTTCTTGTTTAAAATCATTAAACATTTGAAAAAAAAATTCCTGTGTTAAGAATTCTCCAGTAGAGGGCATAGGAGACAAGGGCTGCGATTCCAGTGTAAATTCTTTAAGTTCATTCACAGATTCTTTAGGCACATTTGTAGAGAGACGCTTCGATTTTGACCTGGGTGCCATTATAAATAAGCAAATAAACAGCGCTTTCGCTCCCCTCTGTTTCCAAAAAAACCAAAAAAAAATATTTTGTTAAGGAGCGGTCTGCAGGAAGGTAGAACCGGCTACGTACATCCCCTATCAGTCACCAACGGAGAGAAATCGCCATTTTGAAGTCCGTTTAAACAAAGAAGCCTCTAAGACAAATGGTTCTGGTATTTAAGATAGTAATAAAAGCATAAATCTCACAGGAGTGGGACCCGCCCGTATTAATCCTAGCTTCAAACAACTTTGCTTTGTCCTGGGGGGGGGGATCGCCTGTCTAGGGCTGCAAAAAAAGGCAGCTGAGAAGAACTGGCTGGAGATAAAAGCTCTGCTCACGCTGGATCTAATCTCTGTCCACAGCCCAAAAAAAAGAGAAAGGCTGTGAATTACGAATAGACCTTAGCACACAGAGCTACTCCCTGCCCCTTTATAGCCAAAAAGGGGTGATATCTCTGATCTTATTTAGATATACAGACCAGTTCTCTGAGAGGAGCTCGGTTGAGCCCTCCTCGGCGACAGGCTCCGCCCCCCAGGAAGCCTAGAAATAAAATCTTAGCCCCCTAAAGTTATTGAAGTTAATTTCTTTCCTATTCTTTTTGCTTTCTGAATTTCTAAAGTTTTGCAACCATTTCTCTTTACAATTCCTGGGATTATTTATTTTATTTTGCTGATATGTTTACAAGAATTCAAGAGTAGTGACATTAGGTCAATAAATAAATGTCAGTAAATAGTGTCATGTTCTGATAATTTTATAAAAACATCCAGTAGTAATGATAAATGGTGAGAAAGTATTTAGAAAAGATAATTTTTTGTAAGTAAGTATTCCAAAGGGTAGAAGAGGGTGAAAACTTTAACAGCAGAGCTGCTAGTCCCAACTATGTTTACTAAATGAGGGCTACCTATATGTATATATAATCAAAGTTTAATTAAATTGAAAAGAGAATGTGTGTGTGTGTGTGTGTGTGTGTGTGTGTGTGTGTGTTCTGAGGTTTTCGTGGGTGTTAGTATGTAGGTCTTTGGTTGTCCGTGTAAAATTGGATGTGTCTTGGCGACGTTTCGATGAAGTCTCATTCGTCATCTTCAGGCTTGTTTGCTCTGGATATTACATAACAAGGCAAATATAGAAGCGCACGCATGCACACATGCACACGTGCGAGCGCCAATGGTGGGTTTCAAACATTTTTAGAACCTCTTCTGTAGGTGTGGCCTGCTTTGTGGGAGGGGCTTGCCGACCATGTGACCGGATGGGAGTGGCTTGCTGGCCATGTGACCGGGTGGGAGTGGCTTGGCGCTTAGCAACCAAAAAGTTGGCTCAGAAACTCTGGCATTTGAAGCACGCAAGTCTTAAAGCTGTCAAGTTACAATACCCTTGCACCTTTAACCCTTTAGAAAAAAACAAAAAAAACCAGGGGTGTTCAAACTTGACAGCTTTAAGACTTGTGCACTTCAACTCCCAGAATTCTTCCTCTTGCTCTTCATATATATATATAACATTTTTATTTTCAGACAAACACAAACACACAACACATATAACATAAAAGCCTCTTCAATTACGCACTTTGTCGATTGGTTACAAAGTCTGTCTCTGTCCTTTCCATAGTTCTCACTTGAATTTTATCAAAATTCACATATTAGCAATCAAGATATCTTTGTATACATTGTTATTATGCTTCCTCCTATTCTAACTCATTCAATCATTTTAGCATTGATAACATTCTCTAATAATTTTCAATTCCATATTTTCCCCATTATTAGTATCATCAATCTAATATACTTGTATACAAATTGATATAATTATTAAACATCCATTAAGCCTAGCTATTATTGCATCCTTTCAACATAAAGCATATTAAATTTAAAGTAAATTTATATTATGATATTTTATTACATCATCCTGAAATCATCCAATGATATTACATCTTTATATTCTATTCTATATAAAATTGTTTAACTTTTATAAAAAGGCTTTTCAACATCGTCTCCAAATCCTCACTTACAGTATTGTATACTTAAGAACTTTTTGTTCATCTTGTTCATTATAAGAATTTGAAACCCTTTGTCTGCTCTTTTTATTAGCTTCACTTTTGTTATCATTAGTGCTTTTGCCGAGATTGCCGAGATTGCTCTCATTATTTCTGCCAAATTTTATCTCCTTTGGTCATCTATTTTCTGACATCCGAAATGAAGATCCGGTTCATCAATTTCGCCTTTCCGTATTTCACACCTGTCATTTCCCTCCACTCTTAGTTTGCTGTCAGTGTCAACATTTTTCTTATCACTTTCATATGTCTGTTAATTCTTCAGCTCTGTCCTCAAACTTCATCACTGTCCCCGTACTTTTTGTATTTTGATCTATAATTTCAAATCTCTTCTCAATTCTCTTTATAATTATTTAAACTTTTTGAATTTCTAAGAATTCTTTGCAAAGTTATTGCCTTTTCTTCTTCACGTTGTGCCATTTTCCAGGTTATAAACACTGCCAAAACATCCAAGACTTTTTTGGTCAAACAAATTCAGTGGAGTTTTTCAAATCAAAGCTTTCTCTTTCCTTCAAAGGAACACCTGTATCAACAAAATGTTTTCCACTGAGCCTTTCAGTAAACAAAGCTTATAGCTTTATCAGATATTGCCAAGCCTCTAGCCACTAGATGGCAGTGTTACCTCTTTTCCATCTGTTTCTGCCTCTCTGTCCAAGAGAGGAAAAGAAAAGAAAAAGTGTAAAAATTACGCTCCATCCCAGCCTTATGAGAAGAAGCTTTTAATCCACGAATACCAAAAATGGAGAAAGTATAGAGGAAGAAGGAAAAAAAGAGACCAGTCCAATTTAAAAGTAAGAGGCATTTGTAAAGAGTCCATCCATAGAAAACAAACAAAGTTAAGGTAGAAAAGATAACACAATCATCTTAGACCACAGTTAATTTGCCGCTTGTTTTTTTCTGTCTTCAATTTTATTTTAAATTCCAATTCTTTTGGGTTTTCCCTTCTCTAATAATAAAAAATTTTCTCACCATTTCGACACCACTCCTGTACTGCTTCTTTTTCAGGGGCTTGTCCCAACCTTTGGCGGCCATTTTGGTTGCTTCTCTTGTAGCTGGCAAAAAGAGATTTCTCCTGGATCAATCAGGGGCTTTGCAATACCCCTGAAATGAGCAGGACATGCTCTTCTCTATCACTGTTCCTTCAGAACAGTTTAGGTCCAAAAGGACCATCCAGAAACAGAGATATCGACAGCAATCCTGGAGCCCCAAGATTGCATGTTGTGTTGTTGCGACGTCAAGCCCTGTCCCCTCTCGCTCTTCATCTTGATGATGTGTGGACGGGCGGGGGGAGGGAGCTGGAACCGGTTCTAAACAACACTGTAGATTTGTGGAACCTCTTCTGGCAGGAACCCACCCCCCCCCCACCATATGGGTAGCATGTGTCCGATTCAATCTCTATTCCCCTACCAGAGGCCTGGGAGTTTAAGCGTTCTCCATATTATCTTAAATGAAGATAAGAGGTGATCTGTTACAAGTTTTTGTTGATATAACTTAAAAATAAAGACTAAATGTGAGCAAAACCTTCTGTTTTAAGAATCAATTAAAGGATCCTTTAAGATTATTTTGTACTATGTTAATTTTTAAGCCATTATTATATATTATAGCATCAAGTACCATGGATTCAAAGAAAGACTTTAGTTTGTCATTATTTTGTTATGTTACACCTGAGACCTAACAACAAAAAAGATTTAACTTGTTTTGTATGTCCTTGGAAAAATAGATTTAAAGTTACAGTTTTATTAAATAAGAAAAACACTTGTATAATCTTTCCCATTTCCTCAAAAATGTTCAACTAAATAATAACATGCATCAATTTGATTACATCTCTTTCAAAATAGTATATAAATTTCAATTTATCTAATTAAGGAAATGGCCACTACCTGTCCATTTTCTGAAATACATATAAAATAAATTTATAATAATTATAATATAATATTTATATTAATTCCTCTTTGAATGCTATTGGATTCAATACTTTTATAGAATATTTAAGTGGTACACTAATTTTACATATTGTGGTTATATACCATTTTGCAATTGCTCTTAATGTACATGACGGACAAAATCTTATGACCTTAAGATAAAATTATTGTTCATTCTTGATTACCATGATCATGAAGCCATTTAAAGCTTTAGAGTATACATTAGTGCCATCGTCTCCCTCATACTTCTGGGCCAGCTGATTTATAAGGTATTTGTCACGGATCTGAAAAAAAATGTAGAATTTATTTTGCTACCAAGTTCAAAGCCTCAAGTGCTTATGCTAGACATGGTAGAGATGTCAAAGCATGTGAAGTTTTATGTCAGCAATCATATTTTCTAAATATTCTTTTGCCAGCTATACATTAGAAATCCAAATGAGGTGCATTTTTTCCCTCAAGATTCAGCCACAAGGCCAGTGTATGACAAATTCAATAAGCAATCTATTTCTCCATGATCTTCTCTAACAAGTGTGATTCTATTGATTTAAAGATATGTCTACTTGGAAAAAGCTCATGTTTGTATGAAGAAAGTACTAAAAGCAATAAAAGAACTGTTTGGGGGGGTTTTAGGATAGCAAAGGAAGCAACAAGGATGAGACATTTCAGACATGTGGTCTAATCCCTGTCTCATTATTACCTTTGCTGCAAAGAAATAAAGGAGTATAATGATCAGAAGCTTCACAATGGAGATCACCAGGATCAGTATGACGAGCTATAAAGTGAAAATAACATGCAGAATTAGGCCCATGTCTTTCACACATAGACAAAAGATTACAATTTGCAGTTCGTATTCTCCACATGGAGAACAATCAAATTCCCAAGATGGCAAAGAGATGGGCCCCAACCCATAATGACCAGGGGGACGCCTCAAAATACATATTGAAGAACATTCATGGAAGATTTAAGAACTCTCAGCATCACATGGGAAGACATTGAAGTACTCGCTCAAGACAAAAACTGCTGGAGATACTTTGCTGTCCAATATGCTACATAGCATGGGAGGATCTAATGCTAATGCTTCCATACAAAATGTTAGAACTGGATGTTATGTATCAACCTAATGAGGAGAGATGTATTTATGATGATATGCTTTAATCCTAAAATTCATTTTCTTGTAATAATTTATGCTGCATCTAGCAGAAATATGTAGGACTAAACCACAGCTCTCACAACTACCAGACTGCATTATTCTTAGCCATTGCACATAAGGTTTCAAAACCATGATATGAATTCCAAACTTGGAAATCTCTTGTAATGTATCTTTGTGTCAATATTCAGTCTTCATACCAGTGAACTCCCTTCACTTACAGTCTTCAACCACTGTATATCTTCAGCAACAGTTGCATAAATGCCCAAATAACTCAGCCATGCGACCAGTAGACCCATAAGTAGGATGATAGAAACTGCTATTTTTAAGAAATAGTTTGGATGGATATCCAGAATTCTTTTAGGATCAAAGATTGCCCAGATAGCCACAATAATAAGGCAGAGTGACCCAATCTGAAAGAAAAAAACACAGAATAACCATTCAATGTAAAAGTAGTGTTTAACTTAGCTAACTTATTCTGATGAGAAAATAGTATTCCCTTAAAACTCCAGTTCCAAGGGGAAGACTGGCTCATAAGGCAAGGGTGGTTGGATACTAATTTTGGTCAAGATTAACGAGAGGTCTATGAGGCTGCCATCTGGATACTGAAGCACACCTTTAACAGACATTACAAGTCCCACATATCAGCGTTCTGTGGAAAATCTTTTGGAAATTTAAAGCTGCAAGGATTTCAGCGGGACAAGGCAATATTGTAAGAATATTAACTCTAGATCCCACTCCAGGTAAACAGTTTTTCAACATATCTAGCTATTTTCCTTTAGAAAAAAAACAGAAATTATCTATTGTATAGAAGGTTACTGTTTTTCTTTAGTCAAAGAGGCTAGCTAGTCCCATGCAAACTTTCTGCAGATTTCTGGTGAATTCATAGAGTTTGTGGTAGACCACCAGGTGAATTTCCACAGACCAACGCTGATCTACAGAACAGATTGAGAATTTTAAAAAATTGAGAATTTACTTAGGGCATTCCTAGGCATATAAAATTACACATAAATCAGAAAATAACATGACAAAAAATAACAAATGGCAGACATCATTCAATGTGAGCAAATGTAAAATGATGCACCTTAGTGCCAAAAAGGGGATATGATTGAGCATAAATTTACACGTGGTATGGATAAAGTGGACAAGAATAAGCTATTTTCCCCTATTAAAATACTAGAACTAGACATAAGCCTTTGAACTGAATCTTGCAAGAATTGGGCAAAAAAAATTTTTTTACACAACGTGTAATCACATTTTGGAATTCGATTCAATGTTGGCTATCAGTATGAAAGGCCTTAAAAAAATGGGTTGAACAAATTAATAGGAGTCATGGGAATCAGTGTTTATTAGCACTGATGGCAGTGTGACTATCTGCTTGGAAATTAGTGGGGCTTCCTTCTTTAGTTGGTTGGCATCTATGAAAACAAATTGCTGGATCAGATAGGCTGGGGTCTAATCCAGTAGGGCATTGCTTACATTGAAGTACAGTCTATAATACTTACAAACACCAGAACACAGAAGAAAAACATCAGGTATTTCATGCAAAGTATAGTATCCATTTTAAGGCTAATATGAGATGTTTTGGATTTCAGCAGAAATAAGTAACAATCTCTGGAGAGAAAGGAGAGAGATCAATGTGGGTTTATCTTAGCTCTATCTTATCATCCTTTATCTGAATACAGAACTCAAATGGATGAGCAAACCTAAGTTATTGTTATTATTGTTCAGCCTTAAACCAGATATATACTAGTAATATTGTTCATAAATTGCCCAGAATAAACCTGTATTCTTAACTGAACATCTATTCTGATTGTTTAAAACTGTCTTAGTTGTTTTGGCTAACATTACCTGAATTAGATGGTATTTAGGTATTCTGAAAACTGATAAATTTTATTGGGCATAGTTGAGTTTTCTTCAATCCTTGCCAAAAGAGGTTTTAAATACAAGGACTTTAAAAAAGAGTTTTTAATAAACAGCAAAAGGATGATTAGAGCATTGATTTTGGAAAGTTAAAAAGAGACCAAGATTACAAATATTATTTGAAATAAGATTTTCAAATTCATTATAAGAATTCTGGTCAAAGGAAAATGCTGTTTTGAATGCTTTAAAAAAAATAATGTAAGAATGGGACTTTGAAGATTGGACACTATAGGGAACCAAAAGGAACTGAAATTACAATTAAAGCTCATTCAGTTTAATTGTACACATGTTGTGCATTGACAATAAAGGTTTGATTTGATTTGATTAAAGGAAAAGTACATTTAAATTTGATTTACTAATACAGAATGGAGCAAAATACTTTTACACTTCATGTACTGATGGATATTTGTGATCCATAAGTTAATTTTAAGAGTGTCTGGCATTATAGATAGGCTGTTTTTAAAAGTTGTTATAGAAAAAGAACAAGTTTAACAACACACGGCTAAGATTGATCTGAAAGTGATCTAAAAATGGCAGGCTACACTTGGTATACAAATGAAAACAGATTAAAAGGATAGTCAAATAATAAACCAAAAGAATCACTTAGATAACTTTTCTAAATTGAATTTACAAAGCAGACTTGTTAAAGTTTTGAAGTTTTGTGAGAAAAAACAAAGAAACAAATAAAAATAAATCCAGTTCTAAGACATTATTTGAGGGGATTAAGGATCAAGATTGTTCAAAGTGAAAGTTTATTTGATCAAAGTTAAAATAGGTATGTTGTTATCTCTACTAACCCTTAATGCAGGGCTGTCAAATTCGCAGCTCACAGGCCAGATGTGTCACATGCTGGCCACGACCTCACCCAGTTTAACGGAGGGGGGAAAGGTCCTAATACGTCATGTAATGCCACCATGATGACGCAAGTTTGACACCCCGCCTTAATGGGCTTCTGTTCACCAGGACTGAATGATCAAGCTTTAAGGGTTTGTAGATAAGATATGGTGAGCTACAGAAAAAAGAAATATTTTGTTGCATTTTAAGAGAAGCTATGTTACAAAAATTATTTATACTGCATATAACTGAGAAGTCAGTTCTTTAAATATTTTTCTTTTTTCTCTTACTGTCTTTTCTTTTTTGCACTTTCTCTTTTTATTGCTTTATTTTTTTAGTATAAAATTGGTACAATTTTTAAATTGTAACATTTAGTAAAATTATCATTTAAAAGTTAACCACTTTACTGAATGCAGCAAGCCGACTCTTTTATATACTTCACAATGGAATATCATGGAAAACAGTTTTGCAGACTATTTGCTCATTTTCTGGATCAAAACAGCATAAAGTAAGAATATGAAGTTATGATTGGCTTGAATTATGTTGCAGTTAAATAGAACAATGGTAAATTTAAGTACTTGGGGCTGCCCTTGAAGAGCATCCGGCGACTTCAGCTAGTCCAGAATGCGGCCGCGCGAGTGATTGTGGGCGCACCGCGGTTCGCCCACATAACACCGATCCTCCGTGAGCTGCGCTGGCTACCTGTTGATCGTCGGGTGCACTTCAAGGTCCTACTTACCATCTATAAAGCGCTCCATGGTAGTGGATCTGGCTATTTGAGAGACCGCCTTCTGCCAATTACCTCCCTGCGTCCCATCAGATCGCACAGGGTAGGCCTCCTCCGAATTCCATCCGCCAGTCAGTGCCAATTGGCGACTACGCGGAGGAGAGCCTTCTCAGTTGCAGCTCCGACGCTATGGAACAATCTCCCCGTGGAGATCCGTACCCTTACCACCGTCTAGGCCTTCCGCACGGCCCTCAAGATCTGGCTATCCCGTCAGGCCTGGGGATAGGACTTTACTCTCTCCCCGCCCGAATGCTGAGTGAATGTTGTGCTTTTATGGTTAATTTTTTTTTTTTTTTTACTCACGTTTTCTTTTATGTCTTGTCTTGCACTCCCTTCCCTCATTATTGTAAGCCGCCCTGAGTCCCCTCAGGGAAAAGGGCGGCCTATAAGTGTTCAATAAACTAAACTAAACTAAACTACTTGGAAGTGGAAACTTGTAGAAAAAGATTAATTCATTTTTAAAAGGACTCAGAAGGTTCAAATATAAAATTATTGATGGACATGTGTAGAAGGAAATGTAATGATTGAAAAATAGAACACATCATGATTAGAGAGTTGGAAAAACAGATTTAGGCTTGTTATAACATTCTCTTATAAGGAATGTTAAGGTCCTCCAACCTTTTTGATGCCGAGACTCATATGAAATTTTGGGCATTCTCACAAAATGGTAGTCATGGTGGCTGTGATCAGTTACAAAAGAGCCACAAACCAAAAACAAACAAAGTATTGGGTTGCAGCAACCTACCTATTGACACCTCTGGAGTCCATGTGGCATCCAGACAAATTGTTGGAAATGCAGGTGTGCTTGAAGTTGGTGTTTTCTTTCTAATTTTAATTAATTAATTAATTAATTTTAAAACTAAATGGAAATAAGATAGGTGAGAAAAAATTGCTAACAAATTGTCATTGTACAGTACATCTTAAGACTTAGGTGATATGTTCTGTTTAGATATGTAAATGTTCAAATATGAAACAGCAAATATATTCAGTGTTAATTGGTGGTGGGGAGGTAGTAGATAAAACTGTTATGGGATCATAACAGCAACACTTCTGATTCATTTGTAACTAGGCATTTGTTTGATAAGCAGGATAAGTGTATACAGTAAGTTTATACTTATTGCTATTTGAAAAAAATCATTTATGTAATCAACATTGTTTAGATGACTCTGAATCATAGCTTAACTAATCACATTTTTGCTTAGTTTGTTGTCAAAAGCTGTATGATTAGTACCATGTTTATCAACCTGTCACAATAAGAGAAAGGGATATACTATATCCCACAACATTCTATTTATTTACTTGTTATTATTGCCATTAACGGTCCCTTCACCCAGTGGCATTCTGTCTCTCAAACCTAAAAAGGATAGATCCACCAAAATAAGATAAACATAATTTATAAGCATGAGAACATTCTTCTCCTAAACCCAGACCAGAATGTAGACTACACAAAGAATGAGAGCTAGCTGCATATAGCCAATTTTGGTGTAAGGGTAGGGTGAGGACTGGGAAAGTAGTGCTGCATTCACTTATCTCTACTCAGAAAGCCCATCCGTTTTCTAGAGGATTTTAGTTTGTGAACATTTACTAAAAATTTTACTTATTGCATTTATCCTATGCTTGATTATCTCTATTCCTTTTATAATGTGGATTCTAGTAGAAAATCAAGCACGTGTTTTACAAACGGCATGTTACCTTTCCCAGGTGGCCTTTTTAACTGCAGTGTGTGAGGAAATGAATTTTGTTTCGTGATGTTTGTGGTTAGATATTGATGTCTGCATAGTATAATGCTAAGATTTCAACAATAAAACACTGTTTTCAATAAGCAAGGATTGCGCATCTAATCAGACTATAGAAAAAAAGAAATCTTGTCTGTGTCAAAAGTCCTGCCTGGGAATAAAACACTGCTTAGGAAAAGCCATTTGCCCTCTCTCTCTTGCATGTTTCTTGCTGTTGACTCCTATATTTCAAGTTCTGTCCTTTTATCTTTTCTCTGGACTTCCTAATTTCATTAGTAAATGTACTGGTGCAAGCAGCAATATAGACACAAGGAAATGGACTGGAGACAAAGGAGGCAGGCCACTCCATTGGTTCGTTTGTGGAAGATGCAAAGACAGCACCCACCATCTCATTCTTCTTGATAACATAACACAGCTCCATTTCAGAAGTTATTTGGGATGACAGCACAGGCCTAAACTGAATAGGGCATCATTTTCAGGCATTTTATAACAAACATTATTGCTGTTTCTGTCAAACTAATACTGCTGGCACACGTACTGTGGTTCAGTGTACCTTGACAATATGGAAAAATTGTGTGAATTCTAAACCCTAATTAACCATGGATTAATATAGCACTATAGCACTTAGACTTATATATTGCTTCATAGTGCTTTACAACCCTCTCTAAGCAGTTTACAGAGTTAGCACATGTTATGGTAATTCATTGTTGGGGGTTACCCACAATTCAAATATAGCCTTCAGAGGTCTGTCTTGTGATTTTCCATGATCCTCCCTCTTGCTGCTTGCCCCCTTACCCTCCTACCACTGTCGTTGTCACCATTATGTTTATAGTGAAGTTGCTAACACCACTGCTCAAACCCTGAGATGTTAGGAGCCATTCTGGCAGTTGCTCTGAGGACTCTATGCTCCAACTAGGGCTCAGAGCAGCTGCCAACACTTGCAGGCCAGTTCTGTTAGTTCTAGAGGACTCTATGGTTCCGTGATTAACCATAAAGTTGTCTCAGAGCAACTGCCAGAATGGCTGATTACACTTGCAGGGACATCGGAGTTGACAGCCCCATAAAAGAGTGACAGAAGTGAGAGATTGAATAATTACCACCATCATTAGTAGTGGGATTCAACTTTTTTTACTACTGGTTCTGTGGGCGAGGCTTGGTGGGCATGGCAGGGAAAGGATACTGCAAAATCCCCATTCCCTCCCAATCAGCTGGGACTTGGGAGGCAGAATAGATGGGGCCAGTCGGAGGTGGTATTTACCGATTCTCCAGACTACTCAAAAATTCCACCACTGGTTTTCCAGAACTGGTCAGAACCTGTTGAATACCACCTCTGATCATCATCATTTGGGGGGTGGGGGGAGAGATTCAATCAGTTAGAAAGCAGAGAGAAGGAAAAGCTTCTTTTTGTGCCATTGATCAAATGCATCTGAAGTGATCAACTTGTGTACTGCACAGTACATGACACAATGAGACATGGCAAGACAATTTGGTCTGATTTTAGGGACATTTGTGGGATATTTTTTTTCATCCTGTTCATACAGTCGTAAAGTGCGAGGAATACTGGAACATTCAAAAACATTGAAAGAGCTTTGTAGCGTTGTTTGATGTTAGCCAATTTTGTAAGCCCAACCACAATACCACTTAGCAGTTCACTGCCTGATTATACACAGGTAGTCCTCAACTTACAACCATTTGCTTAGTGAATGTTATGATGGCACTGAAAAAATGACTTATGACCATTTTTCATATTTATGACCACTGTAGCATCCCCATAGTCACATGATCAAAATTCAGACACTTGGCAACCTGGCATGTATTTATGAGAATTTTAGGGTACCAATGTCATTATTATATTTTGCAACCCTCTTGACAAGCAAAGTCAATGGGGAAACCAGATACACTTAACAAACATTTCAGTAATTTAACAACTGGTGATTCATTTAACAACTGTGGCAAGAAAGGTCATAAGGCAAAACCCACTGAACAACTGTATTGCTTAGCAACAGAAAATTTGGGCTTAGCTGTGGTCGTCAGTTGAGGATGTCTATGTTTGCATAATAAAACTATGTAATAAACTAATTACATTTAGTTTTGTTTTTATTTGGCATTATTTAAACTCAGTTTTTAAAAAAAACGCAGTTTAAACAAGTTATTGGTTGATGCAATATATTAATCCAGCACTGAATCTTCTCAAAAAGCTGTTAATTGGCTGCATGATCCTTCTCATTATCTTACACATCGAGTATTCTCTATAATTCTAATTCCCTTGAAATTAGTTCTTTAAAAACAAATTATAGATGTGGCTGACCTTAGATTTTTGAGATGCAATATTGATATGCAATATTCATGAAACCTCTTGGTATTGGACCTGGGTACTTGAGAGACCGCCTCCTGCCAATCACCTCCCTACAACCAATTAGATCCCACAGATTAGGCCTCCTCCGAATACCATCTGCTAGCCAATGTCGACTGTCGACCCCTCGGGGGAGGGCCTTCTCTGTGGCTGCTCCGGCCCTCTGGAACGAGCTCCCCATGGAGATCCGGACCCTCACCACCCTTCCGGCTTTCCGCAAAGCCATTAAGACCTGGCTGTTCTGGCAGGCCTGGGGCTGATGAGTTCCCGGCCCCACTTAAACTGTTGCGACTGTTGCTCTGTTTTAACTTGCCTGTTTTTGTTCTTGTATGTATTCCCCTTCCCTCCTGCTTGTTAGCTGCCCTGAGTCTCTCGGGAATAGGGCGGCATACAAATGGAATAAACATTTCAACATTTCTTCATTCATGTATTTTGTTTACATGGATGTAATTATGCACCCACATATCCAAACAAGATAGAGGTAGTCCTTGTTTAGTGAACACAATTAGAATCAGCAACTCCATTAAGCAAAGTGGCTGCTAAATTAAATTGCAATTTTGCTTATGATCTTACTTTAGCTTTTTCCTTTCCTTTCCAGACCTGCAAAGGTTTTAAAAGTGAGGATTGGTCACAGCTACTTTTTCATCACCATTGTAATTGTACGAGGCAGTCATTAAACAAGGACCACTTGTATTCATAAGCCATAAATATATCCTAATACAACCTACGTTAAAGTACTGCTGGTAAAAAAAGCTGTCCACATTATATCAAAATTGTACCATACCTTAAAAACCCTTCAGGGTTGTTCAATCTTTCCTATTGTGTATCTCAATTGCAGCCTAATTTAAATAGAAATTTGCAAGGATAGAATACACATAAAAACCCAAATAATTTGATAATTGTGAATTTATTAGAGCTAACTTCTTAGAATAGTTTATCCAAAAATCTTCGGTATTATGGAATCCCATTGTGCTATTGATATGTAATTGTCCATGCAAGAATAGTAAATTCAATTCTTACTTAAAATGACAAAAATCCTAGGGCTGTACTACTTTAGAGTACAGATAGGAACTCTCAAGACTTCAAATTTTTCCACATGAAGAACGAATTTAAGCTCTGACTTCTCTATTAAGATAATTTATCTTTGTATAATTAAATGCTTATCTGAAATGGTGCAGCCCAGCCATGGTTCACAAGACAATGCAAAAAGCACAAAGTTGATACATGTATGAATTCATACAGAAGATGCATTTTAAACAGATGCCATTGGAGGGCAGTAATTTAATTTTAGCTTCAGAAAGACTGTTCTGTGTTGCCAGATTTTTTGCAGCTAGTATCACATAAATAAGATATATAATAAGGTTGCTTATTATCAGTACTTTAGCTGAGCAGTCCCCAACCTTTCTGGCACTAGGGACTGGTTTCATGGAAGGGAATTGTTCCACGGATCGAGGGTGGGTGGGTGGGGAAGGGATAGTTTCACGTGCAACCTAGATTCCACACATGTGCAGACAAAATTTTGCTCACTTTTGCACCACTTATGCGACACAGTTCCTAACAGGCCTAACAAGTTTGGGACCCCTGCTTTAGATTACTAGGAATAAATTAATTTTAGTGTGCATTTGGATATGCATGTAGCAACTCCAGACCAAGTAAGTCTTTTCTCAATATCATGCTACCATTATGGAGGACAGCCATGCAATCGTAGGAAGACATGGCTGCTTTAACAAATTGTTAACAGATGCTATATGAACACCCCCAGGCATTCCAAAACATGCTTTTCCCTTGACATGTGAAATGCTCCACTCTCTAACTTTATTCCTTTTCCCAAAACTAGTTAACAATTTCATGCAGCATTTTGTCTTGTTAAAGCAATACTTCATTCTCATGTTTAGTCTAAAACAGGTAACATATTTATATTCTCTGTATAATTACTTAGGAAAAAAATAGTAAATTCATTTAAAACAGACAAAAGTTGAAAACACACAAGCTTCAGATAAGACTGTTATGAAGGACAATCGTGTTGTTGTGCAGATAGGGTAAGGAACTTTAGACATGCAAATTACACCATCTGATCACAAACATTTCATCCACTGTTATAAGACTTATTTTCCAAAGATTAAAAAAGCTCAAGAAAAAAACAACAGATTTCTTGCCAAAAATAGTCCTTGAATTTTTTGCCAACATAATATATCCTTTTAAATATTCAGTAAAGAACTTTTATGATCTCCCTTAATATTTCATTCTCACTACGGAGATTTTATATTAACATTACAAGAAAATTAAAAGGAAATTAAATATTTCTTCTTTACTTTGCGCTTCTTTCTGATTATCTGGAAGGAAACAACGCAGCTCACTGCAGATGTCTGTTACCAGCACATATTCTGCTAGTGCATTCTGTAAGTTTTCATATTACATGGTGGTTATATCCCCAGTGATATAATTTGCATTACACTGAAAAAGGCCACAGATCCATATGTTGCTTGATCCTTAAGATAAGGAATATCTATGGAGTTTGCAGGCATTTCATATTTATTTTACAGTGATAATTTCTATTCATAATCCTTTAAATATTGTGAAAAATACAGTAACATCTACATGTACACATCCAATGAAAAGTCTTCAAGTGAGGCTGCATTTTGCTTCTCCTTTTAAAGGTAAAACTTTAAAGTTCAACAGAAACAGAAGAAATCATTGGTACTGCCTATAGTCTCCAAACGGAGAGGCTTGTAACTGAGATGGGTCTTCGGAAAGTTGAGGACCTGTAATAAAAAACAACAGCAATTGTTTATCGCTCTGCAGTATATTGCTGCACTGAATATGTTTCAATTAGGGTCATGGGAGAAAATTGGAGTTCTTGTAGTATGATTGTTCCATACTAACATGCAATTGGGAAGGCACCAACAGTTAAGAACCTACTGTCACATCTTTAGAACCAGAACTGACAACTCTATGAAACTACTATTACACAAGTTTTTGATATCTGTTATGTGAAAGTATTACAAGTTTGCAGATAAGTTTCAAGTATCCTCAAATGTTTTATTTTGAATGCTTTCAATTTATTGTAGCAAAAATAACTCCCATAATATTTAATTGAACTTCTAAAAGAAGTAAAATTGTTTTTCAGTAAGAGAATTAGATATCAGATTTTACAGCATATGAAACTCTGCAATTATCTTACCATTAGGAAATTGAGCAGATGCAAATCTTGTTAGCAGGATACCTGCTCCTTCAATTAACGCTAGAAGAATTCCTCCCATAGCTGCAGATCCAACCATGGCAATTGGTCCATCTAATAAAAGGGATTTTTTTTAAAAAAGATTTAGAATAATCTTTAAAAACCATTCTATAATAATACATCAGGTTACATGCTATGTTGGAAATGTCAATCAAAATAATAATAACAACAACAACAACAACAATTCAATTTATTACCATCCAGCTCTCAGCCCTTTGCAATTGTTAAACGTTTAAAAACAAAGAACGATACAAAACACAAAAACATTATGAGACAAAAGAATAAAAATAGCAATAAAATAAACCCAGAGGGGACTAGAAAGGACGAAAGGGATATCAGTCATTCTTTCCAAAGGCCTTGACAAAAATGGAAATATAAAGCTAAATAACACTGAAAATTAAAATGTAGATTCTTCATAGCAGGCGTGTACAACCTGCAGCCCAAAGATCACAGATATCACTCCAAAACTTTAGGTACAACTTCCCTCCATCCTTTCAAGAAATTCTAACATTGTAGAAAATTAAGAATAATAGAATAGGCATTGATAAAGGCTCGTTATACATTTTAATCATCTATCAGAAAGTTTTAAAAAATGTTGAGAGGCGCGACAATACAACATGTGATCTTGAAGCTCCAAGATCACCATGGATATCTTCTGTCACTGGACGGTCCTTTTGGACCTAAACCACCCCGCAGAGACGATGATAGAGAAGGGCACATCCTGTTGATCCCAGGGACATCGTAAAGTCCCTGCTAGATCCAGGAGAAGCCCTTTTTTCCGGAGAGAGAGAAGCAGTCATTAAATCTGCTGAAAGTTGGGAGAGCTCCAGAATGGAAGGAAAGCGGGAGAAAAAGTGTGTCGAATTGGTGAGATAAATTTTATTATTAGAGAACACCCAAAAAGATCAAAAGTAAAGTTAAAATTGAAGACAGAAGAGGTTAAGCGGCGAGATTAAGCCTGAGTCAAACTTAGTGTGTTATTTTTCTTTAATCTTTTTACAAACATTTTTTACTTTTTAAACTGGACTGGTTTTTTCTTTATTTCTTCTATTTCTCTTTTTCCAATACTCATTGATTAAGACTTTCTTTCTTTTTATTTTTTCAACACTCTATTGCATTTTTTTTTAAAGAATTTTTCTTTTTCTCCTTGTTTGGAATATAAAGAGGGTAGTAAAAGTAGAGGAAAAGAAGTAACACTGCCACTTAGAAGCTTAAAAACATTGTTTTTCCTTTTTTCCCTTTGAGTGTTTGTTCTACATTTCAAGGTCTCTGAGCTTGTTTATTGAAAATGATAGCGGGATGAGCATGGATTGTTTATACAGGTACTCCTCCGGGGTACTATCAGTAGCTGGACTGGAGTGAAATGAAAGCTTGACTTGAAAGAGAGAAGATTTCAGTGAACTTGCTTGGAACTTAATAAAAAAAGCCTTGGATTTTATATAGTGCAAGTGTTTACTATCTGGAGGAAAAGACTGATGTTGCAACACGAAAAAGAAAAGAAAGTGACTTTGCAGATAATTATGCAAGAAATTCAAAAAAATACAATAGAGATCATTGAAAAGAGAATGGAGAATATTGAACAAAGAACAGGAAAAATAGATGGAAAAAATGAGAATATTTACCAAACGATGATGAAATACGAGGACAGATTCCAAAAAATTGAAGAAAAAGATAAACAAAGAGATAAGAAAATTGAGATACTGACAGCAGAATGAGCGTGGTTGAAAAAGACAAGAGTGGAATATTGGAATGGGAGAGCAACAGATCAGAATTTTATCTCAGATTCCAGAATATAGAAGAAGAAAAGGGAGAAAATTTGGCAAAAGTAATGATAGAAATTCTGGCAGAAGCATCAGTTATAACCAAAGGAAAGTTGATGGAAGGAACAGACGTGGGGTTTCGAGTCTTTACAATATATGCAGTTGAAAACAAGTTGCTAAGAGAAGTCCATATAAGATCTACCAAGAAAACAATTAGAACACAAATACTACAAATGGCAAGAGATATAAGATTGTATTAATATTGGAAGGATACAGGATGATGTAATGAAATGCTACAATAAAAATTAATTTAAATTTAGTTAGAATATTATGCATAAAATGAAGTAATAATAGTTATAGTCATATAAATGATTAACAATGATAATAATGTAATAATATATATTAGATTAATAATATGAAATTTTATATAAATTGTAAGTGAGGACTATGGAGAGGATACATAAAAGTTTTGTAACCAAAGATAAACAATTTTATACAGAACACAATATAAAGATGTAATATTACTGGATGGTTTTGGGATGATGGGAAGAAATGCCCCAATGTAAATTTATTCTAAACGTAGAATATTTCACATAAAAGGAATAATGGTTGTAGTCAAATAAATGTTCAATAATGATAATAATTGTATGCATATACGTATATTAGATTGATAATATGAGATTTTACATAAATTGTAAGTGAAGACTATGGTGAGGGAGCACAAACGTTTTGTAGCCAGTCGACACACTGTATGTAATTGGAGGACGGTTTTTATGTCTTATGTCTGTTTATGTTTGTTTGTTTAAAAATAAAAATAAAATTTAAAAAGAAAGCTTTAAAAAATGTTCATAGGTAGTCCTTACTTCTTGAAGCTAAAATGGCCCCTGTTAAAGCACCACTGGAAATAGAATTCCAAGGATCTTCTTTTCCTCTTGCTTTCACCAGGCTACAGTCGATCATGGAGAAGAGACCACCCCAGATAGCAAAGCTACCTATTTGAATGAAAAATAATTCAAAATTTATAACCAAAGTTTTAGTGGTCATTTTTAAATTTGGATCCTAGCAAAAGAAGCTAGAGAAAATTTTGTTTTAAATTAAAAATGAAACAACATCTATGGTTATGACCAAACGTATCAAATATTCAAGAATTTAACACCAAAAGGAAGTATAATTAATGCCCACCAAAGTTCCTTAGGGATATTCCAAAAGGTAAGAACATTTGATTAAAAACAGCATCTCCTTAATTTCTAAAAGCAGTTCACTTAATAAATAAGATACTTTTTTTCTTCTTCTTTCAAGCCATTCTGGACTCCTGGGGATTATATGGACAAGACCATGTAGTTTCTGGAAGTAGTTTGCCACTCCGCCCCCACCCCACTAAAGCTCAGAGTAATTGGCTCAAAAACCACCCATGTGGCTTTTGTACCCATGACATGTTTAGAACTCAAGTCTCACCACTCATGACTCCTGGCCCAGGCCTTAACCTCTAAGCCAAGTAAGCAGTTCATACATTAAATGATAACAATTTACCCTCTTTTAAGATACCTGTTTTGTTCTCTCATTGGAATTGAACATAGACATATTTTCTCACAAATGTATATATAAGAATGTTTGTTGAAAGTATTGATTTATGCTTCTAAATAACTTTATTTCCTTGCTTAGACAGGAAAGAAGAAATCTATTCTCTAGCTGGGCAAAAAAAGTTTCTCAAATCTTGAAAGATAACTATCAAATGTTCTTTTATCCCTGCTTAGGTAGGCATGGCACTTGAAAGAGGTGGTCTTTGTTCTCCACACCTAGGAAGGAAACGCTCAAGTAAAACATATATTGAGAAATGCCAAATGTTACCTTTTCCTAATTTAAAAGAAAATAGGCTTTTGTTCCCTTCTTTTTATCGTCAAAAGCACAGGGCAGATAATGACACAGCTATAGTAGCCCCTTCTTCAGTTATATACTATACTAAAGAAAAGTAAAGACCATGTCCATCAAGAAATGTTATCACTTTTCTTTTTAAAACAGAGAAGGAAATAATAATAAACAATAATAATTACCTCCCAACTGTGGTGCTCTGGTTTTAATAGCTGTCAAACTACCCCGCAACCGGTAATTTACACCCTGGAAAAGATAAAAATATACTATTAAGAGTAATACCAAAGGTTTCTATTCAATTTACAATCTATAGAGTTTAATTTATGTTCCTGAGACTGATATGCTTTTGGCAGTGTGGGCAGCTGGAAAATGAAGTCAGCATCCCCATAAAGCTCGTCTGCGGAAGGAAGCATGAAATGCTCCAAAATCTCCTGGTAGACGGCTGCGTTGACTATGGTCTTAATGAAGCACAGTGGTCCAAAGTCCTGTTGCTCAGTGGTCCAAAGTCCTCTTTTCTGATGAGGGCAACTTTTGCCAAAAGCACTAAAACCTGGTTCAATGACCATGGGATTACTGTGCTTGATTGGCCTCTCCATTCTTTCTCCATACTGCGGGTCCTTGGTTTCAAAATGAGATGCAAAAGTTGTTCTCATCAGAAAAGAGGACTTTGGACCATTGAGCAACAGGACTTTGGACCACTGTGCTTCATTAAAACCAAGGTCAACGCAGCTGTCTACCAGGAGATTTTGGAGCACTTCATGCTACCTTCCGCAGCCGAGCTTTATGGGGATGCTGACTTCATTTTCCAGCTGCCCACACTGCCAAAAGCACCAAAACCTGGTTTAATGACTGTGGGATTACTGTGCTTGATTGGCCAGCAACCTCGCCAGACCTGAACTCCATAGAGAATATATGGGGCATTGCCAAGAGAAAGATGAGAGACATGAGACTGAACAATGCAAAAGAGTTGAAGGCCGCTATTGAAGCATCCTGGTCTTCCTTAACACCTCAGCAGTGCCACAGGCTGATAGCTTCCATGCCACACCGCATTGAGGCAGTAATTGCTGCAAAAGGGGCCCAAACCAAGTACTGAGTACATATGCATGCTTATACTTTTCAGAGGTCCGATATTGTTCTATGTACAATCCTTGTTTTATTGATTGCATGTAATATTCTAATTTTCTGAAATGGTGGATTTGGGGTTTTCATGAGCTATATGCCATAATCATCACAATTATGACAAACCACAGCTTGAACTATCTTGCATGTAATGAGTCTTATCTCATATATTAGTTTCACCTTTTAAGTTGCATTACTGAAATAAATGAACTTTTGCACGATATTCTAATTTTTTTAGTTTCACCTGTTCTTTATACAATATGCTATTATTATAATTACATATATATATATATATATATATATATATATATATATATATATATATATATATATATATAACATTTTTGTCACCTCTTAATTTACTTTAACCTTTTTATTCTTTATTTCTATTCTCCACTCAATTATACCATGTGTCCCAAATTAAATAGTATTCCATTTCTTTTCTTTTACTTTCATTGTTAGCCTATACATCTCCGCACATTCTAACACTTTTTTTATCACCATTCCATCAGATGGGATGCTATCGTTTTTTCAGTTTTGTGCAAATGTGATTCTGGCTGCTGTTATT
This sequence comes from Thamnophis elegans, assembly GCF_009769535.1. Classification (NCBI taxonomy): domain Eukaryota; kingdom Metazoa; phylum Chordata; class Lepidosauria; order Squamata; family Natricidae; genus Thamnophis; species Thamnophis elegans. The sequence continues at coordinate 64,463,517 of NC_045545.1, forward strand.
ATGTGTAACGTGATATATTGGTTTTTTTTACAGTAATTTCCTCTTAGTATACCTAATAAAAATAATTCCAGTTTTAAATCTATTTGTTGTTTAGTAATTTCTTCTAGTCCCAAAACCTTTCACTCTCAGTGCGAAAAGCATTTTGCAAGCCAACAGGATTCTGAAAGCAACGCGTATCATTTTCAGCATCCCATCGGCTTGCAAATGCTTTTCATGCAGAGGTTCTGGGGGCTGTGATCTTGGGCAACTTCAGGCACCCGCCTGCTTTTAGAGAGAATGGGTGCCTGAAGTCACGCAAGATCATGGCCCCCAAAACATTTCACTCTCGGTGCAAAAAGCATTTGCAAGCTGATCAGTACAACCTGAACAGTAGGGTGGAAGTATGGTTGATGGATATAAGTTTTATGGGGCCTGTTTTAATTGGTTATTTTGTTTTAATTAAATTGTGGTTTTGATTCTTGCTTGCTGCCCAAAGTTGTTTCTGGTAGATGAATGGCTATATGTGCTTGTTTGTTTAATAAATAAGTAAAATAAATAAAATAAGTAAAAATAAAGATAACATTCTCCATCCCCTGGAGGTTTTAAAGAAAAAGCTGAATAGCTATTTCTCAAGTGTGGGTTAATTGATTTTCCTGCATACTGCAGAGAGTTGGATTACATGATACTTGTGGATCCTTCCACAATTATATTTTATTATTTCAGAGAAATAGGCATTTTTAAAAATGTGCTTCATGTTGTACATATAAATAAATATAACATATATAATTTTATAAATGTAAAATATAAAAAGTTATTTTCACTGAATTCATTATTTCCAAAACTCTGTATTTAAGTACTATAGAAAAAATAATCATAAACTTGTCCCTAGAAATTATTTTAACTCACCACTGGGGAATTTCGGAATCCTTTGATGGCTTGAAAGATGCCTCCACCAATGGCTCCCATTGTGAAAGCACCACCACAATCATCCACTATTCTCCAGGGGCTAAATATATATATATACATATATGTAAATCTTGTAACTTGATCACAGCAAACAATTCCTCAGATACTACAGCTTCAATGTATTATGTCCATTAGCTTTCTAACAAATGCACACACCCCAAAAATCAAAACAAAAACCAACAGACAAATAAAGTATATGTTTCAAGATTATTTTTTATTGTGGACCCTCTAACTACAGTCTTGTATGTTGCATAAAAGATCTTGTCAGAAGAAAGAAATCAACACAGAAATCATCTGAAAGATCTAGGATTGCTGGTAAAAAAAACGAAGAAAATAAGATTATTGTGCTTTACCAAATAACATCTATTCTACAGTATTAAAAGACATATGTGATTGATTGAACTTCTGTACTACACAAATATCCAGGAGACAACAGAAAATAGGGGAGTCTGGAGTCCTATGGTCCATGGAGTCACGAAGAATCGGACAGTACTTAGCCACTACACAACAACGCAAAGATGATGCGCTAATGGTAGCTGCGCTGTAGCAGTGTTGAGGGGAGAGCCTTGCAACATGCCTTAATAAAGGCCCATATTTTTGCATAACGGAGTGAGCTCCTGATACTTGTCCCAGCTTCCGCCAACCTAGCAGCTGGAAAGCATGTAAAAATGCAAATAGAAAAATAGGTGGGAAGGTAATAGCATTCCGTGCGCCTTCGGCATTTAGTCATGCTGGCCACATGACCACAGAGATGTCTTCGGACAGCGCTGGCTCTTCGGCTTAGAAATGGAGATGAGCACTGCCCCCTAGAGTTGGGAACGACTAGCACATATGTGCGAGGGGAACCTTTATCTTAATATTTTTCGTTTATTAATGTATGAGAATAGAAAACTATATGTGTCCAATTAAATATTCTGGGAATAATGTGTAATCTTTAACAGAAGAAATGGGGATGCCCTCTTACAGCAGGGGTCTCCAACCTTGGCAACTTTAAGCCTGGAGGACTTCAACTCCCAGAATTCCCCAGCCAGCAAGCTGGCTGAGGAATTCTGGGAATTGAAGTCCACCAGGCTTAAAGTTGTCAAGGTAGCTGAGGAATTCTGGGAGTTGAAGTCCTCCAGGCTTAAAGTTGCCAAGATTTGAGACCCCTGCTCTACAGTACATATAGTGCTGAATTACCATTTACAAGACCGCTTGGCTATCTGCTGGGAACTGATCAACAGCGCTGCACTGACCGGGGTTGGTTGTTAGCTGCTGGGAACTATACAGCAATTCTGCAGCACCTGAAGACCGCAGACTCTCCTACGTCCCGCAGAGGATGGAGTAGAAATCGGACTCAGATTTACAGATGACCTGTTTGCCAAACCGGCAAGGAGTCGCTCAGGGCAGGTCCACTCTAACAAAGCCGCGCGCAGCCATTTCATTCCACGTGCCTTTCTCTTGGCTAAGGAGTCGCTTCTCGGTCAAAGGCCGCCGGGTTCCGGCCACCCTTTAAAAGAAGCTGCCTCTTTCGGATTCCCTTGCCGGGAATCCACTTTGAAAGGAGTCGCGCCGGCTGCAAGACGTCCCGCCCCGAGGATACTCCGAGTCCTTGCCCTCTATGAACTGATTCGCCCAATCCACATCCCCAAGGTGACCGGCAGGAGAAAGGACAACGGCGCGGCTCCCAAGGCGCCCCCATTAAGGACGGAGCCGGCTGCCGCTCGGCAGAAAAAACAAACCAGGCAGGGAGAGGCCACGGCCACGGCCATTACTTACCAAGGCTCTCGCGCGTATTCCTCCATCTTCGTCCCGGTTTCCACACAGCGGCGTGACGCGCAGAGTCAGACGTTTGCCGGCTTGTGAATCAGGCGGTTTTCGGGCCCCGCCGACGACAGCCGCAGCCATTGGCTGACAGTCCTTGAAGGGGCCGGCTCAACTTAACGAGGCCCGGTTCCGGAGCTGAGCGGCGCCCACGTGTTGCCCTCCGACCGCCTCGGGGACGCCAGGCCGAAGGGAAAGCTTAGGAGGAAAATTAGTTGGATTCCGGCGTGGGATCTCTGTGCTATAAATGAGCACGAGGGGGAGGGTGGCATTCCTCAAAAGTGGGGTTTTCTAGCATCAGGGGTACTGCAAGAAAGCACTGTTAAATTATCCTGAGGGAAGGACAAGAAGCAATGGGTGGAAACTAATCAAGGAGAGAAGCAACTTAGAACTAAGGAGAAATTCCCTGACAGTTAGAACAATTAAATCAATGGAACAACTTGCCTCCAGAAGTTGTGAATGCTCTAACACTGGACGTTTTTAAGAAGATGTTGGATATCCATTTGTCTGAAGAGGTGTAGGGTTTCCTGTCTAAGCAGGGAGTTGGACTAGAAGACTTCTAAGGAGGTCCCTTCCAACTCTTACTCTATTCTAAATGATCTGTGTTGATTGATTCGGTATACTCGATTTGATGGATGCTATTTTTTTAATAAAGGTTTTTTATTTTTAAACAAAAACAAAGACATAAAACACATACAACCTTCTTCCGTTTCATATAGCGTGTCGTTTGGTTACAAAATTTTGTGCTTCCTCCATGGTCACCACATAATTATGTATCAAGTCACAAATTATTCATTAGATAAACATAAGTACATTATCATATATATATGAATTATTCAAGTGTAATTATGATTCCTTAATTTTAAACGAGTTATTCTAAGTATTGAATTCATACATACAACATCATTTGCGTCAATAGTTCAACTCCAATTATTATTTCTACATTTTAAACAGAATATTCTATATATTGAGATCATACAACATCATTCCATTACATCGTTCTAATCTGTTTAACAATGCTAAACCCTTTTAAGTATTACATATATCATTCCATTATTCTTAAAATATAAAAAAATTTCCATTACCATGATTTTTTATCTAACCATTGATAAAACAAGTACCAAACCTTGTAAAATTGTTCATCTTCTTGGTCTCTAATTTCAAATGTCAATTTACTCATTTCTGCACATTCCATTATTTTTTGAATAGTTTCCTCCTGTGTTCGTATTTTCTTGTTTTTCCAATTTTTTGCAAATAGAATTCTAGTTGCTATTAGAACATTTACAATCAAATATTTCAAATCTCTTATATATATATTTCTGGTATAATTCCTCCCCCCAAAAATCTCTGGTTTTAAGTCTATATGTTTTTGTGTCATTTTCTCCAACCACGTGTGGATCTTAGTCCAATATCTTTTAGCTTCTGAGTAAGTCCACCGCATATGGTAATATGAATTCCAAAAGTTTTGGAATGACATTTCCAAAACTTTTCTGATTTATTCTTGAACATTCTTGCTATTCTCATTGGGGGTAGATGCCACCTGTAAAACATCTTATACAAATTTTCTTTATAAGCTGTTGACATTGTCATTTTATAATTTCGGGACCACAATTTCTGCCACTTCTCTAATTCAATCCCATGCCCCAAATTTTTCCCCAGGCTATCATAGATCCTTTAACTGGTTCTTCTTCTAACTTAACCTCTAATAAATGTCCATAAAGATTTTAAATTACTTTTTCATCAGTACCCATCAAAGGTTTATCTAGCTGAGTCATTTTATCATAAAAACCTTCCTCTTTACTATCTTTCTCATATCTAGATTGTATTTGCACATAAGAAAATCAGTTCATCTTTATTCCTTCCTGTTCCAACTCTTGCATAGATTTACATTCACCCTCTGCATTCAATATTTCACTATATCTAACTTTGTTCCTTTTTGAATATTATTGAATATGAAAAAACTTCAATGGTTGATTTTTTAGATAGTATTGTATTTTAATCTTCTCCCAATTTAGTAGCAAAGCCTCCCGTAGGCAATGTCTTCTAAAATACCCCTGTGATTTAATTCCCTTGTACCATAAAAAGGCATGCCATCCCAGCAATACATCATGTTCTTCAACAGTCAATTATCTAGTGTTCCTTAATGTTATCCATTCTTTAATCCACATCAAACTTACTGCCTGGTAATATAATTCCCAGTTGGGAAGGCCCAGTCTGCCTCTTATTCTTGCATCTTGTAACAGTTTAAGTTTTATTCTTGCTTTTTTTCCCCTGCCATATGTACTTCAAATACTATTTTATCTAAGTCATCAGAGTATTCCTTCCCTAGTCCAATTGGAATTGTCTGGAACAGATATAAAATTCTAGGTAGAATGCTCATTTTAATTGTAGATATTCTCCCTTCATCGATAGTTGTAATTTTTCCCATTTCTTCAGATCCATCGCAATCTGTTGTTTAAGCTTGTAGTAATTGTTCTCTTTAAGAGCACTATATCTTGCTGTTAAGTATATCCCCAAGTATTTGACCTTATTTGTAACTAGCATCTCCAAAGTTCCCACCAGTTCTTCCTTTTGTCTTGTTGGTATATTCTTTGTCAAGCTCTTCATTTTATCTTTATTTATTTTCAGTCCTGCTACTTTTCCATATTCCTCTTATTTTTTTCTATCAGCTTAGGTGCTGTTTCTAATAGATCCTCTAGGATAAAAACCAAATCATCTGCGAATGCTTGTAGCTTATATTCTTCCTTTTTGATTCTCATTCCTTTAATTTATTTTTCTTCTCTGATGTTTCTATTTAAAACTTCTAATGTTAAGACAAAAAGTAAAGGTGATAGTGGGCAGCCTTGTCTCGTCCCTTTCTTTATTTCAATGGACTCTGTCAGGTCTCCATTAATCATTATCTTAGCTGTTTGTTTATGATATATAGTTTGTATGGCTTGAGTAAATTTCTCACCAAAGCCCATCTGTTCCAGTTGTGACAACATAAAACGCCAATTAACATTATCAAATGCTTTCTGTGCATCCAAGAACATCAAAGCCAATTGTTTTTCGGGATGCGCCTCATAATATTCCAAAGTATCTAAGATTATTCTTACATTATCTTTAATTTGTCTCTTTGGTAGAAACCCATTTTGATCAGAATGAATAAAATAGTTTAAGTATTTTTGAGTCGTTCTGCCAGTATTGACACAAACAACTTGTAGTCTGAGTTTAACAAGGAAATCGGTCTATAATTCTTAATTTGTAGTAAGTCAGCCTCCTCTTTTGATAAAAGTGTAATATATGCTTCTGACCATGATTTGGGTATTCTCTTCTATGACATCACCTCATTCATAACTTCTAACAGTGGAAGAGATAATGATTCCTGCAGGGTCTTATAAAATTCCACTGGTAGCCTATCTGGGCCTGGGGCCTTCCCAGTCTTTTGTTTTTTAAATGTTTCAGTTAGCTCCATCATAGTTATTTTGCCTTCTAGCATTGTTACAGTTTCTTTGGGTATCTGGGGTAGGTTGGCTTCCTGTAAAAATTGTTTCACTCCTGCCTCTTCTATATTCTCTTGATCATATAGTTTACCATAGTAATCTTGTGCAATCTTTTTCTTCTCTTCATTCCCATAACAGGTTTGCCCTTGGTCATCTGTTAACTGTTGATTCTCTCTCTTTTCTCTGTTTATATGCCAACCATCTACCTGGTTTATTTGCATTTTCAAAATAGTTCTGTTTAGCACCCCTACTTTTTGAGCTAATTCTTCCTTTTCCATTAGCTCCATTCTGTGTTTAATCATCTCCATTTTTACTTTAATATCCTTCTTTTGTGGGGATTTCTTTAATTCTTTTTCAGGACCCTTATAGTCATTGCCTAGCCCTTTAATTATTTGTCTTTTCTTTATGTTTCTCTTCCTTATGTAGTCAATTATCAAGCCTCTGGTATAGGCCTGCATTGTGTCCCAAAGGTTCTGCATTGATGTATCTTCTTTTCTATTTTCTTTGAAGAAGCAGCTCAATTCCTTTTCCAGATTTCTGTACAAAATCTTTCTCTTTTTAGTATAGAATTATTTAACAGATGGACACTTTAAATTTTGATGATGGAGATGCTGAGGAGAAAACAAAGTGACAAAAAAATCAAGGTCGACTATTTTTATCAGGAGCTTAAATGACATCTCCCTACCATTTCCTGATTCTGGCTCATGTGTGAGCCAGAATTACTCCACAGTACTGTACATCTGAATGGCCTAGGGTTGCTGCTAAACAAAGGGAAAAAAAGAAGATGATTGTGCTTTGTCAAAATCCACGATATAAAAGGACATGTGTGATTGATTGAACTTGTATATCTCATGTATAATTGGGCAAATTCTGGGAGGCAGTGGAAAATAGGGGAGCCTGGCGTACTATGGTCCTTTGAGTCACAAAGAGATGGACATGACTTACAGAAGGACACTACTTAATGACTACATAACCTCCAGTACACAGATAAAGATGTTGCACTAAAAGAATTATTGGAAGAAATTTCCCTGAGACAACTGTGGTATTATCTGCACTTTAACAGTGCAGTGTCTAACAAAGAGCTTAAGATGGAAAAATTATTAAGCCTCAAATTCTTCCTCCTGCCTCTTTCTACCCCTTGGCACACTCTTCCCCATATCCCACTGCTGCCTCTGATCCCTGCCTATTTGCACATGTGAATTGGACCAGCCCGAGACAACTAAACCCAAATATGGCCATCTTTCCTTTGCTGAGATAGTATCCCGTCACAAGAATAATGAAAAGCCCTCACTGTCACTGAAACTTCATCTAGGAAGCAAGAGGTGAGAAATGTACAGTACAGTAATGACATTTGAAGAGTGGTCTCCCTGTTGGAGAGAGATCCTAGCATCCGGTAATTGGATCTTTTATGACTGAATAGGACTGCCCTTTGCATGCCAAAATAAGGACTGAATTGCAGAGAACTATGAAAAGAGCATTCCTGAGTGTGGAGATGCGTGCAGATTTTTCTACCTCTGTCAAAGGCTTTATTTTGGAGATTGATGATGCATATCAAATGATTCAAGATTATACATTGTAGAAGGAGAGCCAAATTAGTGTATGGTGGCAAAAAAACGTTAGCATCTCTTCTGGTAGTACCTCTTATTAATAAATTTCATTAAGATTTAAATGGGGGGTGACGTAGGGATGAAGGAAAGTACTGGTAGTTCTCAACTTACGACCACAATTCAGCCCAAAATTACTATTGCTAAGTGAGCCATTTGTTAAATGAATTTTGCCCCATTTTACAACCTTTCTTGCCACAGTTGTTAAATGAATCACTGCAGTTAAATTAGTAACATGGTTGTTAAATGAACCTGGCTTCCCCACTGGCTTTGCTTGTCAGAAGGTTACAAAAGAGGATCACATGACCTCAAGAGACTACAACCGTTATAAATACAAATCAGTTGTGAAGCGTCCAAATTTCGATCACATGGCCATGGGAATGCTGCAGCGTGAAATGTGCAATGTGAAAACTGGTCATAACTTACTTTTTTTAGTGCTGTTGTACCTTTGATCACTAAATGAACTGTTGTAAGTCAAGGACCACCTGTACTTAGTTATACAGGCTGTATGTGAGACAGCTTTGCATCTTCTTTATTATTTAACAATTTTCCCCTCCAATTTAATCCTACATCAATCAAGCCACTTCATACATTTGATGTAATGAGCTGCAGCTTAAGACATATGCTTTTTAATTAAAAAAAAATAGTTGGAAATATTGCTATCAGATTCCTGATGTTTTTGTCAGGAAAAGATACAAACTGTATTACCATATTTCCTTCTTAGCAATTGTGTTGAAGAAGCCCCAAATACTGAAACTAAAAGCAAAGTAACAACATCACATCTGAAACATCTATCTAGTTCAACAAAAGTAGAGAACTGAAGGCCAGCAAGGCTTTTATTTACAGTAGCACAAAGTTGAAGTATTGCATTGTATTTACATCATATAACATTTTACACGTGTAATAATAGCGACTGTCAGCAGATGGAGTGCATTGTACAAATTTTGTTTAGGAAAGATCCGTGGAGGATGGGAGAAAAACAGGTAAAGAATGAATTTTGACTTTGCTTTGGCAATTATTAGATTGCACTAAAATTCACAGGGCCTGGTAATGTACAATTTGAAAACACATTTTTAACTAACGTAAGCATGCATTCACACGGTGATAATTAATTTGAAATGTTCATTCAGTCATTTTTCTTAATGACATAATCCAGTTTTGATTATATAAGTAGCATTTTTGGAATTACATTTTTTCTATTTTGACATCAGTCTATTACTTCTTTCAAATATCATTAATACTGTAATAAATTATGATGCAAACCAACCACCCCAAAGGTGATACTCTCCAACATGCTATTGGCTAGCTCATTTTGATGTTTGAACCTGGATAAAACTTAATGTAAATGTCAAACAATGAAGCAAGCGTCAGTTTTTCATTTCTAGATAATACCTTCCAATATGAATCCTAGCTGTTACAAAGCAGATGAAAGAAGATGGAGAAAGTGAATTGCAGAAAAAGCAGAACAAGTGGTATGAACCCTCCATATTATTTGCATAATAAAAGATATGAAATATTTGGGTCAGAATTCCCCAACCTGGAATGCTTGTGAATGGAGTACTTGCTCAATACCTTAGTGGAATATCATTTTGTAAAAATAAAATTAATTTAAAACCTGACAATTTTCAATAACAATTTAAAACCTGACAATTTTCACTGCCGAGGTCCAGCCCCAATTTGGTCTTGGGTGTATTGGGTGTATGGGTGATGTTTTAAATTGTTTTCCTTTGTTTTTTATTAATTACTTTTCTTTCGCTTTGTAAGCCGCCCGGAGTCCTCCGGGATTGGGCAGCCTATAAATCTACTAAATAAATAAATAATGCTATTGTGGCATTTAATGGGTTTTTGAAATAAAAGCCGAGGAATAAAAACTTTCCACTAATAGTTTCAGAACTACTCAGAAACTACCATCCCTATTGTCCTTATATTTTGCTAGTAAAGTAACATCTTCAGATGACACTTCAGAGAAGGACTGAACTGTTTTTATTGAAAATCTCCCAGATTAGAATGGAAGATCCATCCTATTATACTTAGCTCTCCACTTACTAGCAATTATGCAAATAGATTTGAAAGAAAATCTGATGGGCTTTCTATCTAGCTTTAAACTGCATGTTGGTGAGAGTTGGGAACTTTTTTTAATGACCTATGTATTGAAAGTGTGCTTTATCACACTAATAACTATAATTTTCTATCATTTGTTTTGTGTAACATTCAAAAGAAATATCAAATTGAAAACTCCTGTATTTTCAGTGGAAAAATAGAAGATATGCTGCTTTCAGCAAACTGAATCTTTCATTAAATTAAGAAAGCTTCAGGCCTATTTTGATTTTACATATTATTGAGAGAAGTGAAATAAGACACTGCATGGCAACAAGGAGATGCTTTTGTTTGTAGATGTGTGCGCAGTTGATATACACACTTAAGAGATTTTGTTTTCATTTCTGCATCCATGCAGCGAGCCAGCAGCTTAGGGAATTTTGTTTTGCTTTTCTTTTTTACAAAATGTGCAAGTTTCTCTTTCATTGCCTTTAAAAACCTAAAAGTTCAAGACTAAATTTGGTCATGCGGCACTTCAAGATTCCCTGGAATGTCGTCAAGTTTCAAACTCCTCTGATGGATATCAGCTCAACCTCCTCTCTTGTATGATTGGCTTTTCTCTGCTTGGCTGAACTGTTGTCACTTTTCATTGGCCAGTTTTTCTACATCTGCATAGTCATTATAATCCAAGCTGTAAAGGGGGTTTGGTTTCTCACATGTAGCATTTCAACACCTCTACAGTACCAGAAAAAAGAACCTGGTTTTGCAGAAATCCCAACTCTGATTTTTTTTAAGCTTGCTTTTTAATATATAAAAGTACATATAGATACACATATATAGAGTGTATTCTTGCAACCTGCCAAGATGTCTAGAGTAGCGAAATACCGACGGCAAGTCAGTGAAGATCCAGATATTGACAACTTATTATCTACTTTATCTCCAGAAGAGATGGAGGAGCTAGAAAAAGAACTGGATTCATCTGATACAGATGGGAGCATTCCAGTAGGCCTCGAGCAGAGAGATAAAACTGACAAGCAATTGAGTGGCAAATACAATCGAGAGGAATCACTCAGCCACCGTGAAAAGGAGACCAAGAAATTTATTCCAAAGGAACAGTCAACGGATGTAAGTTGCTTTTGGGGAAAGGTGCATTGGTATAAGGGGAGGTGGAATAATGCTAGCTGTAAACTACAACTAGAATTATACAGTTAAAACACCAGATTTTAGGGGGAGGTTTGCAATGTGTAAACCCAGACAATAAGTCAAAAGAAAAAGATTGCTTTTTCATAGTAAGATGCAACACACATACTTTTTTCATAAACCTGATCAGTGTAATCAAGTTTATTAAACTGCATTAAGGTATACATTTATTGCTTTTCATTGTCATAAATATTTTCCTAAAGCTTTACTGAATAAAACAATGAATGGGTTTACACTTCTTACTGTATCATGTTTGTTTCATCATGTTAATTGAGTCAGTCACAATGATTAAGTTCATTTATTGTATACAGCCAAAATGATGTAACATTTTTAACATGAATAAATGCTCTCACAGAGCAGTTTTTTAGTTTCCTGAACTTGGAGATAATTGTCTCATGTAGGGAAGTGAAAGTTGTTCCCTGTTAGATAGGGTTGAAACCCCGAAACTGTTTCTGGTTGTAGCTTTGCAATATTGGGAGTCCCAGTCTTAATGCTTCTGTGGCTGTGCCGATTATATCTGAGAGCTTAGTTACTGCAAGAGATAAGATGGAGAAGTCACCCCACATTTGCTGGATTTGTGAAAGTCATAATTTACTTTAATGATAAATTGTTGAACAAGTTTGAGTAGCCCTGTGCCACAATGCTAAGCCTTAAAGTATGGTTTGAATACCACAAAACTACCAGTAGGTTCACATGACACTCTGGGTCAGAATCAAACAAATCACAGTATGGATTGGTGGCATGAGTTAACCCAATGATTAGGATTTGTAAAGGCACAGTTTACAGCTTAGCATGTTGGACATGCTAAATGTCTATTCTGACATTTATTAAACAATCCAAGCACTATTTTACTCTCTTTGCCTTTTACAGCAGCTAACACCAAAACGCTATAAGGGATGTGTTTACATAGTATACAAAGCTAAAATGTGTTTTAATTGTTTGAGGTTTAGCATTTCATTGTTTAAAAAACCACGGCGTAGAGTGATTATACCATTTCTAATCCTTTTGAAGTCTAGGGGGGGGGGGAAGTAAGATAAGTACCCATGTGATTCTACAGTATGCTTTTTTGTTATAGCATTATGATTTACTAAATAGCCTGCATTTGCAGACCAACTAAAAATAAGCTGTTACATGGTTTGGATTTATATCAGTAGACAAATGCATTTTAGAGAAGTGTTTTGTTCAAGTCCAGTCTATATATCAGGTCACCTGGCAAGGAACGATGGGAGGTAAGCTCTATACTATGTTTATACATGGGCCAAACCGTATTTTATTTACCTATGATAACTACATAAGTCCCAGTTGACTAAATTCTTTCAAAACATTCACCATACAGTAGCTTATTAACCATACATTTTTGACTTGGCTTTTTATGCAAACCCAAGCGTTACATTCTGTTCCTTGAGAGGTGAGGCTAGAGCAGTGAACTTTGTCTTGCCAGCAGCAACCACACTTGCTTGCCCAGCACTAAGTAGAAATGTAGATGGGGAGGAGCTGAATTTAAGCAGTATTAAAGGGATCACTGGGGGGAAAAAAGAACCTTAACTTGCAACAAGCAAGGCTGGTTCTGTTCATAAGCATAATGAAGCAGAGGCTTCACGTGGTGGACTAGGAACACAGGGCCAAATGCAACAAGCTAAAAATATATATGAATCTAAGGGCAGCTTACTTTTTTTGCTTGAGTACAGAATACAGGTATTACACAGGACTACCTGCATTGCATAGAATACAGGTAGTCTTTGATTTACAAAGGTTTATTTAGTGGCCATTCAAAGTTACAACGGCACCGGAAAAAATGACATGATCATTTTTCACACTTATGACCACTGCAGCATGCCAATGGTCATATGATTGGATGCTTAGCAACTGTTTCACATTTATGATGGTTGCAGTGTCCCAGGGTCATGTGATTATTTTTTGTGATCTTCTGACAAGCAAAGTCAATGGGGAAGACAGATTCACTTAACAACCATGTTTCTAATTTAACAACTGCAGTGATTCATGTAACGAATGTGACAAGAAAGGTTGTAAAATGGGGTAAAACTCACTCAACAAATTTCTTCCATAGTAACATAAATTCTGGCCTCAATTGTGGTCATAAGTTGAAGACTACTGGATAATTTAACAGCCATGATTTGGTTAGGCCATTAGTTAATGTATTGGTTGAGTTACCCAAGGGGTGGGTGGGTGGCATGTAATGAGAACACAACAGTAGATGCATACACCAAACGATGAAAAAGAAGTGGGCTGTATATTTTGTCTCAGATGTAGATGTCTAAGATCTGCAGAATTCTGCCAGCTTGTCTTGCAAGTGGGTGAGTCTTGCAGCTGTCACCAAGTAAAATTTGGCAGAGGGATAGGAAGAATAACTTCTTTGCAGATGGTATGGGTTTTTCCTCCTTAAGTGTGATACAAGTTGACTTCTTCCAAAAGCATATTAAAATCTCAGCATTTATCAGAAATACATTATGCAAAAATGTTTTCCTTTATTTCTCTAAAATCTGCTAGAATGTTAATGTATTTTGTAAAGCTAATCTCCTTACAGCTTTATTTTACTTTGACTTAGTGCCATGTTTGGATAATATGCTGTTACCATACTTGGTGAAAGAGATCATGCCTTCTTCCAGTCACTGCATATTTTCCCATTCCTACAGCTCTTTAACCAAAGACAGAGGCTTACTGATGGTTTGATATATTACGCAAATGTAAAGTAACAACTTTAGTTAGCAGGAACTGGGAAAATAACTTCAAATTCAGTTCTTGCTAACAAGCTGTCCCAACTCAAGTGTTTATGGGAGGAGGGGACTTGAAAAATATGCATGCCAGACTATTTCGTTTTGGTGGCTGTTTGGAAAGAAGGCTAGTGCAATAATAACAGAATTATGGAATTTCAGTAGAATGATCTTTCTTGATCATTTTTTCTGTCTCATTTTACAGATCAGCAGGAAGCATCTTGAACTTGAAAATTGGTAAAAATAGCAGAAAGTACACCATACATTTGCCCTTCAGAACTTGTAATTCGCTAAGATGAACTGAAGCTATGTATGTTATGTGTTATGTATACCATGTATTATAGCTAGGAAGTGGCTTGATTTTGCCATTTCAGGGAGCAGTGATAATAATGGGTTCTTTAAGCTTTTAGTACCTAGAGGTTAGGTACTTTATTTTGGTGAGTCACGAGCTCTTTGTTTCTTGCATGAGAAAGAGCCCCAGAAAACTTTAGGCTTGCACAGATTTATGACATGTTTCTCTTTATTTCAATCTTATCTAGCATGGTGATTGGGCATTAAGAATTTGGTGCCTCCAACACATCTAGGGGGCACCAACTTGGAATAGACTGGTTTACTTGTTGGTGAACAGTTATTCTCTGTGTAGATTAAAGGACACAGGAGTGAATCTTGCAAATTAGGAATCAAAGGCTCTACATGGGTTTATTAATGGAGTTCATAATTGCATATTATAAACATTGCTATAATAAGAAATAATTAATTTTAGAAAAAATAAAAACATGCAATGTTTTTCTCATAGATAATTTGAAAGCTATGGAGGATTTATATTTCTCTCACAACATAAAACCTTTTCTCTGGAGCAGGACTTTTTAAATACTGTGCAAGTACACAAGTAGTTCCATATTAATTTAGACATTGTGGCCAAGAATTAGCTTCCACTTGATGACTTAAGCACTGTAGAAGCCTTTGGTAAATTGAGAAAATGGACATCTCTGAACATCTTTCGATTAACAAATCCAAATAAATTACTTCATGTCACATATTTTGTTTTTGACATTATACAATGGATCAGAGTGTAACAAAATATATAGCTTTCTCAAGCTAAGATAAAGACAGATCTCTATTAACATGTACACATGTTAAAACATTGTTCAGTGTTCTGAGTGAGGATTATTATCTTTGTGAAGTTCTGTTCTGTAATGCTGAACTGTGGGAAACAAAGCTAGTTGGCCAGTGGTCAAACTTTCTAGTGTAGTAAATCTGGTCTTTTAGATCATCTTACAGTAAAATGATATTGCTGAGCTGACTCTCTTCTCTTTCTGTCTCTAGAGAGAAAGAGAAAAAATATCCTGTTCATTCCTTTTCTCTGCCTCAGGCTTGTTAGTAGCAGATGGATTAACACATCTGAAAGCAGCAGTAGGAGGAATACAAGGGCCAAGTTTGTTATGACACCACATAGTTCTTCACTATATGGGGAAAACAAATCACTGGGTCTCAGAAGTTCTCTACATTCTTCCATAAGGAAAGACTGATGCCTTTTCATTCTCATGTTTCATTATGTCGTTCCAGAATGCACAATGCAATTGAAACTGTTGAGAGAATTGACATTCTATATAAGTAACTTTATTTGTTTGTCACTTTGTCTTCAGGAATTCAACAGAGCATACACTGTACGAGCATACCCTCATATTTTTCCCTATGACAGTATCACAACTACTCTGTAAAACAGATTGGGCTGAGAAAAAGGTGATTGGCCCCCAAACACCCACACTGAGCTACTGTGCTAAGTGTGGACTAGAATCTAAATTTTTCCAGTACCAATTCATCCTTTAACCCCTATAGCATCCTGGCTCCCATTTTTATAATAATTTTCTGAAGGCTGAGCACATTTTTATAAGATGCTACCAATTTGCTTACATAAGTCCATTCAATCATCTGATATTTGTGCAGATAGTGTGCTTAAATTTAGCTTCTTACTGCTGCAGTTACAAGACCTTGTGCAAATAGAGAATTTCTAAGCTGCAAATGTCTTGGCGGCAGCAACAGCATTGCTATGCAATGCTGGCTATAATTGGGTAATCCAAATGGATCTTCGGAGGGGATATCTGCCATACTTCATTCTCCAGCTTTTGCCAACTTGCCAGGAACAGGAAGCTAGATGCAAAAACTTGTAGCTTAGTATCCTTTATTATATTTGATTTTTGGGGGGATGTGGAAGAGATTTAATTTTCAGCATAAAATTGAGTGTAGGGTATTTTGTTATTGATCTATAGATTGCCAGAGAGTGATTAAGACATCTCAGCCAATTAATTTACCAGAAGATTCAGTTATAGATTCTGTGTGGACATAATGGTAATAGAGGTGCCCATAGCATCCTGATCACTTTAATATTTCATACAATTTTGTCAATTTCTGCTCCATTTCAAACAAGAAGTTAGTAAGCTTGGTGAAGATAAGGTTAGTCTTCTGAAGGTGCTTTAAAATCAGTCCTAGGTGGTATGAATCTGATCAAGACTGAAACTTTAATGACATTATTTTTGGATTCTCCCCAGCTATGCGCTATTGCTTACACAAATACGCACCAGTTATAACAAGGCAGAAATAACCTCTGAGACAGCTTTATTAGCACTTGATTATTTGAGCTTCTCTGTCATGGTCACCTAGAGTCTTGACCGTATCTAGTTATTTTAATACCTCAAGGGAATGCAGCAGTGGTGGGATTCATTTTTTTTACTACCAGTGGGCGTGGCTTGGTGGGTGTGGCAGGGGAAGGATACTGTAAAATCTCCATTCCCTCACCACTCCAGGGGAAGTTTACTGCAAAATTTCCTCCTGATCAGCTGGGACTCTAGATTGGGGCGGAGCCAGTCAGAGGTGGCATTTACCGATTCTCTGAACTACTCAAAATTTCCACTACTGGTTCTCCAGAACTGGTCAGAACCTGCTGAATACCACCTCTGGAATGCAGTCTTGTGACTCGATTTAGAGCTATGTGCATTATTCTGCATACAGAAGGTAATTAATGTATAAAAACAGTACTATAAATATGTAAGATAAATAATGATACTGTATAAAGCTATGCCTTCATAACAGCAGGGAAAGCAGAAGTTTAAAGATAAGATTCAATATGCACGTAGCTATCTTCTAAACTGTTGCACAGCCACTTGTTTCTAGTTCATATTAATTTCTTTTTATGCCAAATAATTTGATTCCTCTGCTAACAGTCAACACTGTGCCTCTCCTACAAAATACTAGGCTTTAAAAATGGGGTTAGATAAATTAGTAGAGGCATAGTAGATCTGTCAACAATTAGCAGTCATAATAGTTCTAAACGGCGTTGCCAGGTTTAGAGACATTATATTTCTGAATATCAGTTGCTGAAAATAAGGAATTCAGTGCCTGATTTTTAAGCCTCTATAGCACAAACAACACAAGCTATGAAAAAGATAACACTACCACACATCAAAACATCTCAGAAAACAGCTAATAGACTACTACAAACAGCATCACCACAGCACACAAACGAAGTAAACTTCTAAATTAAACCAGTCCTCATCTTACAACAGTTCATTTAGTGCCCGTTCAAAGTTTCAATAGCACTGAAAAAAGTGACATGACCATTTTTCACAGTTACGACCTTTGCAGCATCCTTATGATGTGATCAACATTCAGATGCTTGGCAGGTGGTTCATATTAATGACCTTTACTGTGTCCCAAGTTCATGTGATCAATCACCTGTTGCAACTTTCTGACAAGCAAAGTCAATGGGGAAATTGATTAACAACCAGATTACTAACATACCAACTGAAGTGATTCATTTAACAACTGAGGCAAGAAAAGTTGTAAAATGGAGAAAAAATTCACTTAACAAATGTCTCACTTAACAACAGAAATTTTGGGCTCAATTGTGGTTATAAGTCAAGGATTAACTGTAGTAAAGACTGTAATGAGTGGGTTGAGCTGAAAGGCAACATCGAGACCAGACGTCTCCAACCTTGGCAACTTTAAGACTTGTGAACTTTAACTCCCAGAATTCCTCAGCCAGCTTTGCTCCCTCAACCAGCTTTGCTGGCTGATGAATTCTGAGAGTTGAAGTCTACAAGTCTTAAAGTTGCCAAGGTTGGAGACCTCTGATCTAGACCATAATAAGTCTACAGCTGGAAAAGAGTCTGAATCCTTGGATCTCCTGGCCAAGATACACTTACCAAGCAATATACCTACTGACTGCTTAATATGTTTCAACACATTTTGATTTAATAACAACAGCTTTTTCAATAAAAGCAACTAGCTGTTAAAGTAGAAGATAAAGCAGATTCTATAGATTGGAGTAGGCATATATTTTTCTCTCTTATTTCAACTAAGCTCTGTTGGATTTATGGCCAGCTTAATTTGTCTAACCTTAATTTTTTTTTGTTATCAATTGGTTCAAACCATAAAACCTCTGGAACATATATGGTCATGAATCTGATGAACTTTGTACTGTTCAGAGAAAAAGAAGTAGGTTCTACCCTGAATCTCAAAACTTAGTTATATTCTAACTAGATAACTTGTCACCTTTTTCACTGAATGTTAAGACAACCATAGGTGGTCAGTAAGCTGTTTATAGGCAACCCAAAATAGAAATGAGTGTCCTTATGATACTTTCACACTCAAGGAGCCAAAAAAAAGTCAGCTCACAAGGCATTAGTTAACCTTTATTTTCTGTTCCTACCAAAAGATCAAAACGTCAAGCCCCTCATAACCAAAAGGTCAAAACCCTCTCCCCAGTTTCAGGTGACAGTTATTGCCAGCCTATAAAAAAAGCTATAACTGCAAATAACAAAACCCCAGGGGCTATTTGCTGGAAAAGAGGTGGACATCTGTGGCAACTGAAAGAATAAAAGTTTCATACTTTCTCATCCAACTGCTCCCCCCACAGATTCTAAACACATATAGTCACTCAGCTGATACTCATCATGACTTACCATAGTTACTAAAGCCTTAACCTATTATGTAAATGAAAAACATTGTTTGTATACAAAACATGGTAATCCATACTTTATTGAACCATGGTTTACTATTAATGCAATTATCTGGGTTATACTGAACCACAAATTAGCCAACCACATTTTAGTTCAGTACATTGGTTGATAATGTCAGCAATAAAACCATTTCACCATGCTTCTACAATTGCATGCCCATGCTGCAATTCAGGCAGTAGAATGAAATTCTGTATTCTAATTCTGCCCTGTACTTGAATTCCTGTTTGTTGAGATGTCAGCCAGAACACCATATGGCCAAAGAGAAGGCAGGGAGGCAAATACTATTTCTCTCTTGCTTTTTAAAAACTCTTTCCCAGGTGAGTTACCAATTATATTTCTAAGAATGCTGTCCAAATTTATCCATGTGATACTATATTTTGGGGTAGTCAGTAGTATAGTGAGATATGGATATCACTTTCTGTCTTCCATGTGATTATTTAATGAACTAGCTTAAAATAATATCTGGGGAAAGTAAGACCAAGACTTCCACAAAGTAGAAATGTATTCTTTATCTACCAGCTTATCAAGCATGTAGTAAATTCAGTCATCATTTTTAAGGAACATGTCTTCATGACATCAACTCTGTCTTCTCCTCACTCTGCTATGGATACAATCTAGAATTTTTTTAGTTCCAGTATGAAAATGGTATTCTTCAGATACAAAACGTGTATCTGAAGGCTAAGAATTCCTTGGTCTCAAGTCTTGGGATTATATAATAAGGGGCAGGAATCTATCCACTTTTTATTGGCCACCTAAAGTCTACTGAGATCAAATAACTCGGGGCCTCTTTTCCATAAGGAATTTTTCGTCTTCTAAAAGTTAATGAAGTGTTAAAAGGCAAAGAAGTTCAGATGGAAAAGAGGCACTAATTCTCCCGCCTCCTGATTTGAAAGCAGTCAATCGTGTCTTCTTGAGCACGCTTATGTTGGGCGGGGCGTGCTTCAGAGGAGAGAGGAGTGGGCGAGAAGGAGGAGGCTGCCTCTTTGCTGCAGACCTGGCGCTTGGTGGCTCCCGCGATGCAAAGTGCCCCACCATCCCCGATGCTGCCGCCCGCTGCCCCGGCCTGCTTCTCCAGGCTCCGCCGCTGGAAGTCCCGGATCGCCTCTGGGGGAAGGCTGGGTGAGAAGCGGAGCGAAGCTTCTCTGCAGCCTCCCGGAGCACGTGTCAGCGGCCGGGGCTGCTCCAGGCCGCCGGCCGCTGACACGTGCTCCTGCAAGAGCCTCTGGGCAGCGCCGGGAGGCCGCAGAGAAGCTTCGCTCCGTTTTTCACTCAGCCTTCCCCCAGAGGCGATCCGGGACTTCCAGCGGCGGAGCTTGGAGAAGCAGCGGACGCAGGCCGGGACAGCGGGGGGGCAGCGGGGCACTTTGCATCGCGGGAGCCACCAAGCGCCTTTGCTGCAGACCCGGGCGCTTGGTTGCTCCCGCGATGCAAATCCCCCCCCGCCGAGGCCAACCGCTGCCCTGCTGAGCCTCACCAGGTATCAACCTCACCGCACGTCACTGGTGTGAGGATAATGGAATGTCAGCTTCACATTGCTTTTGAAGGGTTGAAGGCTGGAAGCAGTAACAACATGGAAGTGCCTTTAAATTGCACAGCTCTTGGATTTAGGTCTCTGTGACAAAGGCAAAACATATCATTATTCCAGAAGTGCACATATGTAGATTTAAAAAGAACATGGGAAAAAGTCTTCTAAGTTGGCTGTAAAGACTTCTAACAAACCCCCCCCCCCCCACAGAACTACAGTTACTACAGTTAAGGACTCAGGACTAAAATCCAGGATCCTTTAACTTGGTGGTAGGGGGCTGGGAGATACAACAATGCAGTCCAGGAATCACAAGTAATAGATATTGTGCCAGATGGATCCAATCTCCTAACTGCAGGCTGCAGTTCAGAAGAGTTGATATTGCTCACTGCTGCTTGCTAGCTATTGAAGTAGAAATTGAGGGAGTAGTCCTCTCTAAAAAAAAATACTTGATTAGAAGCCAAGGAATGGTGAGATCATTTGGGAAAGAACAAAATGGGGAAGATGAAGGTGTGAATCAGTGGTGGGTTCCGGACCCTGGCACATGCTGCACATGAGGCCGGGCGTCTTAAACGGGCACGCATGCTGTGCATGCCTGCAATGCCACCACCCTGTGACACCCAGCTGCCCGGCAGAGGTAACACAGGCACCACATGCTGTGCACGTGTGCGCAATGGGCCAGTCATGGTATTAAACGCCCATAGAACGCGGGCAGATGGGTGGGCTAAATGAGCCACTGTATCAATATGGTAGCCTCGTCTCCCCACTACTCCCGGTATGGCCATACTGGGCCGTAACGCCCAGAACCCACCACTGGTGTGAACAACACATCTGGACAATTCATTGCAGATCTCACTTGACCATATTTACTTTTCCTTATGATTAAAAGGAGAGTCAGAATTGCCTTAGAGTTGGATCTAGAACATTAGATAACTTTTAAAAATCTCAATGTTAAAGCAATGAACTCAATGTTAACTTGCTGTTGCCAATGTTACACTGTGTCTGATCAAAAAGTCCAAAGACATGAGTCAACTGCAGCCTGGGAATTGCCTTGCTGTGGTAAAAAGGGCCATAAAAGGAAGCTTCCCAAAGGAAGCATACAACTAATAAGTCTGAACTGCTAGCAACAACACATAGATGTGAAACCTGCTACGGTATTAGTAAAAAGTTAAAGTTGCCTTCAAGTCAGGTTTGACTCTTGATTTTGATAGGAAAGTGGTTTGCCATTTTTTTGTTGTTGTTCCAAGGGTTTTTTTATTCGTTTTTATTTTTCTGTCTATTCTACATCTCAGACATTTCCTGGAGAAATCCCATCGAAATATTAACCAAGACCATCCTTATTTACTTTCTGAGTGCTATCAAACCAGGAATTGTCATCTGCTGAGACATTTATTAATTAGGTCACAATTCTAAAATTGTCTGGTGAGACATTTTTATATCATTAAATAACTGAAGTAGAATTAATATCAGCCTCAATCTGGGATCTTACCTAGAGGTGGTATTCAGCAGGGTCTGACCAGTTCTGGAGAACCGGTAGCAGAAATTTTGAGTATTTTGGAGAACCGGTAAATACCACCTCTGACTGGCCCCGCCCCCATCTATTTTCTGCCTCCTGAGTCCCAGCTGATCGGGAGGGAATGGAGATTTTGCAGTATCCTTCCCCTGCCACGCCCATCAAGCCAGGCCCACAAAACTGGTAGTAAATTTTTTTGAATCCCACCACTGGTCTTAGCCTACATTTGCAGGGACAGAGTCTCTGTGTTCACATTTTCATCTGAACAATTGTGTTATCCTGCTATGTGGTATACACTGTGCTTTCAGATCCACCTTTCTTTTATAACACAGCCAGCCATATTATGAACTCAGTTACACATTGGTTTAAGTGGTTTGGTTTGGTTCATTTTGGCATGGTATGGTATATAAAACCAATCAATCCTGGGTTATTCAACAATAATGATTTTAAAAGGTGACTTGATTCATTCGGAACAGAGTTATTATCAAATTTCTAAGCCATGGTTTATGATTTAGTGTGATGTAAAAACCTAGCCAGTTGAAGCAAAATCATCACATCACAGTTAAAAATAATGTTGCCTTAGTACAAGGGTAAACTCAGTGCTTTCTCGCTAAGGTCAAAGAAACTTCCCAAACCCTGTCTTTCTATTTGACTGGCTCCCTTATTGGCAAACCCCTTCTTTCTCTGTCTCTGTTATAATTATTGGGGCATTCTGCTAGTCTGATGTTAAAGGGATATATATTCATTCTGTCTGTCTTCTATAAAAGCTGATGTAATACAAAGCTGTCATATTTTCTTTATAATCTTGCTAATTATTTAATTGGGACATTTGGCTGACAGAGAGAGCATGATATAAATTGCACACACCTCCGCAAAAGATGACAAAAGTCTATCTTTATCACCAATGGCATACTCTACTGGACATGCTATTTATCACACCTTTGTAAATCAGGGCCTTCTGTGATAGGAAAGTGCTGTACTTCGAATTTGAAGGCTCTGAACTGTGTGCAGCAGGTGAAGGTACATAGTTCCTATCTGTAACTCCATAAAGTAACTGTTCTCAATCCCAGGAAACAATATGTTTGGTTTAATTGGTTTTAGATGTCCTTACATCCCCCATAGCATCTCTGGGTTTCAAATTCAAATATATATCTCCATATTCTATCACAGTCCATGTGTGAATGAAACAAAAGTTGCAAGTTTTGCTGAACATCATATTTTTGTATGTAAAGGCAACAAATTCTGCACTGTATTTAAATGTTCAGCTTTGCATGCTAATACAGTGTATCATAATAGGTATTTATTGAAGATAAGAAGCAAGAGAGCTGCTAGATGTTGCACACGTGGTATCCCAAAAGTGATTATCTAGCATGCCTTTTCTACATGGTATTGAATCAAGGATTCTCCATATTGTATTTTCTTATCAGAGCATCTGAATGGTTTACAAGATGTAATTGAGTATCACTCAACATGCTAGAAAATGTTGACACCTTTCAGTTGAAAGAAGTAGACAGCAAGATGTAGAAAGCTGACACTACATGTGTAACCTTTTTGCATTTGTACTAGTTGAGCTGTTACGAGAGCATATAGCAACAGCAATAGCATTTAAGTTTATATACCGCCGCATAGCACTTTGCAGTGCTCTCCGGAAAGTTTGCAATGTAAGCATTATTTGCATATTGCCCACAACAATGTGGGTCCTTGTTTTACCAACCTCGGAAGGATGGAAGGCTGAGTCAACCTGGAACCCTGTCAGGATCGAACATCAGGCTGTGGGCAGAGTTTGCCTGCAATTCGGCACTTTAACCACTGTGCCATCAGGGCTCTTTTTTTTACAGTCCTTTTGTAAATGACATCATGGACTCCAGTAAATTCTAAATATTATTTTTTGTTGCATATGGAGTCAATAAATTCTAAATATTTGTTGTTGTGTAAGTTGTAATTTGAGGTCCATTGATACTCTTGTTATAGAAGTTAATATAGTCTCCCAATGTCTATACTTCAATCCTAATACTGACCATCCAAGCCAAGGTGATAGAACCAGATCAAAACTTTCTAAACAAAGAATTTATTTTCTGAAAATATTTTACAGATTTATTAATTGAACTTCTTCTCAAAATGTGAATTAATCTAGGAATAACATTCAGTTTGAGAACATTCATCTTTCTCCATAGGGTGAAGTTTAATAATTCCCATCTATCGATATCTAAAGAAACCTCATTCTTTATTTTATTTCTATTACATATAACTGAGTTTTGGTATACACATATCTATATATGTAATGAATTTGGTACAAATATGGAATTGATATTCATTACATGGATTAATGAGTAAGCAAATTTTCATCAACTGACATCAGTTCCAATTTGGACCAGTTAATAGTGTATCCTGCTATTTTACTGAAGGCATCTCTCATTTGCATCAACATTGCCATAGTAAAGATAATTTTCAACTTACAACAGTTCGCTTAGTGACTATTCAAAGTGACAATGGCACTGGAAAAAGTGACCTTTGACCGTTTTTCACACTTACAACCATTGTGGCATCCCTTTGGTCACGTGATCAAAATCCAGATGCTTGGCAACTGACTCATATTTATGATGACTGCAGTGTCCCAGGGTCATGTGATCACCTTTCTGACAAGCAGTCAGTGGGGAAGCCAGATTCATTTTACAACTGTGTCACTAACTTAACAATTGCAGTGACTCACTTAACAAATGTTGCAAGAAAGGTCATAAAATAGGGCAAAATCCACCTAACAAATGTCTTACTTGGCAATACAAATTTTGGGCTCCATTATGGTCGTATGTCGAGGACTATCTGTAATGTGAGGTTTAGAAATAGACAAAAGACAAAATAATGTCATTTGCATTTGTAATCAACTGAGTTATGCACTACTCCGCAGAACTCCCCACGTCATCCAATAGCATAGGCCAAGGTTTCCATGCAGATATTAAAGAGCAAGGGTTAAGTGGACGTCTCTAGGTCCAATTTTTTAGGTCCTTTAAATAGTGTGAAAATAGGAGAAAATAATTAACCTTTATTTTAGATGTGGGTGATCTATATAATAAGATGATCCATTTTATGAATTCCAGGGGAAATCCAAAAATCTGTTTAGTACAGCAAGTGTATACCGTCTACATACTTTGTCAAATGTTTTTTAAACCATTTAATGATAAAATTAGAAATTTTTCTTTATTCAAGTCTATCAAATCTAAAACTACAGCTAGTCCCCCACTTATAACTGATTGCTTAGCAACCATTTGAAGTTACAACAGACTTTGAAAAAACTAATTACTTGAAGAAGGTACTTTCCCTAGAACTGCATTACACAAAGCAGGTAGATAAACTCCCAATATTCGGTGCTTTCTGAAATCCAGTTTTGCTAGAGGCCTTTCAGAGGCCATTCAGCTGATATTTAATCTGAAAAGCATCACATTGAAGAAACTGATATTCGTTATGTGAATTACTGCTTGAAGGCTATACACTCATAGATTTTGGTCTGAGGAGCCAGATATATATTTTAATTTTCTCAATTGTGATTTCTAATACAATGAAGAATGATCGATACAACACACATAATCCAAAGCTCTTTGGGACCCTCTATCATTTTAAAGAATATAAAGAGATCCTAAGACCAACAAGTTTGAGAACCGATGCACATATTTTTATGCTGAACTCTTCAAAGCAAAAGGGAGCTGCACAAGAGATATTTTAAATATTCCTAGTGAGCTTATAAACTGATTCTGGCCAAGTTACTCAATCCTGTGGGACTAAAGTGTATATATCTCATATATGGGTATTTCTCTCTCTCTCTCTCTTTATCATGCAGTGTACACCTAATTTTTAGAAAAATTGTGTGCTATGTGAAATATATGGTTTGCATGGTTAGGAATCTCTGGGAAGAGGCAGAAGTTCTAAAACCACCTCCCCTAGGAACATCTAGGAGCCAAGGTGGCGCAGTGGTTAAATGCAGCACTGCAGGCTACTGCTAGATCAGCAGGTCAGCGGTTCAAATCTCACCGGCTCAGGGTTGACTCAGCCTTCCATCCTTCCGAGGTGGGTAAAATGAGGACCCAGATTGTTGGGGGCAATATGCTGACTCTCTGTAAACCGCTTAGAGAGGCCTGAAAGGCCTATGAAGCGGTATATAAGTCTACTGCTATTGCTATTGCTATCTTTTGTAAAATTCCTCAAGAAAAGTTTCACTTTAAATCCATTGGTATCATTGAAGTGTTTTGCTTTGTTTTTAATATCCTCAGGAGGAAGAAAAAATGTTGGAAAAAATGGCTGGAGAAAAGAGTTAAACAATTTCTCTAAACTATTTGTGAATGCTCCAACACTGGAAGTTTTAAAGAAGAGATTGGACAACCATTTGTCTGAAATGGTATAGGGTTTCCTGCCTGAGCAAGGGGTTGGACTAGAAGACCTCCAAAGTCCCTTCCAACTCTGTTGTTCTGTTCTTCTCTGTTCTGTTTCCTTTTCAAGTGGCAACGATTACATTGAAGCGTCACACTACACCCTAATGTCCTAGTTTGGTTTGGTTGCATGAACCCAGCTACTGTGGTTTGTAAAGCATGATTTATGCTTATTCAATAAATCATTGTTCTGCAAAACATGATTCACATGATGTGTCAATCCAATCATAGTTTTTATTCTCATTTATTAGAAAAGAAGTACTGTTTATTAACTTTTGACTGTTAACTGTTCTTGAAACAAATTCATAATTTATATTCTTTTCCAACGTCTGCAGAGTTTTGCAGCCCTTTTCAATAAATTTATTGGTATAGGCTAATACTATCTAAATCATTTGTTCTCTGGGTCCGAATCCAGCAGAGTAGCTGCACTTGAAGAGCACCAAGGCAGGATTAATGCATGATTGTTTAGATTCCAAAACAAGACATTTCCAAAGTTGCCTTTTCCTTTTAAGGGAACATTGCAGTGGAGTAAAGTTCAGCAATTGCCAGCAATTACCAACAGTACTTTAGTGCTTTCATCTGTTTAAGGAGAAACTAGCTCCATTTTAGTTTGTCAAAACATTTGTGATTAATCCTAAAGGACTGTTTCTTTTTAAAGGAAGTGCAGGGGCAAAGAATGGAAAGTTTGTGCCAAGAGTTATAAGGCAGGGTGAACCTGGAAGACATTCTCAGCAGGGCATCACATATAGGATTGCAAACATGAACAAGGCTTTAGTGTTATAATTCTGGGTTGTTTATAAATTGACCAGATTCAAAAGCAACAAGAATTGGCAGCCTTCAATCTTTAAGTATTTAGATGGCATAGGAATCAAGTTTTTTATAACAATAATTGTATTTGTTCATTCATTCATTTAACTTGTATACTACTAACTCCGACAGGATCCCCTGTGGTTAATGATGCTGAACAGATTTTAAAAATCTATAATAGATGTTCTTAAAACAGTGAGAAACATTGAAAAGTAAACAAAATCAGCCATAATAAGAACACCTTAATAATATACACATTCCAATTAAATGGCACCAATCAGCCTACTAGTGCTTCATTGGAAAGCTGAGTTTGAACATATTCCTAAATTTGCAACACAAATTTATCTGTCTATCCATTTTTTTCTCTATCCCACTATTGTGGAATTATGTGCAGATATTAAAAACAAATCCCAATACTTGCTAAGATGTTTAAAGGATCAAATAATAACTGGAAAGCGCAAACCAAAAAGGAGCTCTATTCTAAAACTGCCTTATATCAACCAGTGTTCAAAGAAAGAGAAAACAGCAAATGATCTAAAAAATGGAAAACTAACTCCATTTGGTAATTGTAATTTGTACAATGAAAGTCTCATAGGAGAGCCTTGATATATATAAGTATTCTGTAAATTAATTTAAAATAATGTCCTCTCAAAATGTAATATTATTCTTTAATCTTAATTACATTTATCTTATCCCTAAATTCAAAGAAATTCTAGACTATCTATCTGGGTTTTCTTTCATTTATATCATAATGGGTAAGTTTTGATTTACGATTTGAGATTTCTTGGGGATTTTTATATCAATCTTATTCTTCTCAAAACCATTGATACGGCAGTGGCATGATATGGTAATGAAAAAAGATATTCTAACATATTTAACTCAGATCATCTTATAGTGGAATTTTATGTTCTTTCCCCTTACTCTAGTAGTCTAGTTATTTGCAGGCATTCCAATTATATAGGCAAGAAATTTAAAATAATGGGAAAAGAGGTCCAAAGTTTAAGAAAAGTAGTTAAAATATGCTTCAAAAACTTCCAAGGTTTTTTGAGCATGAAAAAAAATTACAGTGGCTGGATTTTGATTGTTTAGTGTCATGCAAGATCATTAGTTACAACCTTATTTTTTATCAACATTTGATATTTCTTTATTATAAATCCTGCCTGAATTTGATGTACAATAGTTGGAAGAATCAGCTTCAGTGTAATCTAAAAGACAAAGTACCTGGGGAAAAATATTGAATCAATACAGTGTAGCTACTGTATTTCTTTCCTTGCTTTGGGCAATGCAATTTTGTTGGCAAGACAGGTCTTGAATAGCCAAGACCCCTTGCACCTTAATTATGTGGATTCACCAGAGGTGGATTGCTGCCGGTTCGGCCCGGATCGGCCAAACTGGTAGTAGTGGCAGTGGGAGGCTCTGCCCATCCGCCCAGACGGTTCTGCACATGCGCAGAAGTGTTGTGCGCGAGTGTGAGCGTGCCGAAACCAGTAGTAAAAAAATTGGCACCCCATCTCTGGGATTCACACATTGTACCATATGATAATGTTAGCTGACAATGGAATAGGCTAGTCAAAGTGAAACTGTATGTAATTATGACAGAATCAATCAACCTACCACAACTTTATGGTCCACTGTATCATGTGAATTTAAAATACTAGGTTAATTGAGAAAACCAGAGCTAAATACTATATAACACTTTTTTCTTGAACGACAAGGAGGATTGGACTGCAAATTGAGGAGAGGGAGAAAAAGATGGCGGTGTAATTCTAGTAAGGTTGCATTTGAACTTCAAATATGTAAATAACCATTAGGCAGCAGCAAAGAGAGGTAAAAATTATTAAGTGATCCTCAGTATGTTTCAGATAAATGAGATCATAAACTATCCACCCTGGAATATTTTGTTTGTTTGTACTCCTAACCATGATAAGCAACTCTAGATACTTACAGTGCTAATAAGGCCAAGTAATCTCAAACTAATTACAGAGATTCTTGTTTTCCAAAAATGGAACTTGCTTATTTTAGTATATAAACAACAGCTTAAAGCAAACTCTATTGAATCATGTGATCTGTTATTTCAACTTCTTTAGAACAGGTGGCCTTTTCTGTAGATTTTCTTGAACCGGAAGGTAGAAAATAATTGACTCCTGCTAATGCCAAAAATGAAAATCCATATAAGCCTGGGAGATTCAAGTCTGATACTTTAACTAAGCTATTCTTACATGGGAATGGACAACTAGATGTTGTGTTTAATACATCGTGATTCAACTCCAAAGGACAAGTTTATTGACCAGATGGCTTAATCCATCCTAAACAACTGTCTCATTAGAGTTCTGTCTAATTTTCAGCAGAAATAGAAAAACATAATTTAAGTTCATAAATAGAAAATAGTCTTAGTACTTTATTTGCTGATTCTTTTAACAAAACAATGGTTCTTATCTATATCTCTTTATTGTGTAATTTATATGCCTGGTTCATGGAATTTCATTGGATCTACACAACACTGACAAGTTCTAACATTCCTCTGTTTTCCAACTGCCTTGCCACCCTTTTAGTTTTTGTTTAACATTCATTAAGCAGCACAGTAGTTTTACAGGAATATGAATACAATATGCCAATAGTTCTTAAACAGGAGATAATTAAGCCCAAGGGGTTAATTTGGGCAAATCCTGAGGGTCACAGAGCAATGTATAATTGCTTCTTTGTGAGTCAAGGATCCAGTTTGGGACTGCAATGAGACACTTGTATAAAAGTCTGGATGTAAAGGAATTATTCAATATTGGGGGAAAGGTTAACTGTGTCAGAACCACTGCAATATGCAATAAATAAATGGTGAGGAAAATGTCTTTGTAAAAGATTATAGAGTTGTAGGGATTTTTCTCAATTCCCAGTTATTCAACTTGCATTTTCAGTCATATTATACACTGATGAACAAGTATTCTGAGAAGCACTTGCCACCTTCCCAGCATTATTTAACAAACAAATGGAATGAAGCTATATTATGTAATCCAAAGCAGCTGATATTAGAGTTTCTGCTGTAATTCTAGTAAATGAAGGCAAACTTACTGTATATGCTCCAGCATAATGTTGCAGGATCACCGCTCCCAGAGCTTCAGTCTTCCAAGTTTGCGGACTTGTACTGGAGCTCATACTCATGAACCTCAGAAGACCAAATCTCTGGTCTAGTCTTCAGAGCTTTTGGAGATGTGCTGGAGCCCATCCTCATGAGGCCACAGCAGAAGTCTAAAAGTTTGGAAGACTAAACCTCTGGCCCTGGTGAACGGCCCAGATTAAATCCATAATTCTAGTGGCAGACTCAATTCCCATTTATCAAAATGGCTAACCTCATTTTCTACTTTGTCTATTCATTTCATTTTGGGGGGGGGAGCGGGGGAGATCCACTTATAAAACTGTTCAGAGAAAGGATGCATGTTGTGTATTTAATTGTGCTTCTCACAATTCTGGATGTCATGGTAAAAAGCAGAAAGTGCAGGCGGTAATACCAATGAACAAGGTAAAACAGTAGGCTCAGAAGGCTCCAGAGTTTGATAGCGATGTTGCTTGAGCCCCTAAAGTCTTTGGCAGGTGACCACATGTTAGTCTTCCAATTTTAAAACACGCTGCAAATTAGTCACAACATTCTAGTCTGATGGCAATTATTTATTTTGGCCCAGCTCTTTCTGGTTGTGGAACATTATGCTCATTTGAGAGGGTACCTTATGCCCAAGTAGTTTGGTCTAAGGATCAAAATAGAACACAGCTGCATTTTCTCAGTTATATCGAGTCTAAAATCAGAGTTGCAAAATTAAATTTTAACAGTAAATGAACCAAGGGGCTTCCTCAGTTGAAATACTCAGTTTCTGGTTACATGCTTATTTATTTAGTTACTGTTGCAGAAAATATATACCAAGACTAATCTTGGAATGCCCACACAATATTCTCTAAATCACCTATTTTCAGCGTAAATTATTATGTAATTTTGGAGAGTATTTTTTTGCAGGCGGTGCGGGGTATTTTTCAACTCTAAATATATCATTTCGGCAATATATTGAGTCCATGATCATCCACTGATGCTTGATTGTCTGTGGTTGCCTTTATGTCTTGCAATTCTTGCAGATTCACTGGTTAGTTCCTCTAGGACAGCATTTCTCAGCCTTGCCAATTTCTGTAAGTTGTCTGGACTTGGACTCCTGGAATTCCCTAGCCAGCAAGGGGGATTCTGGGAGTTGAAGTCCAAATATTAGCAAAAAAAATTCAAATTGCTAAGAACCAATATTGAGAAACACTGTTCTAGAGGTTTCAGAAAAGCAGCAGAAAGCCTAGTGAATTAGGCTTAGCCTAGCTAAATCTAATGAGTATAGTTTTATCAACTGTGGATTGATCAGTTGTGTGATCAATAACACAATAGTGATTGACGATGTAGGATTGTAAAACAAAAGCCTTTTAATTCTTACTTTATAATGGGAGGAAGAGTAGCAAAACAATAGACAGGAAGAATAACACTTATATGGTTACAGTGAGTAAAGACAATGAAAAAAGATCACAGCAAGATGTTCAATCTGGGGAAGATTATTTTGCATGGTGGTGTCATAGATGACATTTTAATAAAGAGAATTGTACTTTTTTTTTAGGCAAAAGAAGCAGTTTCTGGTTGGAAAGCTGTTTTATTTATTGTTATGACAAATAGAATATATACTGATAGCTTATTCAGAACTGCCCTGCAAAAACAGTTGCAATTCAGCTTTGCAGAAATAATAAAAACAATACAGGAATATTTAGTTCCAAACTACTGATTGTAAATCATTTTAATCTTCATAACTGCAAGCAAAAAGTGGGAGAATAGGCAGCTGAAATTTAAATATTTCTGAACATGACATATTTGATGAAGGGCTAAATGATCAACTATTTTGTGGAATTCTGAAAGAAATATTTAAAAAACACAGCAAATCTAAGATTTTCAGGACATTTAATTTTTAAAAGAGCAGCAAACTGCTATACAGTATCCATGGAAACTACTGCTAAAGTTACAGTATGGAGCTTTAGTCGGAAGTTTAAAAAAATGTGAATAAACTTGGCAATAGCATGTAGACAGACAATAACAAGTCAAAATGAGCTGTGTTATGATTGTGGCAACTATTTACACATACAAGCTGAATGCAGTTTTTAAAAAATCCCTGCAGAAAATGAAATAAACTGGGATGTATTGATGAGTCTCTTATTCTAAACAACAAATCATTTCCTAAAAATAAGCAACCAGAATATTAATTAAAAGGAGTAGTGTATGGCATAGATAAAGTATTTGATAATGAAAACGAATTGGGGAACGTAACCTTAAAATGGTACAATGAAGTCAGTATAAAAGCATAAATGGTGAAATGAGACCAACAATATGGTTCATGCCAGAAACTGTAATCAAAATATATCATAGCAATCAAACACTGGTTCTGCACTCTCAGGAAAATTACAGCATGAATTTGAGTAGCATTTCAGGGCTGCTAAATTAAATCCATCAATGTACTGAAGAAAAGATTGTCCCCAACCATTTTATCTGAAACTAACCTGGATAAGCAGAATAATTTATAAAGATAATCTTTATGAACACCTACCATCACCAGCATATCAGGTTCAAAAGTCATCTCCATGTAGTCTTCCCCTTGTAAGAATATGGTTTTATTCCATGACCCTGACTCTTTTTCAAATATCATGCCTCAGTATCTTAGCATCTAGTGTCCATCATATTTATACAGGTAGTCCTTGACTTACAACAACAATTGGGAATCTCTGCTGCTCAGTAAGGAATTGTTAGGCAAATCATGCCCAATTTTATGACATTTTTTGCTATGGTTGTTAAGCAAATCATTGAGGCTAAGTGAATCATGCGATCATTCAGCAAATCCAGCTTCCCTCGTTGCCTCTGCTTAGGAAGGCAGCTGGGAAGGTCACAAATGGCAGTCACATGTCTCCGCAACCATTGACAAATACATGCCAGTTGGGAAGCATCTAAATTTTAATCATGTGACTGTGGGGATGTTGTGATGATTATAAGTGTGAGGACTGGTCATAAGACACTTTTTAAAGTGCTGTTGTAATTTCAAATGGTTGCTAAACATGGATGTAAGTTTGCACCAACTTCTGCCTTTCTCCCAATTAATAACTGAGTCGAACTTCAGCATAAAGCATCCCAACTGCAATAACTGGTACAGTTTGCCCAATAACTATCAATTCTAGACTTCTTCTGTGACACTCTGTGCTAACAACACCACTGCTGTATGCAGTTTTTATTTTAACTAGGCAACTAAATAACTAGATTTAATTAATATTTGGAAGTGGCAATAATATTATCTCTGGTTTCATTGACTGGCTGATGCTTTTTATTCTACTACATGTTTATTCCTGCATTTATATCTTGTTTTTTTTCTGCGAGCTCAAGATGACATGCATACGATCATTCTTTCTTACCAAGTTTATTTTTTTGTTGTTCTCCCCATTCACAAGGAAGCAAAGGCAATAGAGAAGAAGAAAGAGGCAAAGATTCCTGAAGACAAACGTAAGGAGCCTTACAGCAGAGATCTGAAAAAAAGTAGAACTCCTGATCTGATAAAGGAAGGGAAAAAAGAAGAACAGGTCCAGAAAGCAAATCAGAAGGGAAAAGATGAAACAGACAGCAGTAATAAAATGGGACAAGCCAAAGAGAAAACCAGTAAGGATGAAAAAAGGTTTTCCAAAGAGAAAGAAAAATCCATGGCAGCAGATAAACGTGTAACAGGCCAAGTGAGAGGGGAAGAAAGGGGTAAACTGCTAAAGAGCAGGTCAGTAGATGATAAAGGAAGAGAAGACAAGGCAGCAGAATATAAGAGAGGGACTGGGTGGGACAGAAAGACTGAAGATAAAAAGGAATGGGAAAAAATAGAAGAAAAAAGATCAGCTTTAAAGCCAGTCTCAAAGAGAGAAGATAAAAAAGAACCCACCAAAGCAGGAGAAATAAGTTCAACTACAAAGCCAGGCTCAAAGATTGACAACAAAGAGAAACTCTTGAAGGATAGTAAAGGAATTCCAGAGACAAATGTCCCAATTTTAGAGCAAGAGGACATGATCCAAGAGCCTCCTGATAGCAGCCCCTCTAAACCTGCAGACAGTTCTTCAAGCCAGAGCAAGGAGGATGAAGCCACCAGCATCTTTGATGAACCCTTGGAAAAGATCAAGAATAATGACCCAGAGATGGTAGAAGTTAACGTCAACAATTCTGACTGCATCAACAATGAGATCCTGGTACGCTTTGCTGAGGCCTTGGAATTCAACACAGTGGTCAAGGTCTTTGCCCTGACCAACACACGTGCTGACGATCATGTTGCATTTGCCATTGCCATCATGCTAAAGTCCAACAAGACCCTGACAAGCATAAACCTAGATTCCAATTATATCACAGGCAAAGGGATCCTGGCCATCTTCCGTGCGCTGCTGCAGAACAACACTCTGACGGAGCTGCGCTTTCACAATCAGAGACATATTTGTGGAGGGAAGACCGAGATGGAGATAGCAAAGTTGCTGAAAGAGAACACCACACTGCTGAAACTGGGCTACCATTTTGAATTAGCTGGGCCACGCATGACGGTCACAAACCTACTAAGCAGGAATATGGACAAACAGAGACAGAAACGCTTACAAGAGCAGAAACAGGCCCAGGAAAAGATGGAGAAGAAGGACTTCCTTGAGGTGCCAAAGGCAGGATGCTTGCCAGCTGGCTCACAAAAGATTTCTCCAAAACCATCCCCCAAAACCTCCCCATGGTCTTCCCCTAAAGCTCCTCCTAAGAAATCTGGAACCCCAGATGCTCCTCCTCCCCCACCCCCAGCTCTAGCCCCTCCACCTGCTCCTCCCTTGATTAATGAAAACTTACGCTTGTCCCTTTCTCCGGCCACTCAGAGGAAGATGGTAGACAAAGCACTTCCGCCTCAGGAGAAGAATTCCAGAGATCAACTTCTGGATGCCATTCGCTCTATCAACAAGAAGCAGTTGAAAAAGGTACATCATTACAGCTATAAAGTACACATTGACTGAACCTTGTAGTTTATACTCCATATTTTATGCATAGTGCTGTATATACCTCTGGCCATATTTCAACAAGCCAGTTAAAAGAAACAATGGCTTATTGCTGCATGTGAATCAAGAGACGGATGGTCATGCTGGGATGCAGCATTGACAGTTATTGCTAGGTTCAATAAAGCTACTGCCTTAATAATGCTAGTTATTTTAAGGCTTACTTGCAGATAGTCACGTCACATTTCTGTGTCTAATGATTGGAGTATTTCTCCATCATTTCTGCAAGGGCTACATTCCTTAGGTATTTACTAACATCTCCTTTTGGATTTTATGTTTACCAACAAAAAAATAAAGGGAGACTAGCATAGATCTATTTCAAGCTATTTAGCTCTCAGCAGCTAGTTCAAATCCCAGAAGAGTATGGCTAGCTGGTGAGATTTAAATAGTTTGAAATGGATCTATACTAGTTTCCCTTTATTTCTTTGTTGGTAAACATAAAATTCAACTTAAAAATAGTTTGTTGTGAAAGCGACTGCTTGCGAAGGCTCCTGGGTTGGGGCTGAAAGGCAAAAGCGGAAGCAGTATGCTCCGTCCCATAATTGGGTAGACCAGGTTGCCTTGATAGACTGGTCCCACCAGAAAAAACACTTCATCTCCTGTTGGAGTTTCAAAAGGCCTCCATTTAGCAACTCTGTGGGAAGATGGATAGCTAAAACCACTTGTGTTTACCCACTGATTAAGATCATCTCTTCAGACATTACTATCTTCTGGAGATAAGACAGACGGCAATTGAGACATGATGTCAAGTTTTTTTAGCATCTGCCTTTAAAAACACCATTCTCAACAGACAAAGCCTTTTTGACAAAGCTATTTTAGGACTAATCTAAATTAGGATGTGCTTTTTAATAATGAAGATGAAAGGGATGATGGAAGAGTGAAAGAGGGGATATTAACATGTTTGTCTGATGAACTGCTGTAACCTTGAATTGCTATTTGGATCTCCATTAGATGCCTCTAAATTGAGAATTTGTACTAAGTTCATGTCTTATTTTGGCAGGTGGAGGTTCCCAAGTTACTTCAATAGTAGGGAGTGGAATCTTGGACAGTGGAGATTGCCAAGGCTGAATCACTGAGTTTGTCTCTCGGGTGACTGTTTACATGAGAAGAACGCAACAGAGCCACAGCCCGCCCTGTGTTAGTCCCAGATGAACCGTGTTCTCTGTGGGATTAATTTGGATGCAATAATTAGATGGATTGCCAAAAGGCATTATCATCAGGAAGAAGTGGTATTTATTTTTAGTCCTTTTTAATAACAAAACTTGTTTTTGTCCTGAAAAGAAGGATCTGCAGATATGGTACATTTGGGCTTTTTGTCTAGTTTTTTCTTGTGGAAGCTCAGAAACTAAAGGGGCAAATGTGATCAACCTTGAAGAAGTCTGAATTTGGGGTATCTCTGCTTATCTCATCATATCCCAGGCAGCAACACTGCAATCGCTTGCCGCTAGGAACATCTAAAGAGCTATACTGGAGCAGCAGCAGCATGAGAAGGTGTC
Organism: Thamnophis elegans; assembly: GCF_009769535.1. Taxonomy (NCBI): domain Eukaryota; kingdom Metazoa; phylum Chordata; class Lepidosauria; order Squamata; family Natricidae; genus Thamnophis; species Thamnophis elegans. The sequence continues at coordinate 64,500,188 of NC_045545.1, forward strand.
CAGCATACTGTCGGTACGAGAAGACTCTAAATGGAGCTATGTCACAATTATGCCCATTGCTGCTGGATTGAAATGGCAATGTCATGTTCTGTTTTCCTTGTATACTGAAGCAGGAGGGTGGGGGAGAAATCATGGAGACAAAACTCATTGTTCAATGTCTCTGTGATTTCAAGGATTCCATTTCTGTGATAGCAAAAAGCAAACACAGGTTCTTATAGGCCATGGCTTTTTTGGTGGAAAGAAATGGGTGTGTGCGCCACATTTGATTGCTAAAGACTTGTCATGGTGCCATGATGTAAACAAAGGCAGCTGAATGGACTGCATTACTGCTGGGTCTGGGGCTCTGCTGCTTCTACTTCTGAAGTAATTCCCAATTCATTTTAGAATTTGCAAGACTTAAATCTTAGAATTCATGTAATAGAAAACGAACAAGCTTAGCTGTCAGTGGGAAGTAATGAAAAAGACAAACAGTCCATATATATATAATCAGCTCAACTTTGGAAACTCAAATTTGAAAAAATCAGGAGCATCTTTAGGGCTTGGGGCAAATAATCAGTTTGAGCCTAATCCAGTGGGCCATAACTTACAAGATCATATCAAATATCTGTCAAGACATTTGTTTACTATAGACATGGGAATACATTTGGGGACCAGAAAGTTTTTGTAATACTTTTTAAAACTATGCTGATTTGTGGAAAGAAACACTCTCAAGGAAGAGACATTGTTTTTGAAATGTCCATCAATAAGCCATGTTATGTGGACTGTGAGAATGCTATGTGCTCCAGCTACTCTGTATCAGCTTCCTTTCCTTGCAATCTTGGTCTTCTTTCCCTCCAAATGAATCCCAGTTTCATGAATTATATTTTTAGCATAATAGCTGTCAAATACTTTCTGGTAATATGTGACTATTTAGCATCACGCTATGGTTGGATCACATGGGTGTATACACCCTCATCAGTCCTGATGAAGGGAGTATCCATAATATCAGGGTATGAATGGGATGCTGACAGAACACTGAAGTTAGTCTCCAGTAAGTAGTTTTGACATGGCAGATAAACCACAAATGGAATGTATGAAGTGATCCTGAGAATATTCTCCAAAGCACTGAAGGCAAAATGAGAAGCAATAGATGGAAACTAATCAACCAATCTAGAAATAAGGAGAAATTTCCTGACAATTAGGACAATTAATCAGTGCAATGGCTTGCCTTCAGAAGTTGTGGGTGCTCCATTACTGGAAGTTTTTAAGAAGAGTTCAGACAACCACTTGTTTGAAATGATATGGGGCAGGGGGTTGGACTAGGAAACCTCTAAGGTTCCTTCCATTTCTGTTATAGTAGAGGAATGACAGCAATGCTTTCAGAAGATTGTTGAATCTGTTTTCAGTCTCAAGAAGTAGTATGCTTTTTCTTCATTGTCTTCCCCCTGTCTGGCTCTTCTGTATGTACTGGCTACACATCCCCATTCATTGGTCATGCTAAATATGATGGTGTAGCCCAACACTTCTAGAAGATGTCAGGCTTGTGGGGTCAGCTTTGAATGAAGTAGATACCATACACAGCATGAACTGGACAGGGAGAACCAAATACTTGACCTGAAGAAGAATGTAATAGAAAACAATATTAAAGGGACTATTTTAAAACAAAAAATGCCCCATGAAAGAGCAAACCATTTAGCTTCCTGGTAGACTCAATAATTTCCTGTATCTAAATTCAAGTATTGAATTAAATTAATTTCTGGCTTGGGCTGTAAATTAAAACATATTTTTGCATTTAAGTTACTTTAAGAGATTAATATATAAATGAACAGATAAATCTAACTCTCTTGGAGCCATGTTTCATGACTCACACAAAATGCCAAAGTGTATCTGAATTAAGATAATGCAGGGTTGTGTGCAAGTGTATGCAATTACATGTTTTCATCTTCTTTCCAAATAAGAAGAAATCTCAGCAGCCTGATAAAAAGCAGTAAGAATTCATAGCTATTAACAAAAATACAGTTCCCTCTCCCAGATTGCATGTCTTTGTATTTTCAAAAACAAGTGGTTTACATATCCAGATATCTTGGTTCCTATTTCCCATCATTTCCAAGCCGAATGACCAGGCTAACTTATGGAGATCATGGCAATTTAACAAAGACCTTCTTGTTCTGACCAAATGAACAGAGACAAGCAGTTCTTATTCACATTTGTGAAAAATCTGAAGAAATGTTATGTACCCTTCAATTATCTTTTAAAAGGCAGAGGATGGGAGAAAGGTATGCTTGCTGAAGAGAAAGGTCTATATTTTCATCACATTTGAAAAATAAAAGAGGGAAAAAGAAAACCAAGAGAAAAACCATCTGAGCATGTGATGTCAAAATGCAGACATTGTTGTCATTTTCAACTCTGTTTCTCTTGAATTTTGCATTATGTATAGAATTACCTGCACTTTCATTAATAAAGCTCACAAAATGTCCTCGACTGTGAGTAATGAAACATTCTGGGCCCAGAGACTGTGAAATCCTTCAGATGTGTTAGTTTGTATAGAAAGTGCAATCTTGATTGATGTGTGAGCTGGACACCCCCACCCCCACATACCCACATAGTGTGCTTAAAACCCTTCAATGGAATCATTTTCCAACCTGTCTCCCAACTGTTTACAATTATAGCTATTTCAGAATGGGTAATATGGTTATGATTGTTCTGGTCACTGAAGCCAGATTTCTTATTTTATAGTTTCCATTCCTGGGTCATTTTGGCTCTAAAACCTTAGGGGAAAAGGTTGCTTTAACTACTAACCAGAGTATAGAATTTTATATGTATGTGTTTTTATTGTGATAAATTATTTAGGTCTTTTAAAAAAAGAAGATGCAAAAAGTATAATAATCTGGAACTCAGGATTTGATGATGCCTTTTAACTTAATGTTAAAGCTGTTCAAAATTTAGCCACAATACTGTTAATGCTAGCATTAGAATTAAAAAGTAGAAACTTTATGTATGTACAGTATAATAAGTATTTGTAGAGGATATTGTTACAGAAAAGATGAAGTAGGAGAATTCCTTACATCCCTGCAGAAATTGCAGTACATGAGCAAATCACAAAGGCAAACTGATTAGGATAGAGGAATTTTGGTGCACCTCCTCAGAAGATGAGCACTGATGGTTATAAGTTGTTCTGTGCATAGAATTTTAAGAAAAGCCACTGGAGTGGAACATTCCTGTTTGCATACAAACATGAATCCTCCGTGTGGTCTAGAGTGTGCGGGGCATTGTGCCAGAGGGAAGTAGCTTCTCCCTCACTGCCAGATCACTGGGTTCCTGGCCAACACTGCAAAAACTGAAGACCCGACTGAGTCCAAGGCAGCTGAGTTATTTCTCTGAAGCCCAGAGAAATGTCTATATTTGGGCATTTTGCATGGAGTAGCCCAAGCAAAACTTCATTCCTTTGCACTCCACAAGAGTGGGAAGCCTTCCAGCTTCCCAGAACAGCCCAGAGGAGAAGAAAAACAACGCCTCATTTGACACAGCTCTCCCTTATCCATTCACAGCCCCATCTTTTCTTTATTGGTTTCCATTCTTGTGGTTCCCCTGCCATTGTCACTGCATGTGCATGTGTGTTTATTGTCAACCAATACACATTTGTTATTGAAATGTCTATGGACTTGCTTTTGTCACAGATGTCCCTGATTTTGTAAGTTTGCACCACATTTGGCAAATGTTCTACAGATAATTATCATGTATAATCAGGAGAGGCTAATGTTTTCGTGATACACAAATGACAGATGGTGTGAAAACAATATCATATCTTCTGAAGTTTCATTTCCCCACAACTTAGAAAGTATTTTTGGTTTATGGTTATAACAGGCTGCAGTCTGGCTTATTGTTTCTTACTCACTTTCTGCAATGTGTCATGTTGCTTACCATGGATACTGGGGTTGTCAATTGAGCAGGGAGAAGTCAACAACTATGCTGAAAGGGCTCAGGTTATTGAAGCCTCACCCCCTTTTCGTGTCTGTGAGACCCACAGTATAAGCATGGAAAAAGGGGTGGTTTATGATAGCCTGATCATGTTCACTGATGCTCGGTCTGGTAATCCTGGAAAAAGAAGGAAAAGTGGTCTTTGTGGCTTCTTCTTTGCCTCTGTATCTGCAGGGAGAGGAGTTTCCTGCTTTCTTCACAGCAAGGCTTCCTCTAAAAAAAACAGGTGGAATTCCAACATAATTTACATCAGAAGAAAAATCTTCTGGAATGTCTGTTATTGCAATGCATTTTGTCACGTGACATTTACAGTTCCTTACATTCAAGTACCTTGAGTAAAGCTGACATGTCTGGAACCAAAAAACACTTTAGGCTTCTTCAGTACAATTGGAGAGAATGCTATAACTTAATTTACATGCACAGTGCCCATTAATCCTGAGTAGTTTAGGCAGGGCTGAAACAACAACGATAGAAAAATTATCCATATTAGCTTGAAATAATGATTCGTGATACTCTTGACTGAAAAACAGGCTTCTGTTTTTTATAGTCTCATATTGTACCACTTCTACATCAGAGTAAGTAGATACTGTTTCATCGACCCCCATTCCCTTTCTCCCTGAAAGAACAATCCAAGAATGTACCGAGAAGTAATAGCGAGAAGCTGGGTTGTTCAATGTAAGGTTTTTTGTGTGTGTTCAATGTAGTTTTTCCTGAAAGTATGAAACAAAAATGCAAAATTGACACAAAGCCCATGCCAGGCCTTCATTCCAAACAGGTGTTCTAAGAAACAATTTATTGAGGTCCAAACATTTATGTAAAAATAGGTTTTTCTTAGTTGAGATGAGAGCAGAAATTGGACAATAGGCAAAGTTTTGGGGTACTTTATTTTCTAAGCATTAGAAACAGAATTAAAGAGGGTTAAAGCAATGGGTCTTGCAATTATGATTAAAAAAAACCTATGTGGAAAGAGTGAAGGAATGGTTTTTAAGTGGACCATGTAGACAGAACACTGAAATTGCTAACGCCTTAAACCTGAAGCGCTCTCTGCTTCCTATTAGCTGGTTTTTCAACTTTGGTAATAACTCAGCACTAGAATGAATGAAAAAGAATTTGGGACATTGGTTTAAGAATGCCCTCATGTGGCAAGATTTTTATCTCATATTATTAAGAGACAAATGTTGCTTTCAAGTGGATAGATCCTAGTGATACTACCTGCAATACTTTTGCAAGCATTCCATCTTTTCCTCCAAACACACTTTGGAAGTAAAATAATATACAGGGGGTAAAGTATTCTGACACTGCACATATGATCCCATATTTTGTAGCATGTAATGTTGGAGAAGACTCCTAGGAGTATCATGGACAGCCAAAAAAAACCCCAATGGATTATCAAATAAATCAAACCAACTCATTGGAGGCACAAATGACCAGGCTCAAATTATCCTACTTTGGACAAATGATGCAAAGACCTGGCTCCAATAGTGGGAAAGGAAGGAGGAAAGCAGATAGACAATGGAGCAATGAGTGTACCATTGGGAGACCTGAAGACCAAGTTGGGAACAGATTGTCATGGAGAAATTCTATGCTATCACTAACAGTTGAAAAGTATCTGATGGGGCATAACTAATAAAAATACATTTTGTAGCAAGGAAAAATTCTGACCACAAGACCTCATAAAATCTGTGGAGTAGAGCAATTGTATGATAAAATTCATCTGTGCAAGCAGTCACCGCAGTAAATTTAATTGCAGTAATATATATCTTCAGAAAGAACACACAAACTCATGATTATGCAGAGATGATAAATTCATTTAATAGCTTTAAAGTACTTAAATAGTCCAGCCATTATTAAGGTCTGTAATGTCTTTAGAATATTCTTAGTTGTTTCAAGAAAGCAATGCTATACACACAACTGGAAATAAGTTCCACTGAACTTTTTTTATCATTCTGGAGTAGATCTGAGGGTGGGAATGGTTGATTCTTGTATGTGCCATTTTCTGGATCTGAATATTTTTTTAATACCTGCATTTTAAAAGCTGCTTTAAAGATTCTTTTGCGGTGGCAGAGTAAGTATAGGTCTGGATTTTCCAGGACATGGCTGGATTCCACTGCTGCCTGCTGCAATTAGTCAAGAGTAACAAAATTCCCAAACAGACTCAGATTGGGTCACCAGAGTTGATGGCAGTAGAAGTGTCTTGTTCAATAGTCAGGAGGGCCCTTCCAAGCTATTGAAAAATGGTAAGGTCAGCTCTGGTTGCATTCTGGTGGGCAGAAAGGAAGCAGATTGCAAGCAAGCAAATGTATTTATCTGATTTACAAACTGCTGCAGTCCCAACATCCCACACATAGAGAAGGGCCCCATCCAAAGTATGGCTCAGTATCTAAAATTATAAGAATCAGAATATGTCCACTCAAGGGAATAACATTACTGCAAGTTTTAACCAAGCACTAAAATAATAATTCTTTGTCTCCATCACGAAAATCAGAACTCTTCCCCAATAAGACAGGAGAGGAGACTCAGACTGAGAATCTGAAAACTGCCCATCAAATTCAGCTAAAGCTAAGATGGGGGCAGGTAGTAGCCCAATTTTATCTGATTCAGAACTGACAGCAGAGTTATGCCTTGTTCTTACTTGGATAGGAAACTGCCAATTAGTCCACTTGCAGACTGGAGTGGAAGGCTGCAAAACCTCTTAGAACAGGGGTGTCCAAACTTGGAAACTTTAAGACTTGTGGACTGCAACTCCCAGAATTCCCCAGGCTGGCTGGGGAATTCTGGGAGTTGCAGTCCACAAGTCTTAAACGTTCCCAAGTTTGGACACCCCTGCCTTAGAAGAATGCAACAGCAGGCCCTTTCTCTAACGTTACCATGACATTCGCGAGCCCCCGCACCGCTCCTAACCACGCGTTGCTTAAGGAGTTGTTAACAGTACTCGCCTCTGTTTCCGCGAAAGTCGCCTCCGCCAGGGGGACAAAGAGCGGCGGCCGAAACAGCGGGGAGGGCCCGGCGTCTGTTCCTACGACGACCCCATTGCATTCGGACCTCTGCGCCGCTGTGCCACGCTTTGCTGGCGGGAGCTCCCGCAGGATCGGGTGCGGAGGAAGAGAGAGAGAGGAGGCGGACCAGAGCCAACCGGTTGGCGGCAAAAGCGCCCTGAAGGGACGATGCGGAGTCGGGAGCGCGAGTCGGACTTCATCCTGCAAGGAGGTCGGGACGAAGAGCTGCCCTTTGGCGCGGCGTCGCCAGCAGGAAGACCATGGAGGAGAACATCTGGTGGCGGATTTGGAGGCAACGAGCGAGACAGCGGCGAGGAGAAGAACCGCTGGCCGGGCCCGAGGCCGCCCCTCGCTCCCGAGGGCAGCCGAAGGGCACTTCTATGTCGCGTGCTCCCTGGACACGTGACCGTGGGGCCCCATTGGAAGTTGAGGCAGCTCCTCAGGGTCGGTATTTCTCACCAAGACTGAACCTTGGATTGCTATGGGGCAGTGACGGCCTTGCCTCTTTCCTGGCCGCTGTTTTGTGAAGACCCCAGTCCTGGCATGCACTAGTTCATTTAGTGACGGTTCAAAGTTACAACCGCACTGAAAAAAAGTGACTTATGACAGTTTTTCACAATGACATTGTTGCAGCGTCTCCACGTTCAGACGCTTGGCAACTGACTCAAATTTATGACGGTTGCCGTATCCTGTGATCCCCTTTTGCGCCCCTCTAACAAACAGAAGTCTGATGTGGCAGGTGCCTATCAGCTTGAATTCTAAAGACCTGGAGGACTTTTAGCTTCTTCGTTTTCTCTTACTTTGTCTCTTTTGTGGTCCCACCAGTTCTTGCTTTCAGGCACACAGTATTTGTTGCAGAGGTTCAGTGCACTATTGTTTGTTCTTTATCATACTGTTGTTTGCAGTCAGTCTGCTAACTAGGTGATCTAGTGTTTCATTGGTTTCTTTGCATATGTCAAACATTCCTGCCTACTATGCATTGGTCACTCTATAGCAGTGATGGGATTCAGCCGGCCTGCACCTATTTGGGAGAACCGGTTGTTAACTTTCTCAGCAGTTCGGAGAACCGGTTGTTGGAAGAAATCTCCTCCCCCACCCCACTTTACAGGGCTAATCCTGTAAGGAAGGCAGGAAGGAAGGAACATTCTGGTGGTGTTTCTAGCCTAATCTTTATTGCGCTACTTACAGAAACTGCCTCTTCGGTTAACCCTTATTACATTGTCACAGCTAAGGCAAAGCACCCATCAACCTGAGTGACGTTGAGTTGGCCACACCCACCCAATCACATGACCACCAAGCCCTGCCTACCCAGTTGGTCATCAGGGCAGAGAACCGGTTGTTAAATTATTTGAATCCCACCACTGCTCTATAGGCTACATCAAGAAAGATGGCTTTGTTTAAAAAAAAACAGTCTAGTTAAAGCTCATCATCTCTGTAGTTACAGTGTCAGATACACATTATGGGGGTTGAAATCTAATGTATTTGGAGGGAGCCAGGTTTAGGAAGGTTGTTCCAAAGTGAAAGAGAAAATCATATTTGGAAATTCTCCAAGTGAACAACTATTATGAACAACTATTAAAACCTTGGACTGGGCTGAAACCTTTTCTGAACACCAAAACTCTTGATCCAAACGTAAACCCATGTTTCTATGGCAACCATATTATTGTTCAGTATTCAAGACATACTAGATGGGATGATCTGGCATATAAATTAACTAAGGAGAAATTTTAAATTTAAAAATCAGCAAAACAGCCTCATCACTGATTTGAAACATTATGGCTCTTTGTTCCCTTCCCTGCGGACACCCTCCTCAATTCATTGGAAGCAATGAAAGAACTCTGTATCAAATATTAATATTTTCCTTTATCAAGTTCTTAATTGTTGGCAAAGGAAAGTTTATTTCTCTTGTTAAGAAATTATTCTAGGACTACCTATCCACTAACTATACAGCAGAAGTAGAAAAAATACACGCAAACACACATAGCAGTAACTTAATCAGTATTTACAACTTTAATCCACATTGTAACGAACATTTTGCAAAGCAAATGTTTGCCATTCTGATTAGAATAAGAGACAGCGTTGCAACTGTTGCTGCAATTCAGCAGGCCATTCCCACACAGTGGGAATGTGGTTTGAGCAAAAGGGCTGACTCAATTAACTCCTTCCTCCAAAATGTTCTTGTAGGACTCAAAAATGGTCAAATGCATGGAGAAGATGTCTACACTGTGTTGCTTCAGCATTGCTAAACACTTTGGTTTTGCAGAGCTCTGTGCAACATCAAAAGGTGTATGCCCAATGTATGGCTTCTTCACCTGGACTAAAACATTTTCCCAGTTACTGGAAGCCATGAAATTAGTGGGCATTGTAGCACATGGTGGCCTTTTCATTTTCTTGCATGGGAATTGTCTTTATACACTGGTTGAAGCATCATGCATTTGTCTTGCTTCCCAGGCTTTCTCTGTGTGCTCCAAATAATTTAAATACAGCCTTTGCAATACTGGCAGGTGCAAAGTTAATATCCCTTCAGCAGGTGGGGAGGAATAAGTGGGACTGTCCAACCTTATCTCATCACACTAAATGTTGCTGATGTTTGGAAAGAACAATGAGATGTAGTGGCAGATTGATAAATATGGCCATGCAGCAAGAATGCAACAGGAATGTGCAAAACATACTATTCTGCAGCAGCTTCTAAACTATACCACAAATGGCTTTCTATTCTAGATATCTATGAGCCTCCCCTAGAATGGCCAGACTGACATAGTCAGGAAGAAAACAGAGAATTCCAGTGTTCTCCGCAACATTCCAGTGGCAGAATATTAGATTTTGCACACAATAAAATGCAGATTGAGCCACAATAAACACTAAAGACTTTCAGGAGAAATAGGCTACACTGCATAAATAATAGGCACCCATTTCTTACTAGGCATTCCCATGCTTCACGAGTACAATTAATTGATCAGAGGCAAATTTGAGAGGTTGGATTCAGGACAAGTAAAGGGGCTAGCTAATCTTAACCTTTCTTAGTGAAAAGAAAGGAGACTAAACTGAGTTAAAATATTATGAAAGAACAGGTAGGAGTCTCACTGTGGGAGAAAACACAAAAGGTTTGAAATAAATTCTTATAGTTACTGTTGGGCAGTGACTATAAACAAAAACAGCAAGTATCCTAAATGATATTGTCCTCTCTTCATATTTGCATAAAAATAAAAGTGAAAGATGCTGGTTGATGAGTTCTGGGATTTAAAACAGAAACCATGGAGAATGCCCAGATTGGGGGAAGCTGTGTTAGCCAGAAATGCTGGAAATTCTAGATCAACCTATTTGAATGTTGGTGGAAAGGATTTGTATAGAAATGGAACCAGGAAAGAATGGACTAAGATTTCAACACTCCTCCAAATGGCCGCCCAACTATCATATCGGTAGTTTAACCAAGGCACCCCCTAATGGCATTGCTGAACCATTTTTAAGCCTGTTTGAATTCTGCCCCTGCTCATCTGAAATGCCAGTTCTTGGCAGGTTGTTTTTGTTCCTTTCTCTACCTTGGGAAATGGGCAATATGATTTCTTTACAGTGAGTTAACGGATATGTGTGAACTCAACAAGGTACCTCTGCAAAGAATTCACAATCTAATTTATGCTTACTTTATCTTTTCAAATGTTGAGATTTCATATTACTATGAGGGCAGTTTATGCTGAAAGTTATAATACAATGGTGAAAGAATATGATGGTGAAAGGTTAACTCTCATTAGATTGGTGTGGAATGCACAAAAGAAATTTCAATCCAGTAGAGAAATCCTTTAAAAAATCCCTCTGAAAATCCAAATTATGTTCAATTGATAAAATTACTTTATCTCCCATTTTTTCCCTTGAAAAACATAGAAAATCTGTACTTTCACTTGTATATGAAATGCTCACAGTTTGATTTCTCTACCTTCAAATATTGGACTTGTTATCATTCTGTGCTGCGGAGCACCAAAGACAACGTGCCTTCTCTTGTCTATTCCTCATCTCATCTTTAAAAAAGTCTGTCTAGGCTCATCTACTTTTCGTATGTATTAATTGCACTTACAGCTTTATTTGGGAATCTTTATGGGCTTTCAAGCAGTTTCTCCTCCAGATTCTGATCAAGATCTACTTAGTGTAAGGATCTTTAGCAGCACCAAATATCTTCAGACCTTCAATACGTATATCCATCTTAGGCCTCGGGGATTTCTTAAGACACAAAACATTACCTGGAAATTATGAAGAATGGAACTAAAATTGAGCTCCTGGCAGTTTAGGGAAAGAGTGTTTCACTTAGTTCTTTGCAAAACCCTGGAGGCAATCTGCCTACCCACTCCCTCTGAAAAGTTTGGTTTCAGAGAGGGGAAATCTGTCAAATTATACATAATACATATAGTGCTTACACCAGCTTTGTGCACTTGCATTTGTAATCATCAGCTACTTCCTGAACCACACAGGAAGTGAGGAGGACAAGGTGATTCTCTCAATATCTGGATTGAGTGGAGAAAAGAATTAAAAGTCACAATGCTTCCTACCATGCAGAATAACTAATTAAAAAAAAAACACTGGCAAATACTGACACAGGCTGGAGTTTCAGGACAGTAGGAGTCCCCCTACAGGTTCTGTAAAAAGGGAGTTAGCAGGCCCATAGAGAAAGCTTCTCTTGATTAGTCCTCCAAGGTTCTTCTCAAGTGCTAGGCTGTGTTGGTTGCGGTGGGATGTATGGTGGGGGAGCTGCAGAAGAAAGAAATTGACCATTAGAATAAGCTTAGCAGCCCCTTGCCCATCTTTGTTGGTCTTGAAAAAATAATGCAAAGTTAGACTTTAGAACCCTGTTTCCCTGAAAATAAGACCTCCCAAGATAATAAGCCCTCCCCAAAACTACTGCAACACAGCAGCAGCCATGAGGTGACTACACTTGCCACCTCCTGCACCTCAAAAATAATACAACCTCCCCGAAAATAAGGCCAAGTGCTTATTTCGGGGGTCAAAAGAAAATAAGACCTTGTCTTATTTTCGGGGAAACATAGTACTTGGATAGGAACTAGTAGGAAGGCTTAAGTCAGTAAATTGCCATACAATAAGTTGAACTTGAAGCAGATTTTTACAGAAATGCCAAAGGTGAAACTGGGTCAAACTCAAGGTTAGCTGTTCTCCACATATATGAGGATTATAAAGTTACCATACTCTGGCCTGCAAAAATCCAGATAACTACTAGGTGATAGCAAATGGAATTCTTTGTTGTCATCTAGTGATCATCACCTTTGCAGCCCTGATATAGAGGTCCTATGGAAATGTCATATTTCTATATATTTTATTCTGTTACATTGCTACATTTCATGTTACTGTAGTATTTAGGGGGATAAGCCTCTTATTTTGCCTTGCTTTACTCATGGCCATTTGGGTTTCATAGGACAAACCTACCTCCATGTTTTTTTTTGTTCTTGTTCCTCTAACCTTAATTTTCCTTCCCTGCTGTTCCATGTTATTTCGATACATCCTCAGTTTTAATCAATCTTTGCCCTACCAATTAAGAGATGCTGAAGAGATTAAATCACTCACATGAAACTCAATTAAGGCTTACCCTTGTCTAATCAGAAGCAAGCATTGATAGAATTTCTTCTATCTACACTTACCAAGATTTGTTCAGTGCCTATGACTTAATGGATCTTGTGGATCATTCATGTGTGACATTTTCTTAACAATGTCTCTGGAGAATTGCAGCTCTTATAATTCTTTGCCCACGCTTAAATGACATTTTGAGAGTTCATACTGAATATGTCTGCACCATATCTGGATAGGAAGTAAGTCCAGCTTATCATTACTTTATACTCTTTTCTTACCTGAAGGATTGTAGTATGGTGGCCCAGATGGATATAGAGGATACTGTGCTGGAACTGTAGGTGGGTAGGGAAACACAGGGGCATATCCAGGATGAAATGCTGGCCCTGCTTTTGGATCCATGGGATAAGGGTCTGGCGGCTGATTGGGATAACCAGAAAGCGGAATCTCCTGACCTGGATTTGACAAACTTTTGTTAAGTGCACGGTCTGTGCTGATAGTAAATCTATGGAGCAATCTGGATTTGAAGGAGAAGAGACGGCTTGGAGCATGCATGGACACTAGGCATCATATCTGTTGGAAGCCACATCTTTTCCCAATCTTATAACACAATTCAAGGAAAAGGTGTGTTTGATTTTATGAGATGCCAGTAGGTATAATCTGCTCTCTGGTGTGCATCACCTTTCCTCTTTTGAATCTAGATCACCACAAACATTATTGATAATTCTCCATGTTATAAGGCAGTCTTCTCCCAATTTGCTGGTTTTTAGTAGAGAATGTGTTGGATTGCAGCTGCAATCATTTCTCTGGCAGCCTGACTCTGGAAAAGTTTCCCATCAGAATGCTCCTCTAAGCAGCATAAAACTAATTGCAAATATGGTCTATGAGAAAGAAGGTTTTGGTAGAAAGCCCAATGTAGCTGGCAAAATCAAGACAACAAGAATGACATAGATTTCAATAAGTTAATGCTACTTTGAAGTAAAATATGGAGCTCTGGAATTATAATAGGAAGTTCCCAGTTTTCTTTCTAGCGAGAATTAATTAAAACAGATGTCCCCCCTTCCCATCTTAAGTTGAATTGCTATTTATGACATTATCAGTCAACTGACTCTCCCTCCAGCATTCCCAGTTCCCCCCTCCCAATCTCTCCCAGTAGGCCACAACAGAAGGACGTTTTCTACCTTGATAAGGAGTCTGCATGTGATGCCGTCGCTGGTACAAATAGCAGCAGGAGCACAGGAAGCAGCAGACAATGGTGGCAACAATGGCCACAAAGAGAATCACAGCTGAAGCGATGCCAGCAATGGTCCTCGGGCTGCAGAGCGCAGACAAAGATAAATTATGTTCGTGCTACAAAATCTGCTACTGAAACAGATACAGGGATGGGTGAATTCTCAAAAAGCCAGTCATTTCTACTGCCCACCTTCACAAAAGATCTTTGGGTCCAGTTAAAAAACAATGGGGAAAAACTGTCAATTATGGCAAAGTTATTTTAAAAATACAGCAGGTGACCAAGGAATCTCTTCCTGATTTATTTAATATTTTTAAAAGAAATATGTAGTAGCAGTATCACCCAAATATTATTTGAAGAAGACTTCTTCCTTTCTTGAGACCTTGGATGGATCAGGGTATCGTGCACATTGTCAAATGGACAGTCCAGGAAATGATGCACAAAAGAATCAGTGTCTGGGCAGATTCTCACATTGCTGTGATCATGGTGGACTTTTAAAGCAAAGTTGGACGTTAGCAAAGCTGCTTTAAAAAATGCACCATTTCCCCAGTCCTTCTGTGGCCTATTTGGGCCTATAGTAATGGAAGAAAAAGGAAGAGGAAGGGAACCTTGTTGGTAATATGAATTTCTCAAACAATATCCCCTTTCAAAATTCACTTAGAGGCCTTCCTAAATACATTTGTGCATTCCTACTAAAGAGTACATTTAAATAAGATACAAATAAATGGGCTTATATTAAAAATAATTTTAAAAAACTATTAAAATGGTTTCAAATCTCACAGTTACAAATGTAAGAATCTCCACTTTATGCTTCAACAGCCATTGAAGGAATAGATCAAATTATTTCAATACTGTTATTTACAATACTATACTTAAATTCAATACTTCAATATTTTCAATACTCTTGCTATCATCATGGTTGAAAATGAAAATAAAAATCACAACTTCATTCGAAAGGGCATCAACAAGGCAGCCGAACTACCGTATTTTTCGGAGTATAAGACCCACCGGAGTATAAGACGCACCAAGGTTTTGAAGAGGCAATTTTTTTAAAAAAAGTAGGTAAGTAGAGGGATAGAGAGGGAGAGAGAAATACAGTAGGTAGGTAGGGAGAGAGAGAGTAGTTGGGTAGGTAGGTAGATAAAGGGATAGAGAGAGAAAGAGAGAGAGATACAGAGAAATACAGTAGATAGTTAGGGAGAGAGAGTGTAGATAGATAGGTAGGTAGAGGGATAGAGAAAGAAATAGAGAGAGAGAAATACAGTAGGGAGGGAGGGAGAGAGTAGGTACTTTGGTGGATAGAGAGAGAGAAATAGAGAGCAAAATATAGTAGATAGGTAGGGAGAGAGAGAGTAGGTAGATTGGTAAGTAGAGGGATAGAGAGGGAAATAGAGAGAGAAATACAGTAGATAGGTAGGGAGAGAGAGAGAGTAGGTAGGTTGGTAGGTAGAGGGATAGAGAGAAATGGAGAAAAAAATACAGTAGATAGGTAGGGAGAAAGAGAGAGAGTAGCTGGGTAAGTAGGTAGATAGAGTGGGGAAGAGAGAGAGAAAAAATACAATAGGTAGGTAGGGGGAGAGAGAGAGTAGGTAGGTAGGTACATGTTTCCAGGTATAGTTATCCTTGTGCTGAAGAAGGAAATCACTGACAATCTGCAGCACCTAAGACTTTGTTTATGCTGGCACACATTTGATCAATGTAATTCTCATCAATCAAAGAACTTTCCCAAAAAAAGTTTTTGCATTCTACAAACCTCCCCAAAATAGCCATTTTTTCACGAAAATGGGCCATTCCCCCCCCAGAAGGCATGAATAGCCTTGGGGGGCTTGCAGAGTGCTCCTGGGGGGGGGGCAAAAATGAGCAAAGCTGCCCCATTTTTTGTCAAAAAAATTGCATGCATAACCTTATGGAGGCTTATAGAGCACTGCTGGGGGCTGGGGGGCAAAAAACTGCCCGGTTTTTGCTCATTTCTGCTCTCCCCAACCCCCAGGAGCTCTCTGAAAGCCTCCATAAGGGTTTGCACAGCCATTTTGGTGAAGGGGAAGGGCTTTGGGAGGCAAAAAAAAAAATGCTGTATTCGGTGTATAAGACGCACCCAGAGTTTCAGCCTCTTTTTTGAGGAAAACAGGTGCGTGATATACACCGAAAAATACGGTAAGTAGAAAATACTTGCAATGCAGAACAAAAATCTTGCTCCAGTACTTGTGGAACAGGAAATTTTAATTAAACTTATTTTTTTAATCTTTTCATAATTATGGATCTCAATAAAACCTAGTCTCATTTGAGAATGATATCTAATGCCTACCATTTATTCTTGAACAAAATTTTCCCATCTGTACTTTGGACCTAGTTAGAGGATATGTGTGAAGGGATATCAGGTATGCGTTAGAAACTCTTCCTACTCAGCATTCCTAAAAAGGCTTGAAAAAAGTCTTAAGTAAGTAGATCTATGTATCAAAAATTATCTATAGTATTAGACCTTCTCAACGACCTTTATATACATTTGTCTACAGTTTAATTCTTGGTCCCATGTTGCTTTTAAAACAATTAAAACTCAGAAGCCACATGGTTACTTACTTGCCTGTGGTATTTTTTGCTGTTCTCTGACATGAGAATTAGATATTTCAGCCTCTCTACCTTCAACTTTTATAAAGTGTGCAAATGATGTCTCAGTTCTCAACCTAAGCAAGAGTATATTGGGTTCTGGCTTAGCAAGTTATGTGCATCAAGCTTTATGGCTTATAAACCATGGATTATGGCAGGAGTTCATAATCAAGGCACGAATGCCACATGTGGCTCCTGAAAACTTTGGGTGCTGCCTCCATCATTCAGATTTAACTACAAGGGAAACTGGATTTGAACCAGAAAGAAAGCTCATCTCTTTCCCCATGGCCTTTTTTCCAACCATAATTAGCATTACTACAGCTATGTAGAAAGAATTTTGACTTCAGAAACTAAAGACACCTTCCTGAGAAAGGATAAACCATCTCTTCCCTACTCCATTCTCCTGTGATCAAACTGAACCCCTAGCTATATTTCAGTCATAAGAACAAAGTACCGTATCTTTCAGCGTATAAGACGCACCCTTTTCCTCCCAAAAAGAGGGTGGAAATCTGGGTGCGTCTTATACCATGAATGCAGCATTTCTGGCCTCCCGAAACCACGCCCCCTTTACCAAAATGACTGTGCATAGCCTTTAGGAGGCTTCCAGAGTGCTCCTAGGGGCTGGGGAGGGCAAAAATGAGCAAACAATGGGCTGGATTTTGCTCATTTTTGTCCTCCCAGCCCCCAGGAGCACTCTATGAACCTCCTAAAGGCTACGCATGGCCTTTTTTTTTTTTTTTTTTTGACAAAAATGGGGCTGTTTTTGGGAGGTCTGCAGAGTGCAAAAAAATTTTTTTAATTTGCCTCTTCAAAATCTTTGTGCGTCTTATATTCCAAAAATATGGTATATATATCTGAGAGGTGGCTTAGATCCCTCCGGTCTGTTTGTTTTGGCACTTCAGAAGTAATTCTAAGTCTTCAGTCACAATCTTGATGCTTTCAAACACCTTGTGTGGCTATTTCATGTTTTTACCCAAAGGCCATGCAGTGCTTCTGCTGCCGTTCAGTGAGAAGGTTCCTGATATCAAAGCAACAGAAGCGATGGTAGCAGTCACCACAGCAGAAAGAAGGGAAGTTGCAGTCTATGCTACGGTGCCAGGAGCCATTTCTGTCTATGTACCACTTGCAGTCTTCATCAGCTGAGACTGGAAGGAGAAAGAAGACACTCCTTTTATCAATTCCATAGAAAATAGAAACAGTGAGAAATCCTCTAAGATAGGGGTGTCAAACTCAATGTCATGGAGGACCATATCAGGCTTGTTTGACCTCATGGGACCGGGATGGGTATGGCCAGGCTGGGTATAGCCAGCTTGATGTCACTCCTTTCGGGGGTGCCTGTGGGAGCCCAAACACCTGCATGCAACCCTCCCAAGCTACATTTTCACTGACAGAGAGTTGCAGGAGACTGTGGCAGCCGAAAACAGAACCCAAGAGCCCATTTTCACTGGCAGAAGCACCGCAGGCTAGTTCTTCGCTGTTTCCAGGGTGGCCCCATGGGCTAGATCTAAGTACCCCGTGGGCTGGATCCGGACCCCAAGCCTTCAGTTTGACACCCCTGCTCTCAGAACAGTGTACAGGGAACACCCTGAAATTTCCTATACATCAGCCTCTAAGAGTAACTCAGGGACCCACAGTCAAAAGCCTTCCAGAATTTTGCAAGCAATCATTGCATGGTCTTTCACTATAGCAGGGGAATCCCAACATTTAAAATTAAACTTGAAAAATGTTTGTGAGATCATTAGATCTTACAAAAAATCATGTAAGATATTCTCGGACATTAGGTAAGAATGCCAAAATCTCTTTAATGTCTTGTAAGATTTTGGTTTTCTTGAAATCTCAGTTCACAATTTGCGCACTGAACTGTTCGTTTTTCCAATTTAAAAAAATATTCTTATTAAATTAAATTAATTAATTACACTATTTATGGCTTACTCATGTTATACCATTCACAATCCCACATTGCTGCCACTGGCTATAAACATCATTCTCTCTCTAGCTGTCTCTTTTTAAATATAAAACCAATAGTGCAGAAGTTGGCAACATAATGAAAATGGATATTTTCTTTGGCAGTTGTAAGACTCTCAGGCCTAATATTTTTCAGATCTTTTTAAACAAAAAAAGTTTAGTAGGAAGCAGCTATGTAACAAAATAAAGTGCCAGCTTCTAGAAATATCAGAATGCTTCAGAATAACAGAAATTATAACATGTATTTATACAATTTAAATATACTAGGAGGACATACAGGTAGTCCTCAACTTACAACCACAATTGAGCCCAAAATTTATGTTGTTAAGTGAGACATTTGTTAAGTGAATTTTGCCCCATTTTAGAACTTATTTTGCCACAGTTGTTAAATGAATCACTACAGTTGATGTTAGTAACCCAGTTGTTAAGTGAATCTGGTTTCCCCACTGACTTTGCTTGCAAGATCACAAAAAGTGATCACATGACACAACAACAATCATGAATATGAACCAGTTGTCAAGTCTCTGAATTTTGATCACATAATTATGGGCATGCTGCAAAGGTTGCAACTGAAAAATAGTCATAAGTTGTATTTTTCAGTGCAAGTTGTAAGTTTGAACTGTCACTAAACAAACAGTTGTAAGTGGAGGGCTACCTATATTTCATTATTTTTTTAGACAGTATGGAAATTTGCCTTCTACAAAACAAAAGAAAATGAAAAGCTGGTATAAGAGACAATATCTTCTGGGGGCTGATCCACATCATTTTGTCTTCAAGGAAAAGGGTTATTGGCCATGATCATCACGGCAACCATGTTCTATAAAAATTACAGCATAATCTACAATTAAATGCTAATTAAATGCATAGATTATTACCCTAATACATTGTTTCTTTTAATAAAATTAAAACAGATTGTGAACTACATGCAACATATGGCATATTCAAATATAAGATACATGTTCTTGATCATTGTTGTAACAGCTAAGTGAATATGTAAATTGTCATCACTATCTAAAGTTGTATTATTTGTTACTTTAAAAAAAACTTTATAGACAAAGTTAATCACATGAAACCTTGTATCATTATAATAAAGATGAGGAATACATACTCCACTTGTTATGCATTTATAAATGCTGTCAATAAAAAATATATATGGTACATATGTTGATCATGTTATGTCAAATTTAGCCAAGCAGAGTAAGATAAAAATGAAACTCTTGTACTCTCTGGCATGCTTAGGTTTGATCACAGCTATGGTTTTTTATTACAACCCAGAATATCAAATGAGTTCATTCCTATGATTCAATCCCCTTCATTTAAACATGTGGCCTCCATATATAGAACATGACCAGCTGTCTTCAGATGACTGGAAGTGCTTTCCCTGCGCTCTAAACATTGCAACCATTTTATTAATTACAGTTACATTATGCCTCTTTTCCAAAGTTCAAGGATGTGCACAATTCTGACCCTTCACCCATGTCTTTGACAAGAGAGTGAGACCCATTGCTTTATTGCCCTTGTCACCTTTCATTTTTTATTGATATAATTTTAGTATCTTTGATTGTTGTGAGCTGCCCAGAGTTATTGAGGATTGGGCAGCATAGAAAATTAATACATTAGTATTATTATTACTATGGTTGCTCACACAGTCAGCCAGCTGTTTAGACTGGATTTGGCATTTTTATCCTTCGCAAGGACCTGGGATAGGCAGACATTATTATTTGATTATTTTAAACTTGTTGCAAGATGTAAGCTGTTTCACGTAAATCTGCTTTTTGCAATTGACTGATGGCAATTTTGTCAATATCAATGGTAACTCAAGTGGTGCTCCAAATGTTTTGGGATTGCCACAGTCATTCTACTTTTATTTGCAGATCCTTATATTTTGTGATTTTTCTCATAATCTTTCTCTTCTGTTTTGCTGTCCACTATCCAGTCCTTTTTTTGGTGGGGGAGTGTTAATAACAATTCTTAAATCTGGGCTATTATGTGGCAGATGCTTGTCTGCTTGAAGACTTTTAGCGTCTTCATTTTCTATTACTTGGTTTACTTTGTGGTGCCACCAGTTCTTGCTTGAAGGCAAATGGTATTTCTGGCTCCAATGTACCATTGATACTACTTTGTCATGCTGTTGTTTGTAATCAGTCTGTGCGATCTTCTTGCAGCCACTAACTAGGTAGCCCCCTGTTTCTTCGGCATCTTTGCAGAAAATGACATTTGTTCTCTCTTGCTTTCTTCTCAAGGATGGTTTTAAATGCATTTGGCTTGGTCTTGTGTGGACAGAATTTGCCCCTGTGTCTCTTTCTTCAAGTTTCCTGCCCTTAATCATTGCCAGGTCTGCTTTGTTATCTGCTTTACCTGCTTTTTTTTAAAGTATTAAGTATTTAAGTCACATAGTATTTTGCCTTGCATTGTCTCTTTTCTGTTCTTCATTGGGTAGGCCAGTTTGGTCTCTCCACCACTCAGTAAGCCTTCATTGGGTCAAATTCAGTGCATCCTCTTCATTGTCCTTCATATATTATCCCAATGTCCCTTTCTCTTCTTCAGCTGTCTGCTATTATTTATCTTTTGTCCCAAATTTACTGTCCAGACAACCCCATTAAGTAAATAGGTTTGTTGCAAGAGAGTATCATAATCAAGTGGATATTTTAATTTGGATATTCCAAATCTGAGACAATAGAGTACTTTAACCCGTTATATAATATGCTGTATTTTAGTACAATGAGTCTAAATTCCTTGCACAGCATTCATAATCTTAAAACCAATTTCCCCACATATGAAGATATTTCTTTTATAGAGTAAGATAGCTACTCACTATTATACACCACATTAAAAATAAGAATACCTCTATTCTTTGCTTGTTTATATGAAACAAAATTCAATCACAAATGTATTACCTATGATGACTCATGTGAACAGCATTATGAACATAAATAGTGTCTTTTTTTCAAATATGCATATTCAGTGCTACCTCCCACCATACCCTTTCCTCTAATCCATGTAAGCTTCTTGATTATTAACTGAATTAACGGGAATCTACAGCAGAGTTTTGCAGGCTTGATCTGTTGCAATGAATCATGTTTATGAAAGGACTGGTGTTCAGAAGTGAGACTCAGGAAACACAAAATCGCTCCATTCAGTCACTGAACAACGACAAGCAGGACTCATGTTTCGTTTTCTGTCTTATATTACCTTCCCTTTCTTTGATTCTCTGCTTCTGTAAGAGAAACAGTTGCATTTCTCTCGTTCTGTAGAGAAAAGCTGCAGCTTTCTTTTTTTTCCTGGCACTGGGCAACTATAAGAAACAATTAACAAACAAGTCCTTTAACGTGGTTTTATTAGTGTTTTTGTCATTTTAGAAGATGGAAGAAGGCAGCTGGAATTCCCCTCCACTGACACAATGAAGAGATGAAATGGCAAGGCAACGTAAACCTAATCTCCTAACATGTCAACTATCTGGGCACAGAAAGATGTTAATGCATATTCATCAGGAATATATTTATATTTTCTGATTTTCTCCCAGTTTTTCTCCCTCTGTGCTGTCTATCCAGACTTCTTCATTTTTTTTTATCAACAATTGTTAAGCTCAGGGTGCTATATGGCAAGTGCTTGTCTTCCAGCCACTATAACACATGCATCCTTATCCATTTGAACCTTAGATAATGCGCTCATGAAACATAATTGGTTTTTCTTAAATTATTGAGTGTTGAATTTAATTACTTTTTTATATTTTAGTCAAGGATATTGCCAAGCATGGGAGAGGCTTTCCCATAACAGAGTTTTAATAATTAAAATTTCTGGCTTCAGTGCAGCAAAAGCAATATGCCCCTTATTATATGTAGAGCTGGGAAAAACTTTCCTTCCTCTTCAATTATTCTGGAAGAAAATGAGCATTTGCAAGAGGGCTGGATTCCTGCATGAGTTATATCCTTCCTCTTTGTGATGGGAAAGGGTTATCACTGGTCTAGTTTTCTTAACTTCCCTTTTTCATTTCAAATATTCAGAGATGTATTCACCCCGAATAAACAGTTTGACAAATGTGCAATCTTCAGCAAGGAAAATTATTCCATGATTGATAGCCAGCATGCCCAACATTGTTAAGATGTTAGACTTGATTATAGAGACCCAATTAATCATGGAGCTCAACAGGTGATCTTGAGCCAATGATTCTGTCTCAAACAAACATAACTCACAGAATTGTTTCCAAAAACCTTAAACTCTCAAAACAGGCAAGTTATAAACATAATGGTAAGTTAAGAAATGCAACAATAATAAATAAAATGTTCTGAACTTTTTCTAGGATGATCAAAGCTTGTATATGTTAGAAATCACGATAATTAAAATTAAAGTCTTTTAGAATGCATAATTTTGATCTAAATAGTTCAATTATTGCTTTGACTACAGTAGTACTGTAAGTACTATTTCTGGACTCACAATGAGATTAGAACCCTTTAACTCCACTTCTCTAAGTTTGTCCCCTCAACTCCTATGATCTCTAGCCAGAACATCCATTAGCTATTGTATTAGTTGGACATACTGTCTCGGAATTAAATTTGAATTATACACGACACTGAGATGAAACATTGCATAGCCTGTTCTTCTTAACAATTTTTCATAATATAAAGCCACTATCAAGAGGCCAAGAAACTAGTTCCCCTGATAAAGTAGCATTAACATAGTTTGCAGATATAGCCTACCCATCACAAGCAGGGCCTCATTGGAGAAACACCCTCAGGTTGCATGAAAGAATGCAGGGAGTCTTAATCAGTTGCAGGTGTCAGCACCATGGACAGCACCACACAAATGAATGACCAGGTTCCAGATAAAAGCAAGTTTTACTTGTCCCAATAGTGAGCCCAAAAATGAACAAAGGATCTTGAAGCTGTACATCGAATTTCACAATGGGATACAAAATACTTTCAAACTGAATAAATTGCTTTAGACATTAAAAATAAAGCCAGTTAGATCTTTCTCAAGTAATTACTGAGTCAGTGGGATTTATCATACTTTATCATTCTATAATCCATTCCTTCCTATCTAATTTTATCTTCTTTGTGGCTATCTCAATTTTTTTTCCTCCTTGCTATTGGAATGTCCTGATCTTTAAGTATTTTGGAACTTCCTTTCCTTCAAAGATCCACAGCAAATCCTCATTAATCCCAGATTCAAAGAATCCAAAGTTCCACTATGGTATTCACCTTGGAACTGCCTTGAATGAATCTGCTAAATTAACACCAGCAATCTTGAGCCAACAGCATCGTCCCTCCATCCCCCATAGTAAAAACAGAATTAATATT